>NW_012115300.1:4497630-4538285 GCF_000951035.1 Colobus angolensis palliatus | reverse complement strand
GAAAAAACAGAAAAACAAAACAACTGATGAAATCCAAATTGTTTAGGATTAGATCAATTATTCTATGGTATGACTAAAGACTGATTATAGTTCTTGCATTTTATATGCCATGAAAAAGTAAAAAATATGCCTTAACTAATTAAAGTTATAACCTATAACATATTGTGTTCAATAAAGTGTATTTTATATATTTGATTTACCAGTTTTTCATTGTCAATATCTTTATTTTGAAACATTTGTTAAGGCCTGTTTTATACCTAATATGTCCAAGTTCTAATTTTCTCTCCAGGCTTCTTAATCTGTATTTTTCCCTTTCATTTCCTCTTCTCTTAAGGTCTATCTGTGTGTATCTTGCAGAATCTCATTAGATGGCCCTTTAAGAAAGTCTATGGAAAATGAAGGGCTATTTTATGTTATAGGGAGGTTTAACATACAGGACTTGAAGGCCCAACTCAGCAGAAAAGCATTCTATTCTAGACCAATCTACACTGTTTCAGAAAATATTTATTAATTAGAGTTATTCTATTTAATGAACTTATATTCTACATTCCGTAGAATAAGATGAAGCATTTTTGTTTAGCAACACTTGGAGATACCATTGCTGTCAATTAGGTGAGCAGTTAGACAAGCATTCAAACTTTTCCCATATAAAACTTAGGATGTTCACAATATATCAGTTGATTATTTCTCAAAAGGTATTTAATAGTGGCTTTCTAATCCTAACTTTAAAACTTCTAATTCATTCTAATTTTATAGCCATATGACTAAAATATAATTATTCCCATGGAAGAAATCTAATGTCAACAGGGTAAAAATAGAGTGTAAACCATATTGCTTCTCTTCCAGTTGAAATACTTTCACACCGATAATACAGGCAGCACTGAAAATAGAAGTAATTAATCCTTCTGAGTGTAGAATTTGAAATAAAATGAGAATTCATTGATGTCTTTATCAGAATTCTAATAGTTGATCTGGCAAGTCTCTGAACTGACAAAAATATTCCAGCAGCAAAAATAAACAAACAATTATCTCAGAACAGGAATACTTTCAGTAGAGGAATGATTTTTATTTAAACCTGACTCTCCACACAAACTTACTAGCAGAGTTCTTGGTCCTTATTATAGGACAACAATATGCTCAAGAAAAATATTTCTAATGAGATGGTGATATGTTCATCCAATTTAATATTTATATTTAATTATCTTCCCTCATACTGTTTGGTAACTTGTTTTTTGTCTTTTACTGCTACATCTAAGAGTTAAGATTTCTTTTCTCTCCATAGCTTTATGTTTAGAAATGAATATTGATTTTACCTAGTAAGAAATTTATGGCTTAATTTTAAAGCCGTTGATTCTTTAAAAGGACTAAAAACTAAGGTTAGCCACATTCACTTAAAATGAAGTACAGGGTTGCACAGACAGATGTAGCAATTTTGTAAAGACTATCTTCCTATTGCTCAATTTCAGTAAGAAAAAATCCAATAATAATTATAGATTGAGTTCATAGCCATCTTAGCAATATCACTCTGGGATTACATAGATCAGTAGAAGACACAAAAACTTATGAATCCAGAAAGATAAACTTGTCAGGAAAAATACAGTGGGGGCAATATTTAGTAATATACATGATAATGGAACTAGTGTTTTTCAAACTGTTATGAGTGGGACCATGTATCAAAATAAGGTGGTCCAAAATATATTCATAATTATTAAAAATATTAATCCATTTTAATTGTATTTTCACCCTTTCAAAGTTTGTAAGATTAAACAATACACTCCTGAAGTAAACAATTTAATCCAATGATCAAATCTTTAGAGTTGCCCAGGCTTAAGCGTAGGTGAATAAAAGTTGTCATCATCTTCTAGAAGCCAGTGTAAAATAAGCACCAGAGCTCTGAAACCAGGCTGACCGTATTCACATCCTGTTTTTTCAGAGTGCCAGCTGTATGACGTTGAGTAAGTCAGTTAATCTTGATAAACTACAGTTTCTACATCTATAAAGATAAAGTATGACTTTTCATAGTGTTATCATGAGGCCTAAATCAATTGATATGTATATGTATGAAATATTTAGAAAAGAACAGTCAAATAACAATGGCCAATGAATGTTAGCTATTTCTGCTTCTTAGAAAATTGTCTACATTTGATTTTGAAAGGCATTTTTGTATAAGACAGAATGAGAAAGATGAAGCTTCTAAGGACAATGCTCCAATGTTTTGCTGTGCTCACAAACATTAACATCTGTTTCTTACGTTTTTCTTTTCCACATTTGTCCTGTTTTCTTGGCTATAACTAACTAGTCCTAGAAAAATATCCTAGTTTTTCACTGTTAGTTCATCTCAATACAATCATTCTTTTCTATCTTCAGTAGTCTTAATTTCATCTCATAGAATTATATTTCCATTTTGTATGCTCTCTAGTTCATCTTTTATTTTTTCTTGCATCATTTCTCAGAATTCTTATTCTTACTCATAAATGGAAGTTATGGTTATGTTAATAACTATTAAAACTCACATGTACTTTTTGAAAAATGTTTGAATGAATTTCAAATTGTTTCTTAAAAAAATCCATATTTGGCATTGAGTTTAAAATTTATTTAGGAAACTCAGTTTTCACTTCATTTAATTTGAGAATTCAGTTAGGTAGCTATATAATTTTAACTTTGTTATCTTCCTATTAGATTGGCTCTTTTAGGGTTATAGAATACCTTCTTTGTCTCTAATTAGAATTTTTGTATTAAAGTTTATTTTGTCTGATATTAGTATAGCCACTTCAGCTGTCTTTGGTTTCTGTGGGAAGTCATTTGTTTATCTTACTGAGGGTCTGTTGTATACCATGAAAAATTTTTCTTTCACTGGTTTCATTATTTTCTCTTTCTCTTTCAGTAGTTTAACTATGATGTGTCCAAATGTGGATCTCCTTGAATCGATCCTACTTGTGGGAAGTAGGTTCACTAATAACGAATTGTAATGGAGATCTACCACTCCATAGAGAATAACAGAGATTATCACCATGCCAACCACCAGAAATAAGAGTCCAAATATTTCTGTCCACTGCATCCTTGGCTGCAGTGTTACCAATTTCTGAGTCCAGTGAATTAGAACACACTCACAGTCAACAAGTTATATAAACGGGTTTAGTGTTTACAGAGATGTAGCAAGGGACAAGGTAAACCTAGGATCTGTTGTAAGTTGATCCCCCAGGGCTCAAGAAAGCTGCCTTGGACAGACTGAGTCATAACTAAACCACTTGTACCAGAACTGAGGGACCCTAAAAGGTAGTCTTCCCTGGCTTATAGAATTTAGGGGTCATGTGACTCACTGGGAAGTGCTTTGAAGGGCATCTCACTTTTAGGGAAGAGAGGAACAATTCCCACGCTCTCCTGGGGTGTTCCTTTGTAGCTCTATATATTACTTTTCTTAGGAGAAGAGGAACAGGACCCTATGCTGTTTCAGGCAGTTTCTCCCTATCTCAAGATATCCCATTCCTTTGTCAGATGAATAGATTGCAAAAATTTTCTGTAGATTGCAACCCATTCTGTAGGTTGTTTTCTCTGTTGATATTTTCTTCTTCTGTGCAGAATCATTTTAGTTTAATTAGATCCCATTTGTCAAGTTTTGCTTTTGTTGCAATTGCTCTTGGTGTCATCCTCATAAAACATTTGTCCATGCCTATGTCCTGAATGATATTACCTAGATTTTTTTCTAGGGTTTTATAGTTTTGGGTTTTATATTTAAGTCTTTAATTCCCTCTTGACTTGATTTTTGTACATGGCATAAGGAAGGGGTCCAGTTTCAATTTTCTGCATATGGCTAGCCAGTTCTTCCAGCACTACTTATTAAATAGGGAATCCTTTCCTCATTGCTTGTTTTTGTCAGGTTTGTTGAAGATCAGATGACAAAGGTCTAATATCCAGCATCTACAAGGAGCTTAAACAAGTGTACGATAAGAAAACTGAACAACCCCATTAAAAAGTGGTGAAAGAACACGAACAGACACTTCTCAAAAGAAGACATACGTGTGGCCAACAAGTGTGAAAAAAACTCACTATAACTAATCATTAGAAAAATGTAAATCAAAACAACAATGAGATATCATCTTACAACAGTCAGAATGGTGATTATTAAAACATGAAAAAAAAACAGGAACACTTTTACACTGTTTGTGGGAGTGTAAATTAGTTCAACCATTGTGGAAGACAGTGTGATGATTCCTGAAATAATCTAGAGGCAGAAATACCATGTGACTTAGCAATTCCATTACTGGGTATATATGCAAAGGAATATAAATTGTTCTGTTATAAAGATACATGTATGTGTATATTCATTGCAGCACTATTCACACTAGCAAAGACATGGAATCAACCTGAATGCCCATGAATGATAGACTGAATGAAGAAAATGTAGTACATATACACCACGGAATATTATGCAGCTATGAAAAGAAATGACACCATGTCCTTTGCAGGGATATGGATGGAGCTACAGGCTATTATTCTCAGCAAACGAATGCAGAAACAGAAAACCAAATACTGCATGTCCTCACTTATAAGTGGGAGCTGAATGATGAGAACACATAGACACATGGAGGAACAACACACACTGAGGCCTGCCAGAAGGTGGAAAGTGAGAGGAAGGAGAGCATCAGGAAGAATAGCTAATGAATGTTGGGCTTAATACCTAGATGATGGAATGATCTGTGCAGTAAATCACCATGGCATGCTTTTACCTATGTAACAAACCTGGACATGCTTCACATGTACCCCTTAACTTATAATAAAAGTTGGAAATAAAAAAAAAAAAAAAAGAGATCCCGTTCCTAGCATATTCTACAGTCAATCTTGGGAACTACAAACATGAAAGGGGGGAGAACTGGGTAAGTTCAAGACCACCAAAAGAACTGTCCTCCCACTTGGTTTATGTTGAAATTATGGGATGCATAGAATAATTTTTTTTAATCTGGACAATTTTCAGCCATTTATTTCTTCAAAGATTCTTTCTACCTTTTATCTGTGTACTCTTCCTATGAGTCTACTACTATTTGTATATTCATAAGCTTGATGCTGTCTCATAGGTCACTGAGGTCTGTTCATTTTTCTTTGTGATTTTTTTGTTTCCCTTCCTCAGGCTGGATTTTGTCAATTAAACTATCTTCAAGCTGACTAAGTTTTACTTCTCTCAATTCACATCTGTTGAAATCCTCTACAAAAATTTTTATTCAGGTTTTTGTATTTTTTTATCCATAGAATTTCCATTGGTTTCTTTTATTATTTCTATCTCTTTATTGATGCTCTTCATTTGGTAAGTTCTCATTCTCATACTTTTTTTTATTTAATGTTTCAGACATGATTCCTTTTAGTTCCTTGGCTATGTAATAGGCAATTTAAAGTATTTGTCTAGTAAGTCTATCATTTAAGCTCTTAAAACACAGTTTGAATTCACTTCACCCTTTTCACTTCTGTACATAAATCATGCTTCCCAATTTGTTTACAAATCTATATAATTATGATACTGATGCATTTTAAAAGTCTATTTCACAGAAATATATTATTTCTGAGAAATATTTTCAGCTTTGTCAAGTTTGTCAAAGGCACATAAATGAAACTAGACATTTTAACATCAAGCTTTCTAACACAATTTTTATAAATTCTAATTTTTAAGACATTATAATGCTTTTTCAAGGACAAACATAATATTTATAAATTATATTTCACTTCCTAAGTTTTCTGTATTATTTTAATGTTTTTAATTCTGTAAGTATGCATTCCATAAATTGCCAATATAATTAAAAATTAAAAACTGTAAAATGTTTGAAAAAATGGTTATCTTGTTCCCCCACAGTTTGTTGCCTTATTATTTAAAAAGAAAAATACAGTCAAAAATTGGTATACTATTCTGTAGTTATTAATTTCTTTACTCAATGTGTACATTTATAAAATATATATTATTTCCATCAATAATTGTGAAAACCTATTTTCATCATTATAAATAAAAGAATATTTTCACTTCATTTATCCATCCCAAGGCAAAGATTTATGGTGGAGACTGGTTGGACTGGTTTTCTCATTTCCTACTGATGTAGAATGTGCCAAATATTAAAGAGAAAAAAATTGGTTGAATGGCCATATTACAAGAAGTTAAAGAGGAAAGAGGAATTCTCCTTGAGCATTGCCCTCTAAAGAGTTCCTTAAAAAGCTTTTTGAAGGAAGTGCCAAGCTTCATTGCTTGGAAATCTAAATTGTACATATTTCCATTAAAACCCCATTCAAGTCCTTTTAATTTATTCACAGATAAACAAAATGCCCTTTATTGCACTGCATGCAGTTTTGACAGATGGCTCTTAGCATTCTGTCCAGGTGTAAAAAGACAAGATAAATGAACCCACTCTTTTTAATTCACACATTTTGTGACTTTCATCTTTACCTGAAAGCTTTCTTTGGTTCTTTACCTACTTCTAGTTCCCAATAAATGACAGTCCTTTTTCTAGTAAGAACTTGCTTCATTTTAAATCTAAAGAGAAAGTACCCCTGCTTGAAATAATCAGTTTATGAGCTCACCAATCAAGCAAATTACTCATATCAAAGTTTCAAACATATTATTATTATTTAGTTTATTAGAATTGTCTAATGAGAACACTTGGACACAGGGTGGGGAACATCACACACAGGGGCCTGTCTTGGGGTAAGGGGAGAGGGAAGGAATAGCTTTAGGTGATATACCTAATGTAAATGATGAGTTAACAGGTGCAGCACACCAACATGGCACATACACATATGTAACAAACCTGCACGTTGTGGCATATGTACTCTAGAACTTAAAGTATAATAAAATAAATAAATAAAAAAGAATTATCTTAAATGTATATTAATCCATTAGATTTATCTATACATGGATTATCTATAACAGAGAGTAGGATGGTTAAGGCTTTAGACATTATTTGTTAAGTGCTTAATAAATGTCCATTATCCAATGTGAAGCAAAATTAAAGTTAGGCTAAATAACTGAAATTACTTTTAATTTTATGTTTCTTGTTTATCACATTACATTCTGAAAGGTTGAAACATTGAACATAAAGTCAAATTATACTAAGCTATTATTACTAAAGATATTTAGAGAAGTTTTATAATATTGTTTCAAAAAACTCAGTAAGTACATTTTATTTTATAATTTATTATATTATTTATAATGGAAAAAACCCTAATTAGTTTTCAATAAAATTGGTATAATGATGTGAAAATGTTTAATTTCAATGCATTAAAAAGCACATGTACAATGGAATCTTAAGATATTGGCCCTCACATTCACATAACCCCCTGAAAAATGAAAATTAATTAATTATTTTACAGTGAAAAAGTAAACTAGTCCTTATAATTTACTTTAGGGGCAGAAATTTATTATGCAGTATGTGTCAATTAACTATGAGGATATGATCTAAGAGATGTGTAATTAAGTGATTTTGTTATTGTGGGAATATTATAGAGTATACTTACACAAACCTAGATAGATAGTATATATTTTAAATTTATATATATTCCTTCACGTGAAAACTCAAATGACTCTGCATTATTAATTAATATAAATCAAATCTTCTGCTTGAGCTGCAGTGCTAATATCAAGTGCCATATATCAGGTTTCTATATATGCTCCATTGAAATCTTATGGGACCACCAACATATAAGGTTGGTCCTTGACTTAAGAAATATCCTTATATGGCACATGGCTGTAGTTCAATTTTTAGTGGTTTAAAAAGCAAAGCAATCTTACATTGGAAAAGTCAACTGTCATCTGCCTTTTTTTTTTCTTTCTTTTTTCTTTTTTTTTTTTTTTCTGAGATAGGGTCTCACTCTATCTCATGGGACTGGAGTGCAGTGGCATGATCAGAGATCACTGCAGCCTCAACCTCTGGGGCCCAAGTGATCCTTCTGCCTCAGCCTCCTAAGTAGTTGGAACTACAGAGGTGCACCACAGCTAATATTTGTATTTTTTGTAGACATGGTTTCACCATGTTGCCCAGGCTGGTCTCGAACTCCTGGGCTCAATTGCTCCTCCAAACTCAGCCTCCCAAAGTGCTGGGATTACAGGAATGAATCACCACACTCAGCCTCATTTTTTTAAAAAAACATTTACTTTAGACTTATCCAATTAATTAAATGAAATCTCACATCACTAAGAAAGTCAGTTTGAAAATGTGATCCTTTGACCCATTGGATCTTGATCTTTTCAGGTAGTTGTGAGGTCAAATTCCTTTCAAAATAAGACTGGACATTATTTTATATTTGCTTTTTCATTGTGTTAACATTTACACTGATTGCAAAAGAACTGATGGTAAGTAAAATTACATGTGCCTTAGAAGAAATTTAAACAGTGGCACTAAACTATAATCTTATAGATCAACTTCTCAACCGTCACCCCCATGTGAGGATCATGTGTATACCAATCCTCATTTCACTCTACCTACCAGCATTTCACACAGTCACTCCTCCTATTAAAAAGAAAAAAAAGAAAAAAAATATTTCTACAATTTTATTCAAAGACACCAAGTATGCTTCTTTTTCTTTTAAGTCACCAATAGCTCCTTCTCTATTTTTTAAAAAAATTTCTGCTCCTTTTTATACCTCTTAGCAGACACTTGGATGGTTAATTTTAGATATCGACTTGACTACATTGAGGGGTAACCAAATGGCTGATGAAGCACTGTTTCTGGGTGTGCCTTTGAGGGTGTTCCTAGAGAAGATTGACATGTAAATCAGTGAACTGAGAGAGGAAGACCAACCTTCATTATGGATAAGCACTATCGAATTGACTAGGATCCCGGCTGGTACCAACAGGCAGAATAAGGGAAATTCACTCTCGCTGTTTTCACTCTTCCTGCCAGAGTGGGACACTTGTTGTCCTCCTGCCTTTGAACATCAGACTCCATGTTTTTCGGTTCTGGACTCTGAGACTTGCACCAGTGGCTTCCCAGGAGCTCTCCGCCTTCAGCCTCAGACTAGAGGCTGTACTGTCGGCTTCACTGGTTCTGAACCAGGCTACCAGCTTTGAGCCACACCACTGACTTTTCAACTTTTCCATCTTGCATATGGCCTATTGTAGGATGTTTCCACCTTCATAATCTTGTCAGCCAAATTACCCTAATAAATCCCTTTTCATATATCCTACTGGTTCTGTCTCTTTGGAGAACCTTGACTAATACAGATTTAGTGCACTAGAGAAAAATCCTTGGATAGCTAAATACCACTGATAGAATGAAAACTCACATGTCAAGTTTGGATCTTATATATCAGCCTGCCTACTCGAGTAATGGTTTCCAGTAGTTAGAGATATGGGACAGAGAGAAATTGGAAGGATGTTGCTGTGGTTGTATAAGGGCAACAGGAGGGATACTGTAGTGATGGAATTGTTCAGATTCTTAATTGACTGTGTTAGTGAATACAGAACCCCACATGTGTAATACAATTGTATAAAAATAAGCACACGTGTACACACATACAAGTAAAAGTGGAAAAATCTATGGATTGGATCTAACTAGATCTTTCATACATTGTCAGTGAAGATATATATGTATATATATCTTCATCTCTTTCTCTCTCTCTATATATATTTATACCACTAACTGTGGTATATGTGTGTGTGTGTGTGTGTGTGTATGTTTGTGTATATATCCACTGTAATTAGTAGAGATGGGGTTTCACCATGTTGGCCAGGCTGGTATGTGTGTATATATACCACACACCACCCTGACCAACATGCTAATTTTACAGATACTTTCTGTGTACATATATGTACCCACACACACACTAACTGTGGTGCATGTGTGTGTGTTTGTGTATATGCCACTAACTATGAATACACACATTAACACACGCAGTTGGTATAATTGGTATATATACCTACTGTGTGTGTATATGTGTATATATATATTCATATATATTTATATATGTTCATATATATTTTTATATATTTATATATTCATATATATATTTATATATATATACACATATACCCATACACATACCACAGTTTGTTTAACCATCATCTATTGAAGGACATCTGAGTTATTTCAAGTTTTGTCTATTACAAATAAAGCTTTTATGAACATTTGCATTAAAGTTTTTGTGTGAACAGATTTCATTACTCTGGGACAAATATCCAGCAGTGTACCTGCTGAGTAGTATAATTATTGCATATTTAATTTTAAGAGAAATTGTCATAATTTTCCCAGAGTGGCTGTACCAGTTTATATCCCCACGCAAAATACATGAAAGATCCAGTTTCTCCACATCCTTGCCAGAATTTTGTTGTTATCATTACTTTTTATTTTAGCCTTTTTGATAGGTATGTAGTAATATCTCATGATTTTTATTTGCATTTTCCTCATGGCTAATGATGTTGGACATTTTGTAAGTGTTCATTTCCCATCTGTAAATCCTTTATGGTGAAATGTCTGTTAAAGTCTTTTGCTTGTTTTCTAATTGGATGGTCTTTTATTGTTCAGTTTTAGGAGTGTTTTTATGTATACCACAAAAGTACTCTCTCTTGGATACATGGTTTGCAAATACTTCCTCACGATTAGTAGCTTGTCTTTATTTCTCTTCACATGAAAGTTTGCAAAGCCAAAGATTTTAAGTTTGATAATATCTAACATGTAGATTTTTTTAAATTTCGTGAATTGAGGTTTTAGTGTCAAATTTAAGAATTCTTTACCTAAACCTGAATCCCAGAAATTTTCCATTCCTAGCTTTTCTTCAGTATTTATAGTATTAACAATTACATTTAAGTCTGCAATCCAGTTTGAGCTAAGTTAAGTAAATGGTGTGAGATTTAGGTCAAAGTTTTTCTTTCTTCTTCTTCTTTTCTTTGGATGTCAGATTGTTCCAAAATCATTTGTCGAAAATGTTTTTTCTCTATTGAATATTTTTTCACCCTTGTCAAAAATCAATTTGATGTATTTGTGCTAGTCTATATCTGGCTTTTGTGTTCTGCTCCATTTGTCTATGTGTCCCCATAGACAATGTCACATTGTCTTGATTTCTTTTTCTTGCCTTATTGCAGTGGCTAGACTTTCCATAGTGTGTTGAATGAGAGCGGTGAGATCAGACATTCTTACCTTGTTCTGATATTAGATGGAAAATATTCAATTTTCCATGATTAAGTATGATGTTAGCTGTAGGTCTGATGTAATTTTACTGTATTCCTATTTCCTCAGTTTCCTCTATTCTTAATAAGATAGGTTAACAGGTTCTGAATTTTTTTAATGCTTTCTTCTACATCAGTTGTCACATGATTTCTTTTTTACTTGAGCATGTTGATATGGTGCATACAATTTATTTATTTTGAAAACATTGAAACAGCTATGCATATCTGCAGTAAATTCCACTTAGTCATGATGCATAATTTTGTATACATTATTGGATTTACATTGCTAATTTTACTGATAATTGCTGCAGATAGACTTACAAGAAATTTCAATCTATACTTTAGTTTTTTGTACCACCTTTGCATCAGAATTACATTGGCTTCACCAATTGAGTTATGAAATTGTCCTTACTTTTCTATTCTGGGAAAAAAATTGTGTAAAACCACCATTAATTCTTTTTTATGTGTTTGTTACAATTCTCCAGTGAAATTATGTGGGTCTAGAGATTTCTCTTTCTGGAATCACAATTACAAATTCGATTTCTTTTCTCTTTTCTTTTGGAGATAGAGTCTCACTCTGTTTACTAAGTTGGAGTGCAGTGGCACAGTCTTCACTCACTGCAGCCTCTAACTTCTGGGCTCAAGCGATCCTGCCACCTCGGACTCCTGAGTACCTGGGACTACAGGTGCATGACATCATGCCCAGATTAAATTCAATTTATTTTATACTTACAGGGCTATCTATATTGTCTATTTCATTTTGGTTGCATTTTGATTCGTTGTGGCTTTTCAGATATTTGCCCATTAATTCTAACTTAAAATTAATTATATAGTACAATTATATAGTGTTCTCTGATCCTTTGATGCCTACGAGATTATTATTATTATTTTTTTTCCCGATACAGAATCTTGTTCTGTCACCCAGGCTACAGTGCAATGGCACAATCTCTGCTCACTGCAACCTCCATCTCCCGGATTCAAGCAATTCTCCTTCCTCAGCTTCCCGAGTAGCTGGGATTGCAGCCCACCACCGCTGGCTAATTTTTTTTTTCCTTTGGGGTGGAGTCTCGTTCCGTCGCCCAGGCTGGAGTGCAGTGGTGTGATCTTGGCTTACTGCAAGCTCCGCCTCCCAGGTTCACGCCATTCTCCTGCCTCAGTCTCCCTAGTAGCTGGGACTATAGGGACGTGTTACCACACCTGGCTAATTTTTGTATTTTTAGTAGAGACGGGGTTTCACTATGTTGGCCAGGATGGTCTCGATCTCCTGATCTCATGATCCACCCACCTCTGCCTCCCAAAGTGCTGGGATTACAGGTGTGAGCCACTGTGCCTGGCCTCCTTCTTCTATTTTGTCAGTTTTTCAGGAGATTTATCATTTTGCTGATATTTGTAAAGACTGGCTTTTTGTTTCATTTATGTATCTTGGTATTTTTTTTTCTATTTTCAATTTTATTGATTTCTGCTCATCATAATTTTATTCCTTTGCCTGTTTTGAGTAAATTTTTCTTCTTTTTCTGTTCTTTTGAGGTAGGAGCATAGCTTTTGATTTGACATGCTTCTTAATTTTATTGTGGAATTTTAGCATTCATTACTTTTCCTTTTTGGTGCTGCTTTAGCTGCATCCCATAAATTTTGATATGTTGTATTTTATTCACTTGTATTTATTTTTTATTCATGCCTTTTTGATTGATCTATGAATTATTTGGATGTGTCTTGTTTGATTGTTATGTGTTTAGAGATTTGTCGTCTTTCTGGTATTGATGTCTAATTTGATTCTTTTATTGTCAAATAACACACATTATGTTCTCAATTATTTTATGCTTGTTGAAGTTTTATGGACCATGAAATAGTCTATCTTGGCATATATTCCCTCAGTTCTTGAAAAAAAAATATATATATATATACTGCTATTGTTTGGTAGACTGTTCCATATATGTCCATTAGATATTCTTGATTGATTACATTATGCCGATCTCCTGTATTGTTGCTCATTTTTTGTGTAGTGTTTCTATCAGGTGCCGAGAGACAGCTTTTTATGTCCACAGCTACAGTTCTGTATTTGCTTATTTTTTCTTTTACCTCTGCCAGTTTTTGCTTCATACGTTTTGAGATTTTATTGTTTAGTTTGCAGGGACTTAGGATTTTTATGTATTTATTTATTGTCATTATGAAATAGCTCTCTTAGACTCTAGTAATTCTTTTTGCTTTAATGTGTATTTTATCATATTCTACCTACCTTTCCTTTTTATTTAATTAATAAATTAATTAATCTAGACTAACTTAACAAATTAATTTAATTAATGCTTACATGTAATGTTGTCTTCCATTCTTTTACTTTCAAACTACATGTGTTAAATCTGAAGTGAGTTTCATATACACAGCATATACTTGCATCATGATTTTTGGAGATTATGACAATCTATTTTTCTATTGGTATATTTTCAACATTTACATCAAGCAATTATTGATATGTCCACTCCTAACTCTACCGTCTTACTTGTTTTTTGTTACTTGTTACTTTTTATTTGTTTGTTTACTGCTTATTTCTTCTGGTATCCTCTTCTCTTTTTCTTTTTTCCTGACATCATGTTTGTTACTTAAACATTTTTTAGATCTCATTTTGATTTATTTATAGTGTTTTCAAGTGTATTTTTCCATAATTTTCATAGTGTTTGCTGTAGATATTATTATATATGTATGTGACATTACAGTCTATTGTTTTCAACATTTTATCACTTCTAGTATAGTATGAAAATTTTACTTCCGTTACGGAATGTAGGTCATTTTACCTTCCCCACTTTTAAATATCATCTTAAGTATTATACAATACGGGATTTTTAGTGACTAGCTACTTTCTCTTAGCATAATGTTTTCAAAGTGCACTCATGTTGTAACACTTATCAGTACAGGTTGAGCATCTCTATTTCAAAAATCAAAGATCTGAAGTGCTCTGACGTCAGAAATGTTTTGAGCACCAACAGGAGAGTGACACACTTACTTTTTGATAGTTCAATGTATATAAACTTTGTTTCAAAATTCGAATGCACAAAATTACTTAACATATTCTATACAATTACCTTCAGATGTTGTGTATAAGGTGTTTATGAAATTTTGTGTTTACATTTGTGACACATTCCCAAGATATGTCATTCTTTATATGCAAATATTCCAAAATTAAAAAAAAAATTCAAAATACTTCTGGTCCCAAGTATTTTGGATAAATAATCATCAACCTGTACTTTATTCTTTATATTTTCAAATAATACTTCATGGTATGTGTATCAGTTGGGATTATTCAGTGAACAGAGAAACAGAATCAATAGGCTATCTATCTCTATATAAATATGGATATGGAATATATAGAGATATAAGGGATTCTACCTCTGTTTTTATTACTAAGACCTTCAAGTGATTGGATGAGGCCTACCAAAATTATGGACACTCATCTGCTTTATTTAAAGTCAACTGATCAAAAATGTTAATTACATGTACAAAATAACTTTCACAGACAAATCTAGACCAGCGTTTGACTAAATAACTGGGCTCCAGTACCTACCCAAACTGCTATGTAAATTAACTATCACAGTATAATTATCCCACATTTTGCTCATCCATTCCTCAGTTAATGGACATTTATGTTGTTTCTACTTTTTGGCTATTATGAATAAAGCTATTATGAACATTTGTAGACACTTTCTAATGTTGACATATATTTTTCTTTATCTTGGAAAGAAATTCTTAAGAGAGGAATGGTTGTGTTATGTGGTAATTCTCTGTTTAACATTTTGTGCATCTGCCAAATTGTTTTCTATAGTGATTGTACCACTGTACATTATCACCTGCAATGTGTGAGTATTCCAATTTCTCCACATCCTCACCAACAGTCCTTATTATGAATCTTTTTTATTACTGTCATCCTAGTGGCTGTAAAATGGTTTCTCACTATGGTGTTGATTTGCATTTTGCTAATGACTAATAATATTGAGCATTCTTACACGTGAATGTTGGCTATTCATGTTTCTTTGGAGAAATGTTTATTTAGAACTTTTGTTCAGTTTTAATTGGTTCTTCTCATTATTCATTTGTGGGATTGCCTTATATATTTTAGAAAAAGTTCCTTTTCTGATACATGATGTTTAAGTATTTTCTTACCTACTCTGGATTTATTTATTATTATTATTTTCCTAGTGGTATCTGTCCTTTAAAGCACAAAGCTTTTACCTTCGATGAAGTCAAACTCACCAATCTTCTTTGTTTTTATTTGTGTTTTGGTAAGGCATCTAAGAAATCATTACCTAACCCAAGGTCGTTAAGTTTTATTCTTATATTTTCTTTCAAGAGAAAAGTAACTCTTCTTATGAGGCATTAACATAACCTATAAAGCTAACAACCATTTTCACACAGATTATAAGCAGTGAATTGGAGGGCCATATAGTATTCTATTTAAAGAAATTTGGTGAAAAGCCAGGCAATTAAACCAAGTTTCCTGATTCTATCAATTTTTCTAATCTTTTAATCAGAAATAATGGGAGAAATACACATTCAAGAACAGCTCTGTTTTTAAATTTCCTAAATCACCTAAAATTTGTAGGCAGGGGACTAGTAATATAAGAATCAACTGGTGTAATTACAGTATAGTTTTGAACCAAAAGATATGGGAGAAAAGGAAGAAATGGATGGACTCAGGCAGCCATTTCCAAAGTGCAGATTCAGGTCTGTGTTCTAATAAGAGACTTGATTGCCAAAAAGTAATGATTAATATTTGTTCTAATCCTGGTCTATCATTTCCAATTTACATAATGTTGGTTGGGCAAGTTATTTACCTTCATTTAACTATCTTACTATTCTTGTTTAAAAATAGAAATAATGCTAGTAACTACCTAACTCAGATACATACTATATAATAATTTATCCTAAGACCTAAGAATTATTTTGTTACTGTAAAGCAGAACTGCCTTTGATCTGACTCAAAGGCAGTGATGACTGAAGGTCAAAATTTGGTTTATTCTTATTAGGTGATTTAATGTCATAGACTCAACACTGTTGTAGTACTTCTGTGGACTTACATTGTATTTCAAATTAGAATGTGCATTTTCAAATGGTGTTATTTTAAATTATGGAAGATAAGTAGTTTATAATCGAATTTGGAAGCAGATTGATGCAATTGAAACAGTGCTGGACTAGAAGTTCAGGGTGATTTACCCAGTTGAAATCGTTTAAAGCCTTGAACTTTACTTTTCTCATCTGTAAAATAAGGAGATTTGACAAGATAACCCCTGGGGTTCTTTAAATCTCCTCACTCATGTTTGTGAATATAGTTTTTATATTTAGAGTTTCTTATTTAAATTGCTTCTTCCTCCTGGTCTAATGACATAGTGATGTAAAGCATATCTGTTCTTTTGTTATTCTAAATGCTGTCAGAATGTCTGTCAAGAATCAAAGAGAGACAAGAACTAACATTTACTAATAAATTGCTCTATTGATGAAGAGTTTTCCATTCAAACAATACTTGAACTCTATGTTACTTCATTGGTGTATTTATAGCTGGGCTTACTTAAGATTCTTGATCAAGCAAAGTATGGCCTTGGGATTGTCAGTCTCAGCAAGATTGTCAACAATATTTTGTACCTCATATCTATACGTATACATAGAATTTCACTGAAAAACTTTGTTATCCTTCTGTGTTATGCTCCTTATAAAAAGTAGCTAAAAAAATAAGCTACATGCACCTGTGACCACATAGAGAAACAAATAGAAACCACAAAAAGGAAAATCAAGTTAAATGACTATTCTATTAATTAAGCTATTTATCACTTCATTTGCCAAGGAAGTCATGATAATACCTGCAAATCAAGATTAAACTAAACAACAAAACTAAACATGTCCTTGTTTTGTGTTTAATTTCTTCCATCTGCAAGGCTCCAAATTGCCATTAAACATCCTCCATTATGTATTGAATCAAATTATCACTGGAAAAATAAACTAGAACAAATTGTTTATACAATTATTATTTATGCAAATATGTAACAAAAGATCTCTTTGCAAACAACTTATTGCTAATCCTAATTTATGTAACTGCAAAATTATTTGCATATATCAATACTTTACAAGTCCTTAAAATATCATTATCTTGCTTGGAACTATCCCTGCTGGAAAATTTATTGTGTTGCCTTATCATTCTTCAAGAACCAGCTCCAAAGCAATCTTTTTATCCACACGTAGTGGCTCACACCCGTAATCCCAGCCCTTTCAGAGTCTGAGGATGGAGGATTTCCTGACCCTAGAAGTTTGAGTCTAGCCTTGGAAACACTGCGAAATCCCATTTCTACAAAACATAGCTAGGCAGGTTGGTGCGCACTGGTAGTCCCAGTTACTTGGGAGGCTGAAGTGGGAAGATCTCTTGAACCAGGGAGGTCAAGGCTGCAGTGAGTCTTGACTTGTACTCCACTCTGTACTCCAGCCCAGGAGGGAACAGAGTGAGACCCTATCTCAAAAAAAAAAAAAAAAGTCAAATTTTTGTAAGACTTTTAAAATCTCTTCCTTCCACCATTACTGGCATAGATTTATTTTGCTCCCAGAGTGTTTTGGTGGTCTATACATAAATATTTTTTCCAGGTGTGTATATGTATGTATATATTTTTTTCTGGTTCCATATATACCTATTTTACTCTTATTTTATCTCAATTATTATTCAAAGGTAAATACTCTAAATATATGATCAACTCTATTAGGGCAGACATATGATATTTTGCTTTCTCATTGTATCTTTGATGCCTGACACACAAAGAAGTAGCAACTCAGTAAATGTGACAAATGTGAATAGAAACAAACCTTGTTATAATCACACAACTCTACTCAATAAAGGCTGATGGATAATTATGAGACTGAGATTTCTAGAGATTTACAAACATGTTTAGACTGGTGAAAAACTTCTATAAAAGCAGAAATAAAAGCACTGGGCCAGCTGATGACCTATTAAGGGGATCAATTAATCAATAGAATTATAGCAGCTATGGTTAATTCTCTTAACTTTGGTTTGATTTCTGAAATTTTGGCTCTAGGTTTTTCATTTTTCTAGATTATCTGCTTTTCATTCTGAGTGCTTATCACTGGTTTTAAGCAGTGTGCAGACATAGATCTGACAAATTGGGGTAACTTTACTTACTGCCAACTAAAGCTGCTACACTGGAACTAAGATTGCTTGAAAATTCACTAATATCATTCACATTTTACATAAGAGGAATCAGAAAGTTTACATAACTTGCCCATGTTACACACCTTCCACTGGAAGAGCAAATTCAACTAATGTGAACTCCATACCCTTCCTTTCACTGTTCCATTTTTTTATAAACTGTAATGTATTAAACCAATGCCCAATTAGTGTGCGCTAGGTTGTTCATTTTCTTTACTATTACAAAAAACACAATGACTAATGTATATCTTTGCATATATTTTTACTTAAGGGATGAGGAATATTGTGCATACTTATAATATAAATAAGACTACATTGTAACTTCTATTTATTAGACTCCATCAATATCAAGTATTTTTTTTAAATTTTGACAGGTTGCTGGGTGAAAAATTATATGACTCTTTCATATAATAATATTTATTGAATTATTTGTGAACTTGGAAATTTAATTATATATATGCCTGTTTAAATAACTCTGTTGTGGATAAACTACTCATGTTCTTGTAAATTATTCAATTTTAATATTTATAATTTATTGAAGTACAATTTATATGCCTTATGCTCTATACATTTAAAATATACAATACAATTGGTTTTGATAGAAATAGGTAACTGTGAAATCACCAAAACAATCAGGACATTCCTGTCACTCCTCCAAAGAATCTTCATGCTGATAGTGACAGGACACAGACAAATTCCTAGTCATATAGTGATGGGTCCCCAGTGAAACCCAAACTTCAAGCCAAAGACAGCGTGAAGCTGTAAAACCAAGCTGCCAGATTTGGGTGGAGTTCACAACCAGAGTGACAACTTCCTCCATGCCTTTTACGCAATTGAATGGTGCTTTTTCCAGGCCTACCCATGAACCAATCAGCATGCACTCCCCCATTCTCAGCCGTGAAAACCCTGGACTCAGTCTCACAGAAGGTTACCCATTTGGGGGCCCCCTCTAACACAGAAGGCTGCTCACTTCAGCTCCTCTCTCATGTTGAGAGTTTTCTGTCACTCAATAAAATGATTCTCTGCTTTGCTCACTGTCAGGTGTCTGCATACCTCGTTCCTCTCGGTCTGGGGACAAGAACCTGGAACCCCTAACCCCCGACGTTGGCTGGGAAAAGAGCTGTAACATGCCCTTCTGCTTGCAGAGCTATGGGAGTGAAAAAACAAAACAAAACAAAACAAAAACAAAAACAAAAACAAACAAAAAAAACACTGGGTATCACATACCCCCATTCACTGAGCTGCAGGTGCAGGTGGCAGGAATGAATGAGCTGTAACATACCCCTGTCCATCAAATTGCAGGAGGTTGGGAAAGCTGTAACTTGCCCGTGTTTGCCTAGCTGTGGCGGGGAAGAAGCAAAGCAGTTAGACACCATTCTCTTCTGGCTGTCTCCCCAGACTACAAAAGCTGCAACATTTCTTGTGGGCTCAGACTTTGGGATTTTGACACCCCTTAGAGGACCACAGTTGCTGGCATCTTCAAGTGTTTGGGCGCCATTGCATTTTTCTCATCTAGACTCTGGCACCCAATGTGAAAACCGCCTGCAGCACGACCAGTCCACCCACGGGCTCAGCGCAGAGTCTCTGTTAAGGCAACGGATCCAGGCCAGGGTGAGAGCCTGGTGGGCCTCAGTGAGGTCCTGGGCAGAGGTCACAGCAGCCACAGAGATTTCCAGCTGGCGAAGCATCACCGAAGGAATTCTGTAAAAATGCCCCTTTGCAATTCATCCCTCCATCAGGTAAATCCTGATTCTGCTTATGTATGTATTTGTTTGCTATTTTTATTATATACAAATAAGGTATACAACATGTTTTCATACATATACACATAGTAAAATAATTACTACAGTCGGTAACATTGATGTATTCGTCATCATGATTCTGCTTTGTGACATTATTGACTAGTTAACGTGTTTTAGAATTTTAAATAAAGGGAATTATATGAAATGTATGGTTTTTAGATCTGAAAATGAACGTTTTATATCAAATGTGGGAAGTTGATGGCCATTATTGAATCAAGTATTCATTCTGCAGATACCTCATTTCTTCTTCTGAGTTCCTAATTACATAAATATTGTACTATTTGATGTTGTCCAACAAAACTGAAATCCTGTTTATTTCTCTTTCAGTGTTCTTTCTTTTGGGGGGAATTTGGCAACTTGCTCATCTATTTTCAAGTGGTTTGAATCTTTATTCTGACATCTCCATTTAGTGAACGAAGGGATTTGAAAAGTCACAAATTACCTCTGTATAGCACAATTTTTCAAGAATAATTTTTTTGTCCTCTCTGCCTCTTTTTTTCTTTTTGCCAGGCTCCTTGGAAATCTCACCTTATGCATGTGTATGTTAGTTGTCAGCCAGGGTTTGGGCAGAGTTTATGCTTAGAATTTGGATCTTATTCCCTAACTGACATTTCCCCATTAAATTTCTAGCAGTTTTGAGAGTCCTGAATGCTGAATGCTGATCTATGTCACCTTTAAAGCTGCAGTTTCTGCCATCATTTGTCCTCAACTAGAGCCATGATAGTTTGGCAGCATTATTGGGCCAGAATGCCACAAATATGAAACTATATACAGTTTTAATAGAAATAATTTTACTAAAAATGCAATTTCTAAATTTTTCCTGTATCTAAAAATTTCTAGCCTCCTGTTCCCATAAAGTTGTGATATTTAAATTAAAAAGTAAAATGTAAAAAGAATCAGTTATAATTTAGATTATTCATTCAGTATGTTAACTTTACATCTTTTTTGATATATTTCTTCTGAACTATTTTTATTTAACCAAATAATTTTTAAAAATTTGGTTTGTTTTTGTTTTTTTGAGAAGGCTCTCACTATCTTGCCCACCCTGGCCTTGAATTTCTGGGCTCCAGCAAACCTCTTGCTTCAGTCTCTGGAGTAGCTGAGACTATAGGGGCACACCACCACAAATGGCTTCAACTATATAAAATTCTAAACATACAATTGAAGCTCACAGTCCTACAGATATCTCCTTTATTTCAGAGGAAGCACCATACTTCAATCCCAACAATATTTCCATCCATATTTTATACTTTTATTATGGAAGTTATGTAAATAAAAACTTGTTTTTGTCACTCAATATTGTCATTTTGTGATTTATTGATGTTGAACTAAGGGATTTAATTGATTAACCTAAATACTGACTAGTTTTCTAAGATATGACTAGAGTATAATTTATATTTTTGACATTCTATTTGTGTGCATTTGGACTGGTTTGAAATTTTTGCAAATGCATACTGTGTTTCATTGAACTATCTTACATGTCTCCTTGTGTATGAGCTAGAAATATTCTTTGGCATGATGTTTAAGTGTCTGGAACCAGGGTAGAAGATTTTATATATTCTGGATACTTATCCTTTATCAATTACAAACATTTTAGATATTCCCTCCCTGTGGCTAATCTTTTTAGCCCTTTTAATCTGTTGACAAGAATAATGTAAAACATGTTTTTGTGTTGTTGTTATTGTTTGCTTATTATACATGTACTTTAAAAGATTGTGTTTTCTATAATTGGCTTCATCCAATGAGACCAACAGATGCTATGAGGAGAGCTGAGAGCAGATAGATGTCAGGGAATTTATTTGTCACTACCCTGTCACCAGCATTCTGTTTCCTCTGGTGATGAGGTTATATCAGTGGCTACAACCACAGCTCTTATAAGACAATGCTTCAGTCATAGCTACAGCTCTTGCCAGGCACTTTTAAACTTGAAAGTTGAATTAGATTCTTGCATTTGCTTAATTTCTGGACACGGCAGTATTCCACAGGGATAGTAAGGATGGAACTGCAAATGGCTTATTTACTGATCACTTTTTAATTAAATTATTGAATGTAACGATATTTATTATTCTGGAAACCTGACAAATGCTTTTTTTTCCTTAGGGTATTATATCTATATATATTCATGAAAAAGAATAGCCTATAATTTCCCTCTCTTTTATGTACTAATATCACAATATAAATGGCAATGTATTATCAGCTTTGCTTAGATACCACTGCGTAAGAGGGTAGTTATTTTTTTTCCCAAATACATACAGTTTTCTAATAAAGTCCGTCTGACTGGTAGTAGGACTATGGACTACCAAATCAAATCTATACTTAGTTATAGGAATCTTCAAGTTTTTTTATTTCACCTTGAATTAATTTTGTAAGCTACAATTTTCTAAGAATTTCTTGATTTCATTGACATTTTCAAACGTATTGTCATATTACAAAAAGTAGCCAGGCACGGGGGTGCATGTCTATAGTCCCAACTACACAGGAAGCCAAGGTAGGAGGATTGCTTGAACTAGGGAGGTAGAGACTGCAGTGAGCCATGAATGTGCCACTGCACTCCAATCTGGGTAACAGAGGAAAACTCTGCCTCAAATATATATATATACATATATATATATGTACATATATATATAGCATATAGTTTATCTCATTATACTCTTACTTTCAGTATAATATTTTAGAATATTTAATGTCTTCCTCTTTTTCATGCCTGATATTGTCTAATTTCTCTTTTGTTTCTCTTCCTCTCTCTCTTTGAAATTTGACATCATTTGTATTTATTTAGCTGTATTTTTCTAACTTTGAGACAAGCTCATTAACGTTCAATCTTAATTATTTTCTAATATATACAATGAAAATTCTAAATTTCTAAGAAATAAAGTTTTACAGCCTGAATAGGTATTTCTATGTAGTATTAATTATCAATTATTCCAAATGTTTTTTAATTTCTAAATTATTTTATTTAATCAATGTGTATCGAGGAATATACTTTCCGGTTTATCTTTTTTATTGTGGTTTTAAAAAACACATCACGTAAGATCTACCCTCTTAACAAATTTTAAGTGTACATTACAGTATTAACTACACACAAAATGTTACACAGCAGATCTCTAGAAATGTTCACATCTTGCATAACTGAAACCTTATACCCATTAAACAGTACCTTCTCTTTCCCCCTGACCCAGCCACTCACAAACATCATTCTAGTTTTTGCTTCCGTGCATTTGACTATTTTGGATACCTCACATAAGAGAAATCATGATATATTTGTTCTTCTGTGACTGGTTTATTTCACTTAATATAATGTACTAAAAGTTCATTCATGTTGTCACAAATGGCAAGATTTCACTGTTTCTAAGGTTAAGTAATACTCCATTGTATGTATATACTACAATTTACTTACCCATTCATCCATCCATAGATGATTTAGATTGCTTCTGTATCTTGACTACTGAGAATAATGTTACAATGAACCTGGGAGTGTAGATTTCTCTACAAGGTTTTGATTTTACTTCTTTTGGATATATACTGAGCATTAGGATTGCTGATGGTCTTTTTAAATTTGGTAGGGAAACTTCATACCATTTTCCATAGTAGTTACACCATTTTACCATTTTACAAACAATGTACAAGGGTTCCAAATTCCCCACATCCTTAACAACACTTCTTATCTTTTGCCTTTTTAAAACAACAGTCATTCTAGCAGGTGTGAGGTGATACCACATTGTGGCTTTGATTTACATTTCCTGATGATTAGTGATGTTTAGTATCTTTTCATATACCTGTTGGCCATTTGTATGCCTTCTTTGGATAAATATCTATTCAAGTCCTTTACCCATAAAAATTGTTTTTTGTTATTTTTGCTATTGAGTTGTAGTAGTTCTTTACATATTTTAGATATTAGCCTCTTAACAGAAATATGGTTTGTCAATATTTTCTCCCATTCTGTAGGTTACTTCTCCACTCTGTTCATTGTTTCACTATTATAGATCACTTTAGATAGTATGGATATTTTAACAATATTAAGTCTTTGATATATGAACACGAGAGGTCTTTCTATTTACTTGTATCTTTCAAACTTCTTTCTTTCATATTATGTAGATTTCACCTCCTTTGTTATGTTTATTTCTAAGAACATTATTATTGTTGATGCTATAATAAATGAGTTATTTTCATAATTCATCTTGGAATGTTTATTGTTAGTACATAAAATTACAACTGATTATTGTATGATGACTTTGTATCTGCAAATTTACTAAATTTGTTTATTAATATACTATAGTTTTCATGAAGTTTTTAGGATTTTCTGCACACAAAAATATTTAATCTGCAAACAGAGAAAAATTTCCTTCTTCCTTTCCTAGTTGGATGCATTTTATATCTTTTACTTGCCTTGTTGCTCTGGCTAGGGTTTCTACCATGAGAATGAAAATAAGTAGTAAGAGTGGACATTCTTGTTTTGTTCTGGATCTTAAAGGAAACTCTTTTAGTTTTTCACCATTGAGTAAAATGCTAGCCGTGGACTTTCATGTACAGACTTTATTATGTGAAGGTAATTTTCTTCTATTCCTGGTTTCTTGTAAGTTTTTAAAATGAAAGATGGTTGAATTTTGTCAAATGCTTTTTCTGCATCTACTGCAATAAATATGTGATTCTTATTCTTTGATCTGTTAATGTGGTGTGTCACATTAATTCATCTATTACATTGAGCCATCCTTTCAACCCAAGGATAAATTCCACTTGGTCATGGTGAATGATACTTTAATAATGCTGTTGAATATAATTTGCTAATATATTCTTCAGTATTTTTGAATTAGTGTTTATCAGGGCTTGCAGTTGTTTTGTTTTTGGCTTTTTTTTTTTTTTTATGTTTGAGTGAATTTATCAGAGAAGTCATCTAGACCTGACCTTTTCTTTGTTAGAAGTTTCTGATTTTTAAATAAAACTCCTTACTACTCATAGGTCTATTCATATTTCCTATTTCTTTATAATTCAGGCCTGGAAGTTTACATGTTTATAAGAATTTGTCAATTTCTTTTATTGAATTCATTGGTATATAACAGCTCATAATTATCTATTATCTTTTTATTTCTGTGACATCAGTTGTAATATCTACTCTTTCTTCTGATTTAATTTACTTTAATTTTCTCTCTTTTTTCCTTAATCTAAATAAAAGTTTAACAATTTTGTTGATCTTTTCAAAAAAACCAACTCTTCATTTCATTGATTTTTTTTCTATCATTTTTCTGTTTTCTATTTTTTTTTTCTGCCCTAATATTTGTTAACTGCTTTTGCTAATTTTAGGCTTGGCATATTTTTCTTTTTCTAATTTCTTCAGTCAGTTTGTTTATATAAGATCATTCTTCTTTTTTAATATAGGTGTTTATCAGTATGAACTTCCTTTTTTATTACTGATTTTGCTGCATTCCCCAAGTTTGGTATCTTGTGTTGTTGTTTTGGTTTGTCTCAAGATATTTTTTATTTACCCATTGATTATTCAAGAGTGTGTTTAATTTCCACATATTTGTGAATTTTCTAGGTTTTTCCTCTTATTAATTTCTAGAGTCTGGCACTAATTCCTGGTTTTGAAATCCCCTACAATTATTGTACTGCTATCTACTTTTCCTCTCAGTCTTTCAGTGTTTGCTTTCTTTATTTGGATATCTGATATTGGGTGGATATGTATTTAAAATTATCCTATCTTCTTGGTGAAGTTATACTTTCAATATTAAGCAATGCTATTCTATATCCCTGTTAAAAGTTGTTGATTTAACATCATTATGTCTGATATAAGTATTGTCATCTTTGCTTTCTTTTAGTTACTGTTTACATAGGATATCTTCTTCCTTCCTTTTACTCTTAGCCTATATGTGTCTTTAAATCTAAACTAGTCTCTTAGAGACATAGTTGACCCTGCTTTTTAATCTATTCAGCCTCCCTGTGTCTTTTGAATGGGCATTATAATCTATTTATATTTGAAGTAATTATTGATAGGGAAGAATTTGCCATTGCCACTTTGTTAATTGTTTTCTGTCTGTCCTGTGGCTTCGTAGCCTCTCTTTTCTCTCTTGCTATCTTTTTTTGTGTTTCATTGATTATTTTTGCATTACATGTTTGGATTCCTTTCTATGTTTTCTTTTGTATGTCTTCTATTGATATTTTCTTTGTAGCAACTACAGGGCTTATATAAAATATCTTAAAGTTATAACATTTCATCTTGAACTGATAACTTTAATTACATACAAAACCTCTACCCTTTTGCTTCCTTTATCCACACTTTACATTATTTATGTCACAAATTGCATTCTTTTATATTGTGTACCTATTAATATATTTTACATAGTTTTTTAATACTTTTGTAAGTTTTATACTGAAACTAATTGCAATTTATGCTTGACCATTATTGCATACTATATTTCTCTCTATGTTTACCTTTACCTGAAAGCTTCATACTTTTCTATGCTTTTGTGTTGCCATGTAGCATTCTTTTGAGTCAACTTGAAGAACTGCTTTTAGCTTTTCTTGTAAGGAAGGTCTAGTGGTAATGAACTCCCTCAGCTTTTATTTACCTGGGAAAGTCCATTTCTCTTTCATTTTTTAAGGCAAATTTTATTGGTTGTAGTATTCATGTTTCACAGTGGTTTTTATTTTAATTCTTGGAGCGTATCATTCTACTGCTTTCTGACCTGTAAGGACTTTTGCTAAGAAATCCATCTACAGTCTTTTAAAGATTCCTTTGTATGTGCCATGCCAACTTTCCATTCCTCCTTTCACAATTTTCCTTGTCTTTGACATTTGACAATTTAATTTTAATGTGGACTTCTGTGGGTTTATCTCATTTTGAATCTTTTGATCTTTTGAATATGGATGTCCGTTTCCTTCCACAGATGTAGGAAGTTTTCAATCATTAATTCTTTAAATAAGCTTTCTGGTCTTTTCTCTCTCATCTGTTTCTAGGACTTCTATAATATGTATTTGGGTTCACTAATGGTGTCCCATAAATCCTTCCTGCTTTTCTCATTTTCATTCTATTTTCTTCTTTTTGCTCCTGTAACTAGATAATTTCCAACAACTCATTGCTGAGTTTACTGATTCTTTCTTTGGCTTGATCAAGTCTCACGTTGAACCCTTCCAGTGAATTT
This sequence comes from Colobus angolensis palliatus, assembly GCF_000951035.1. Classification (NCBI taxonomy): domain Eukaryota; kingdom Metazoa; phylum Chordata; class Mammalia; order Primates; family Cercopithecidae; genus Colobus; species Colobus angolensis. Next base: position 4,511,021 of record NW_012115300.1, on the reverse strand, counting down.
TTTAACTTAGTCATTGTTTTCTTCAGCTACAAAATTTATTTTGGCAGTTCTTTTATATTTTGTATTTTTTGGTTGAAATACTTATTTTGGTCATACATTATTTTCCTGAGCTCATTGAGCATTTCTATGATGATTATTTTGAATTATTTGTTCAGACACTTCATGTACCTCCATATCTTCAGATTTATTTTGTTCCTTTGTCAGGGCCATTTTCTCTGTTTTCATGATTTTTGATACTTTGTAGTGATATCTATGCATCTGAAAGAATAACCACCTCTCCAAGTCTTTACTGACTGGCATCATCAAAACTTTTCTGTGGATGTGTCTGGTTTTGACTTATACATGTGAATTCCCCAAATTAGAAGGATTTGCCTGTTTTTTGTTTGTTTGTTTGTTTTTGTTTTTTTTCCCTGTTAATAATCTCTCAATCCCTCTGTGATCTATCTGCTGTACTGTACCTCCTCTGGAGAGGCAGCACATTGTGGATCTATTTCTGTTGTTGCTGTTCTCTGTGCCTACCAGGTATCTAGCCGTAGCTAGATCCAACCAGAATTCTGGGACAGGCAAGATTAAAAGCATCCACCTGAAAGACTAGACAGTAAATAGATGTTCAGTTTTCTCTTTCCCTCCCAGGTAGATACTGAGGGACTACGAGATTTCCTGATCATGTCCCATAGAACCAGGAGAGGGACTCTGACAGTGAATGCATACTATTCCAAACTGTTGACTTTGTTCAAAGTGGCCCCCAGCCACATAGAATATTCCCAGCCCTGTGAGACGTGTTCTTAGACAAGTGATTCTGAAACCAGTCTCCTGGGCATCCTTTCAAAAAGCTGGAATATTAGATGGATTTTTCAACTATTTTCTTCTCTAGAAAGAAGCCTGGATTTAAGAAATTTCACCCACTGATTCTGGGCTGAGCTGGGAACAGGGCTATGGTGTACTCGTCAAAACAATTACCTTTTTTTTTTTTTTTTTTTTTTTCTATGCAACGCCTGGTTTGGGGCCATTTCCTGTCAACACTCTGAGACAAAACAGAAACCATTCTTCTTTTGGGCAGCCCCTTGAAAAGTCAGAATGTTAGAGGAATGGTTCAGTCCTCTCCTTCTTTCTCTAGGGAGAAGTTGTGATTTGGAGGTTTTCTCCCAATTGTATAATGATGCGCCAGGGAAAAATACTAAGTAGGAAGGGTGCCATAGATTTTCCCAGTGGTTTCAATGAAGCTGAATTCATGCTCATGTGGGGGTACAGAATCCTCTCTCTGTCTTTGGAATTTTCACTAAAGAAATTTGTCTACACATTGTTGAATCAGTGTACTCAAAGTGGGGAAGAAGGATTCGAGACTTCCTATTTCTCCATCTTCCTGATGTCCCTCAACTTCATTTTTCTACTCTTATATTCTTAATTGTTTGAGAATATTCTAGTTATTTGTTTTGTACTTTATTTCTACTTTAATTTTATTGTGTTCAGAGAAAAAACTGTGTATGATTTTAATTATTTCAAATTTGATTGCATTTGCTTAATGGCCAACCAACATCATATTATTTTAAAAACAGATTTTTTTTTTTAAAAAAGGAAACAAGTTAAAATTCTTGGGAAGAAAGTTTTATATATGTCTGTTATTTAATTTTGTTAATCATGTAGTTCAGATATTTTACAAATTTTAAATATTTTTATATTTTAATTATTTTATTAACAACTAGGAGGATATTACAACTTGTGCAATATTATTTAATTTTCTTATCTATTTGTAGGATTGTAATATTTTACTGTAAATATTTGAATGTTATGTTCAGGGGCACATAGAAGTTTAAAATTTTTATATCTCTCACGACTTTCTTTGGTTATTTCCATCTCTTCTATTCAGTGACTAGGCAGGCTTCTGCTTAGTCTTGTAAGGAAGGTGGGAGTCGTAGTGATCTAATTCTGGTTCATTCTTATCCTGAATTTGAAATGAATTGTGGATAAACATTAATATAACATTGAATTCTATTATCTTATTTTCAAGTCCGTAAAAATCTCATTTAAATTTCACAACTTGATTTTATCTAGGCAAAACCTTACTTTGAGGATATTGTTTACATCTCAAGATTTTCACTTTTTGTTCTGTTTTGTCCTGCTATTTGTCTTTCAGATCTTTGATTTTTTGAAACTATGTTTTCATATATTTTCTAGAATTTTGTTGTCTAACAGGAAGACACTTCTATGTAATCTAGCCAACATTTACTAAAAATAATAATTTATGTTTTGTATACTTTTTTAAAGAATTTGATACTGTTTTTTAAATGTTCTTACCATAAGGTCCCTTTGTCAATTAGCTCCAGTTATACTGTTTGTTTTACTAATTTTTCATGTACCCCACACTTTCTTCACCATATGATTTGACAGGTGTCTGGAAATTTTTTTCTCTCCTAGTTACATAACTAAATCCCATTATCCTGCAGCTTGAATTTTAACCTTAGGGAAACTTTCTCTATTCCAAGGAAGGCTAAATCTCCCTTTTACGCACTTAAAATATTATCTCTCTTTTATGGTATTTATCACAGTTACACTTTTACATTGATATATTTGTCCACAAGGAAAGTCACATGCAGGCAGGCCTATGTCTGATTTTGCTCACTATGTTATCATCAGATCTTATCACAATGCCAGTATCTATGCCCCTGAAAATACATATGAAATAAATGACCAAAATAAATGAATCAATACAAAATTGGAATGTATAAATATTTACTTCAGGTATGCAGTTTAAAGTCTGGCCACTTAATATTTTTTACATAATCCATGTTTCTTTTAATTTTTTTCTTTTCTATTGCAAGAAATAATTCAAGAGAGTCAGTAAGTATCAAGCATCTATGATGATAGCATGCATTTTATGATGACTTTTCTAAAATTGTCTATAAAGAGAACAAAACAGAAGGCTGTTTCTTTGAAACATAAAATACAAAACAAATTTTAAAAAACTTCTCCTTAGTGTAATCTTGAATTGTTGGAGAATTAACACATAAGCAACTTCAAGATTAAATAATGGGCCATAATTACAAATACAAATAAGATTTTTAAATATTGAAAATAAGGTACATTAAGAGCATATAAAATACCAAATTGACTCATAATTATAAAGAAATGTACATCAACTCTAACAAAGGACATGCTAAAATGATATTGAAATCTCTACCCCCCAAAATACAACAGGCTAAACGTTTTGTAAAGCATTTTTTGCTACATCTTTACAAAATTGAACAAAAAGAGTCCAAGGAAAGCACTAGCCATTCTCATTTTCTGAACCTAGATGTAGGAATCCATAATAAAATTATAGCAAATTAAATTTAGCAATGTCTAAAAAATATACTACATCAAGAACAAGGATAGTTTATCATATAATGTTAGGAGGGGTCAATATAAGAAAATGCATTGTTAAATATATAATCTAATATACCAATATATTCAAGTAGAAAAATATACATTTCTCTCAATATGTTAAAAAATTGATAAAATTCCACATAAATTTGAGAACTTCTAGGAGACTTGAAAGGATTTTTTCTTTTGAGTAAGAATTATCTGTTGAATCTAATAGCAAAACAAAATATTTCATGAACAAAAATCAGTGGCATTTCAATTAAACTTAGGAAAAAAATAGGCTTACCTGCTTGACTGTTACTGCTCTACATTGTAGAGTCCTTTATAAACTAATAGGAAAAGGAAAAGAAATAACAGGTATGAAGACTTCTAAGGGAAGGGTCTAAAAGGGTCAAAATAATTTTTTCCTATTTACAGTAATTGGATCATTTAAATACTAAAAAATTTCAAAGTGTTAGGCATATGATTTAGTTCATAAATATTGTTAAAAAGCTAGATCAATATTCCACAAGCAATAGTTTTCCTAAACACTAACAAAAATAATGAGCAAAATCTCATCAGAGATAATAAATATGGTTGATTTACACTGAATTAATTTAGATAAGCTGGATTTTGTTTCCAAATTTTCGCTTATACTTATCCAGGTTAGTGTGGTGTTACAGACAGTTTCCATGTAGTTTGGAAAGCAGAGGTATAACAGCTGCCATATTCTATTTACATAAACATAGCCTACAATTCACCTATTCCCTGTCCGGAGCCATGAGGTCCGGAATTAGCCGACCTCTGTTGCTTGATCTCCGCAAAGCGGAGACAAGATGGCACATTTCCGGGATCTTTATTATAAACTGTTCCCGCGCGCGCCTAAAGCTTTTCCCGCGCGCGCCTAAACTTTTCCTGCGCGCGCCAACCTTTCCTGCGCGCGCGCAAACATTTTCGCGCCCAGGAAGATATGCAGCCTACGGCGCAGGCACAATCCCGCGCCCGGGAACACTACAAACCCAAGGCGCATGCGCAATTGTAATTTGAGAAAACCCGGCTCCCGTCACCGCCCTGGCCCAACCTCTTCCCCTGCCAGCCTATATAACGCATTGCACTGCCACCATTAAACGGGACTTGATCAGGCTATTTGTCTTGTTTCCATTTCTCGTGTTTTCTTGTCCCCTCCATTCCCACTCCCCCTTTCAGGGTCCCTTCGACTGTCCTGCAGGTCGGGACAATTCCCATCCCAGGTATCTACCTGATGGAAGCAGATATACATGCTTATCTAAAGGTATGTTCAAAAATATTCATAACAGCATTATTCATCCTTGCCCTCAAATAGAAACAATTCAAATGTGAATCAACCATATATTGGGAACATAAATTGGGGTATATGTATACAATACAATACTACATAGCAAAAAGAGTGAATGAGCTGCAACTATGGTATGTAAAGTCAGAACACTGGTTACACTGGAAAGGTAATGACCAGAGGGGTCACAAAGACTTCGGGTGTTGTATCTGTTTTATAAGTTAGATTATGGTTACATAAGTGTGTTCACTTTGTGAAATTCATCAATTTGTATTCTTATATTCTGTGTTTTTTTACTCTTTTCTATGTAAATTACATTTCAATAAAAAGTTCACTTTTTAAAGAAAAACACAGCTCTTTTGGATTCATCCATTATTCATCTCTTTTTCTCAAACTCCGTATCTAAAATGTAAGCAAATCCTATTGACTCTGCCTTCAAATTATGTTCAGAATCCAGCCAATTCCCATCAACTCTGCAACTACTACTTTAACCTAAGTTACCATCATTTGTCAGTTTTTTACATGGATTCTTGTAATGCCTTCTAACCGCAAATATTTTTCCTACTGCTGTAATTGTTCCTTTTCAATCTATTCTCAACATAAATGCCAGAATAATCATGTTGATAAACAAGTCAGATCTTGTTACTGTTGCTTAAAACCATCTGTGATGCTTAATTTTAGGTGTCCACTTGGTTGGGCCATGGTGCTGAGGTATTTGGTCCAACATTAGTCTGGACATTTCTGTGCAGGTGTTTTTTGGATGAGATTAACATTTAAATTGGTGGACACTGAGTAAGGCAGATTGCTCTACATAACGTGGGTGGACTTCATCCAATCTGTTGAAGGCCTTAATAGAATAAATATTGACAACCCCCAAACAAGAAGGAATTCTGCCAGCAAACTGTCTTTGAACTGCTGCAACTCTCCCTGAATCTCCAGCCTGCCTGCCTATCCCAGCAGATTTTGGACTTGCCAAGCCTCAATAATTGTATCAGCCAGTTTCTTAAAGTAAATGTCTTTATATATACAGACATACCCCTTTTTATTGTGTTTCACTTTATTAGACTTTACAGATACTGCATTTTTTTTTGCAAATTGAAAGTTTATGGTGACCCTGCTTTGAGCAAGTCTATTGCATCATTTTTTCAATGGCATGTGCTCACTTCCTGTCGTTGTGTCAGCACTCTTTAGCGATAAATTATTTTTTAATTAAGGTCTGTACTTCTTTAGACATAATGCAATTGCACACTGAATAGACTACAGTAGAGTGTATACATAGCTTTTATATGCACCGGGAAACTAAAACAGATCTGTGACTTGGTTTATTGCAATGGTCTGAAATCAAACACACAGTATTTCTGAGGTACACCTGTATAAACATCCGGTTAGTTCTGTGTTTCTGGAGAACCCCGATTAATACACTGCCCAATGGCTTATCATCACATTTGCTGCAATATAGGCTTCTAATAACCCTTAAATTTTTACGTAATCTGCTGACCATTAATTACCTCTCTGATTCCATCTTTAACCACTTTCTCTAACACTCTTCACTCCAGTTACACTGACCACCTTGCTGTTTCTTGAACACATCTGAAAGTTCTTAACTTGGGGTTTTTGCACTTTTAGTTCTGGCCAGAGTACTTGCTCCAGGTTTCTGCGTGGCTTATGTTCCTTAAAAATCTTTGTTCAACTTAGTCACACCTAGACTACTCTTTTTGAGTTTATGATGACTCTTACCACTTGCTATCCGCACTCCCTGCTTTTCACACTTTCTCATATTCTTTACCTATTGGTGTGTTGTTTATTGTCTGTCTTCCTTTCTGGAAGGTAATATCTATGGGGGCAGGATTTTTTTTTACTAATTTTTTTCCTACTATAGCTTTAGTTCCTGCGACAATGCCTGTCACATAGTAGTTGCTAAATAAACATGTGATGAATGGATGAATGAATAAACAAAAAAAATTAATACAGAGATTTTAGCATAACAAGTCATTAGCTAAACTAGACTTCAGTTTATGATATATTTTAAATTTAAGGATGGGATGAGTGAAGTTTCTTTATATTTGTCTATCTACTTTAATACTCCTCCCTACCACCCTCACCCGCAATAATTTAAAATAACTGTATTTAATTTAATTTTCCTGTTTAGTAATTTATTATTTATTTTTCTTGAAATCTTTAAATATGTACAATTTTAAGTGTATATACTCTCAGTTTTCTTAAGCATCTTTTCTAATCCTTCTCTTATTTTCTATTCATTGCAAATTTTAAGCCTTCACATTGTTTCCTGAGAAATAGGAGACTATCTTACTCCCATACAGCCCCCGGGAAGTATAGTGATTTCTAAACTAATAAGGAGACTATTAGATCATATGTTGGTAACTGCTTGTGATCTCAAAATGTCTTTACGCAAATGTCAACAGCAAAGCTACGGATGGGTATCTCCTTAGCCAAAGATTTATCTGCATAGTAAAATTCAGCAAGCCATGTTCCAAAGTGGACATTATAATTATTTAAAATATGTGTAAAAGATCAATTGAGGAAATACTTTAAGACGATCTGAACATAAAATATTTTCAGCATTTATCATTTACTGTAGAAGTGTTCATTTTAAATTTGTAGATAAACTGAAACACTTGGAAAATTATTGTCAACCCTCACTGTTTAAACAGATGAGTCTTACCTGAATTAAAAATGGACACATTTTGCAACAGATAACAATGAATTTGTACCACAGAATTTCTTAGGTTCCTGAGGCAGTCCTGAGAGGTAAATATACATGTTGCTGCATGAATAATGAAAATAGGCTGATATGAAAATTCTGCTCCACCAATTCCTCAGGGATACAAAATGTCTTGCATATTTCTACTCCACTAACTTTTGGTATTATATTTACCTTCATGAAACATTGAGTTCCAAGGCTAGTTTTAGAGTCCAAAGAAAGGGAGTAAGGCGTAGATGAGAAGAGACAAGACACAAGGAATGCATTAGTTATCTGCTAAGGAATATTGAAAGAAACTGCTAGAGGAAAATTGGCTTAAAGATTTATCTCCAAAATACTAGACCCAAATCAAGTCTGATATCTTCCTACGATGCATATTCCTCTCTATAGGTCCAGAGTTTAGATATTTAAATGGTACATACATTAACAGACAATTTGACATTCTCCAATCCCCCAAATATAATGGTTGCGTAAAAACAGGATATATACAATAGAAATTCCCATTCAGAAGAAAGAACGTTAAAAGCTCAGCAATTTTTGGTTCATGGCACTGACGAAAACTTAGCTAGGTAAGAACTGAGAAGACCTCATTTATTACGTGGAGTGCATGCCATGATTATTACAGCAGGCAGCCTTTGGTTCTGCTCTCAGGGAAATTTCGTTTTTCTTTGTTCTCACAGTTCCGTGGCTCCAGGCTCTTCTCACGGTGGACTTCAGAGTTTTGTAGCTTGCGTCACATCAGATAATGTTGCTGACTCTGATAGCACTGACTTGATTCTGAATTCTTTAAGTGAGTATAAGCTATATTATTTAACATAGTGGTATCTATGTCTGTCATTTCAGTCAACCCAATGTTACTATTGACACTTTGTTTTAATGGTTGCATAGTATGTTCTTATAAATAACATAACTATTTGTACATTTGCAAATGATTGACCCAGTTGATTATTATATGGATTTTGCTTATTTTCCTCTGTGGTTATATATCCGATTATCCAGAAAATCTTTACATGGAGTGGGATTATGGTTGGTGATGAGCATCCTAGAAACATTTATTAAGAGACTCAAGAGCCCAGAGATGTATTATGTGCCTGAGGAATATTCAGTTAGAACATCATTTTACACAATTATTAGGATAGTTTACTATATTTGAATTTTAGAAAACTTCTGTTGAATTTACTCATATATATTTGATACTTAATTTACTTTACCCAATCTCAGTTTTTTTGTATTTTTATCCTTCTTACATCAATAACAATGGGACAATTAGGCTAGATCTGAAATAAATAAAAAATAAAGACTTTTTTTTCAACCATTTAAAAGTTATATTGTGACCTGATCAGATAATGTGAAAAACAAGAAGACTGCACCAAAATAAGCTTGGAATGGAAAGGTGGTAAAACCTTCCTAATTTTTATGTTTTGGGAAAATGTTCCACAGCTTGAACCACTAATTGTTAAAATACAGTGTTTAGAAAATGTTGATATCTGTTGTATTTATGGGAAATGTATACTGACTCATGATTAGTTATTCAAATAACATTCCATAGTTGTTCCAAAACATAAATTGTGAACAACAAAGCTTTCCAGCTTCACTAACATTTTAAAAGGCTGAATTTGTTCTCTTTATGTAAACTTTCTTTAAGTCTCTGCAGTATTTATAAGTAGCGTTTTAACTGTATGAATCAAAATATATTACCCATATATAGTCTATTTATCATAATAAATTAGTCTGTCCTTTCTTTACATTAACAATCTCACAACTGTAATTAAGATTCATAAGAATAAAAAAATTGTTAGATTTTTAAAACACTGGATATTGAGCCAATGTAATGATCCAAGCATTTGAAAAATTTTAGGGGCAAAATCATTTTGTTGCGATTTTAAGTGAATTTATATTTAAAATGAATTATTAGAAAGGAAAGGTGCATATGTCTTAAACAGTATAATTGACTTTTAATGCAGAGATCTTTATAAGGCTATGGATGTGGTTAACACTAACTTCAGCTTAAAATGGCCTCTAAAGTTAGAAGCTATAAAATGGAGGTAGAATAAAAATCTAACTATTAAGATGTTAGCGGATTAAAAATTTGCAAGATGTGATTGTAATTTTAAAGTTCTTAATAAGTTTTACAACACTGCAGTCTATGTGGTTCCTTAGACAGGCTTTTAATACAGACATATCATAAATTTTAATAATTAAATATAACGTGATTTCTGTAAGAGAAAATAAATAAAAATTATTTTAAGTTTATAGATGATTTCCATTGGACCAAAAAGTATGTTGCCTCATTCTGTGCTAACTTTTTGTACTGAAAGTTTAGTGTGTTATTTGGATAAACAGATCATTAACTGGGTTTTATGTTTACTTTGTTAAGGTAAATTTTAGGAGATACATATTATAATATTTAGAAAGATTCTCCACTTCTTTATTGCAATATGTATACTTAAAATAGCATATTTAGTTTAAAAATTATGTTTATATTATTTCATTTTTTATTACTGTTCTTATTTAAAGAGATAGGGCCTACAATATTGGTCAGGCTGCTCTTGAACCCCTGGCCTCAAGTGATGCTCTGGGCTCAGACTTAAAGTACTGGGATTACAATTGTGAGCCACTGCACCTGGCCTCATTTATATTATTTTGCTACCCTTTTATTCTTCCTGTTTTGCTTATTAGATTGATCAGATTAATTTTTTGCCTATTGCACATTATTTCTAAACCAAATAGCAATATTTATTCTAAAATAACTTTTCAATATACTGTGATATATAATATTTAGTTATAGCACAAATTTGATTAAAAGTAAATTTGCATATTATCCTATGTTTTGAGCATCAATAAAACATTTCAAAATTTCTTTTGATGCCAGAGAGATCAATAAGCTCAAATTTTGTATTAAAGCAAGTTTCATTTCAGTTATCAAGTTTTGCTTAAATGAAGAGTGCTTTTCACTAACCTCTATGAGAATATGAAAACATTTGGCTGCAATTAAGAAACTAAAGTTTTAAAAACTATGTGTTGCTTAATATTGTTATTATATTGTCCTCAAGATTTAATTAACTAAAATGTTGCAATTTTGTAACCTTAATATATTGTTATTATATTGTCCTCAATATTTAATTAACTAAAATATTGCATTTTTGTAACGTATTTTGAGCATCAGTAGTTATGTACTTTCTGTGACAAAAATATCAGAGGTCAATGTCTTAGCTCAGCCTAATTTAAGATAAAGTTAAAACAAAGACCCATTTATCTTTTTCTCTCTCTTTTTTTTTTGAGATGGAGTCTTGTCTTGCTCTGTCACCCAGGCTAAATTGCAGTGGCAGGATCTCGGTTCACTATAACCTCCGCTTCCCAGGCTCAGGCAATTCTCCTGCCCCAGCCTCTCCAGTAGCTGGGTCCACAGCACATGCCACCATCCCCTGCTATTTCTTTTCTTTTTTTTTTTTTTTTGTATTTTTAATAGAGACAAAGTTTCACCATGTTGGCCAGGCTGGTTTTAAACTCCTGACCTCAAGTGCTCTGTCCACCTCACCACTCAAAGTGCTGGCATTACAGGCGTGAGCCAAAGTCCCTGGCCAAAAGACCCATTTTTCTATAGTACCAAGTACATTAGTAGAGTTTGAATAAATGTGGTATTGTATAGACTTAAGTTGCAACTGTATAACACAAAATAAAATATAAGAAACCACATGCTGTGTTTCCATTTCATTTAATTATCAAGATGAATTCATTTATTCTTCAGACATGCTATTTTTATTACCCAGCACTGTGATGAATTCTGGTGTTTGGGACAGTGTCAGTGTACAAAGAAGCATCACAAAGCATACCATGGAAGGTCCAGTTGCACTGCCCACATGCAAGTGCATGTATAAAGCACTCAATACTAACCTTAGTTACATAAATGAAAAAACTAACAAACACTCATGAAAGATACCTTGTGGCAGAGATATGTTCAATGTAGGATGTTTTACAACCCATGTGTTCACATGAAAGAAAGAAATTAATATAAGAAAAATCATATATTTGTTTATTTAACATTTATTTGGTATTTTTCGTTGCTCTATATTCTTGGTCACCAGACAGAGAATATAAGTTCCTTTTATTTTTCTTCCATTATCTGCTTTGTTTGTTGCTATCCTACATTGCATGCACTCATCTTTCAGCCTCTCTTCTGTGTCTTTCCTCTACCTTAGTACATCAATGTTCTCTACACTGGGAACAACCACAAAACTTTGAGGAGACTGTTTAAAAAGGTTACACATGATGCGTTCTGGCTGGAAGTGTCCCAAAGAACCTCTAAGGAGTTTAGTTTTCATAGGCATGATGCAACAGGCTTGAGCAATCAAAGTAAGAGGAGATACAAAAGAAGAAAATAGTAAAATCTGCAAATAGATGAGAAATCAAGGCCCCACCACTCATTTAAAACTTTTCCATTGCTCAATTCCCACCTATGAGTCAGAACATGTGGTATTTGTTTTTTTGTCCTTGGGATAGTTTGCTGAGAATGATGGTTTCCAGCTTCATCCATGTCCCTACAAAGGACATGAACTCATCCTTTTTTATGGCTGCGTAGTATTCCATGGTGTATATGTGCCACATTTTCTTTTTTTTTTTTTTCTTATTCATAGGACCATTTTTATTAATAAGAAGTAACTGATTTAAATGAAATTTTCCCTTTTCTTCAGGTAACTCGCAAACATATTTCTCCTTCACAGTTAAATAAAAGAGACAATGAATGTGCCCTGGACACTTAAAAGTATTTGCTTATTCTAAAGTAAGGTGACACTCTTAAAATTTAGAAGACTCTTTCTCTATACTAAGACTTTCATTCTAATAGGTTCGGATCTGATAACATTTGTACATGGATTCACATGAAAATCATTATTAAATATCAACTATATTGAGTAGTTTTGAACATTGTCTACAAGTCACATCTGCATAGTCTGTGGATTGTAGACTTTCTGCCAATAGTTGCTATTTAATTTGACCTTGGAAGTGTTCCGGCACATTAAGCATGACATTTATTTAAGTGTTAAATTTATACTATGCTTTTCTGATCAAAAGTTCAAGGAACCAAGTGCAGTGGCATGATTTGTCGTTATAAAACTAGTCTCATTAAAATTGTGATAACATGATACACATTTTTTTTTTTTCTGTAGTGTCTTTGTCTGGCTTTGGTGTCATGGCAATGCCAGCCTCCTAAAATGAGTTTGCAAAAATTATCTCTACTTCAATTTTTGGGGAAGAGTTTGAGAATAATTGATGTTCTTCTTTAAATGGTTGGTAGAATCCAGCAGTGAAGCTGTGTAATCCTGTGCTTCTTTGATAGGAGGTTTTTATTGCTGATTCAATCTCCTTACTCATTCTTTGTTTAATCAGTTTTTTAATTTCTTCATAATTCAGTCTTTGTAGTGTTATGGATCTAGGAATTTATCAATTTCTTCAAGGTTATTCAGTTTGTTGGTATATAATTGTTAATATTAGTTTCTTATGATCCTTTGTATTTCAGTGGCATCAGTTATAATGTCTCCACTTACATTTCTAATCATGTTTATTTTTATAGTCTCATTTCTCCTAGTCTAGCTGAAGGTTTATACAAACCTTTATCTTATATCTTTTTATCTTTTCCAAAAAAGTAACAGTTTTATTGTTTTTATCTATAGTTTTTCTAGTCTCTACTGTCTCCTCTGATCTCTGTAAATTGCTTCCTTCTGCTAACACTTGGCCTAATTTATTCTCTTTTTCCAACTCTTTGAGGTGTAACATTAAATTATTTATGATCTTTATTTTTTGATACAGGCATTTATCACTGTAAATTTCCCTCTTAGGATAGCTTTTGCTGTATCCCATAGTTACGGCACAATGTGTTTCCATTTTCATGTTTCACAGAATTTTCTAGTTTCCATTTTCATTTTGTCTGTGACCTATTGATTGTTTAGGAACATGTCGTTCAATTTCCCATATTTGTCTATTTTCAAGATTTCTCCTGGTTTTGATTTCTAGTTTCATTTC
>NW_012115300.1:4413551-4493580 GCF_000951035.1 Colobus angolensis palliatus | reverse complement strand
ATTTTCCAGGTGTTGTGTGTCTCAGTTCCCCTGGTTAGGAAAAGGGATTCCCTTCCCCCTTGCGCTTCCCAGGTGAGGCGATGCCCCAGCCCCAGCGACCCCAGTACCTCAGTTGAGAATGCAGAAATCACCGGTCTTCTGTGTCCTTCGCGCTGGGAGTTGGAGACTGGAGCTGTTCCTATTTGGCCATCATGTGCCACATTTTCTTAATCCAGTCTATCACTGATGGACATTTGGGTTGGTTCCAAGTCTTTGCTGTTGTGAATAGTGCCGCAATAAACATACGTGTGCGTGTGTCTTTACAGCAGTATACATATGTAACAAACCTGCACGTTGTGCACATGTACCTTAGAACTTAAAATATAATAAAAAAAAATTAAGAAAAAAATTTTCCACACTGAATCACTGGTTTGCACTTGTTGGCTAGTGAATAAAGGATGATATTGTAAAATAGCAATTAAAATAAATAGATAATTAAAATCATATTATTTTCATTAATATTGACTTATCGGTATATGACTGTCATCATTGGAGAGATATAATCGAGAAGAGGATCTCCAAAGGAAGTTAAAATGGTTGAAAACATATGAATAAATATATACTTGTAGAAAGGAAATGATAGGCATTGGTGTGAAACAAGAAAATAACATAAACCTATAGAGGATGCGGATGGAACGAATGGCATTAGTGAGAATAAAACAAGAAAAAATATGATAAATCTATGTATGTTAGAGCACTTCTTTGAGAACTAGCAAACAGAAACCATTAATTTCATCCTTTTGTCCTCTGTGTGATGAATATTAGTTTATTATTTGAGACTGCTGTTTCCATAGCCAAAAATTTAGTATGCAACATAATTATCTGGATATGACCTAATAATGTCAAAAGAAATTTTTCTCTTACATCAGGTTATAATTCTGGTTTCTACAACTGTATATTTTATCACATAAGAATTTAGCACAGGAAAAGTTGAAATTGGTGCATTTACATAGGGCAATACTGTAGTGTAGCTCTAATTTCCAAATTTGACATAATTATTGGAGTTCTTCTTTCCTAAAGATACTGAAATGTTTGCATTTCAAAAAAATCAAGAAGATAGCATGCTAAGTTATTTTAGTTACTTCACTAAACTAAAAAGGCCTGGAAGTGACACCAGTGACACTGTGCTCAGCCAGATTAAAAAAAAGGTACTTGTGGGCTGGGCACAATGGCTCATGCCGGTAATCCCAGCACTTTGGGAGGCCGAAGCGGGCAGATCCTGAGGTCCAGAGATTGAGACCATCCTGGCCAACACGGTGAAACCCCATCTCTACTAAAAATACAAAAACTGGGCATGGTGGTGCATGCCTGTAGTCCCAGCTACTTGGGAGGCTAAGGCAGGAGAATCACTTGAACCAGGGAGGTGGAGATTGCAGTGAGCTGAGATCATGCCACTGTACTCCAGCTTGGCGACAGAGGGAGACTGCATCTGGGAAAAAAAAAAAACAAGTACTTGTGTAAGTGAGATTCAGAATTTTAGCTTTTACAAAAAGTGTCTTTTTATAAAATAACCTTCTATTATTCTCCTAGCCCCACGAGTGTTAGTATAATATTTTGTGGTACTTAATGTCAAAAAGAAGCTGCTGATAAGAAATAGTTTCTTGTTAGCTTCCAAACGTCACCTAATAACAGCAATCAATCTCAAAACTAAAGGTACTAAACCTTTTTCCTGGACAGATAGTAGAATGAAAATGCCACTGGTTAAAATAGTATGACTTTATATTTAGTTAATTAATGACCATGGAAATGGACTTGGTAAACCAATTTAAACAGAGTAGTTTATCATGAATCAAGGTGAAAAGATTACGAAAGCTCTAGAAAGAAACGGTGTGTTAAATATTCATAGGAAACCCAGCTTTTTAAAAAAATTAAAAATTTTAATAGTTAAATGTAGTTCCAAGATAGGAGACTTATTTTATTTTACAAATTTTAAGACAGAAATTCATATTTAATATCCAAATTTAATTATGTCATTTAATTTTATTTTTGGAAGTTCCAAATTGCATAGTCAATAGCAGTGTAGAATACATTATCAACTACTTTTCCTATTTTAAAGGTATTGGCTCAATCTAGCATAATTTTCTCTATGTTATCATAATTCTGGATATCTGAAAATGTTACTTTAAAAATATTAGTTGAAAAGTCTACATTTTAGTTTGTCTTTGTCCATTATATTAATAATTTATCTCTCTAATAGGTAAAAAAATTAACTCTGTAGAATTTTTCCATCTTTCGTTTTTGAAAGAAAATTGTAATATGTCATGAGCAACCTTTGCAATTCCCCACGTAAAGCTGCCTAACCACTAAACTTCTACATAACTGAAGAATATGATGAATAAATTATTTTAGGTAATTTTTGTAGTTTTTTTTTGAAAACTAATTCATTCTGTACATGTATTAAGAAATATCTTTCATTCTTAAGTTTAATAGTATTAAAGTCCTTGTGAAACAAGACATATTTTTTTTGTTATTCCTTGACATATGAGATATGTGAATTCTACGCCACAAAGTGAGTGAATAAACAATTGTCTTCAAACAACAATGATGAGCCAAATGGAAGCAAATAAATATTAATAGTACAATTTCTATAATTCCCTTCATGTTAGTCCTCCTAATACTCAAATACATTACTTTGGATATACATAATTGAGAACCATTGGCTTAAAAAAGTATTCATCCAGGAGGAAAAATTCCTACCTCTTTCAAATTACTGAAGAACTGTGATTTAATTTTACTTTACCACAAGAGTTTTTCTTACACGTCCTATCCTAAAGCAAATACTGAAGAATGAAGCAAAATAGACTACTTAATTTCATTTATAAAGTTGTCAGGTACATATTGTTTCTCCATATAAAAATATGTTTTGATTTCATTCTGAAAGGTTAAAATGAGAGAAAACCATATTTTGTAAGACAGAGAACCAGTTGAACATCAAATCATCTACATTCTCCTACACTCACTGGATACATCTTTTTAAAATAAATGATAAAACATTCAAATTTTGCCTTTCAAGTAATGACACCTAAGGAGGGCCATGGAAGTACAATTTTCCAAAAGTTTCTAGAAAAAGTTGAACACTGCACAATATTCCATTCTCAAAACAATCATGAATATTCATGATAATATATTCATTTTAACTTTTTGGCACAGGGTGAATATTTCCGAATTAGTATGCCTGATAGAGTACAGCACATTGCTGGGAGTTGAAATGAATGCTGGACTCTTTTAACCTTTATAAAATCTGTTTTTGAGTTTTTGCCTATTTCTTTTCCTCTCATCACAGCAGCCAAAGCCATAAACTCAATGAAAACAAAGAGAAAATTAAGTCAGCAAATACAAAACGTCATGAGAAATGATTGCCAGGAAGAGTAATAAGAATTTTCCAAAACTCTATTGAACTATATTCCCAGGATACCAAGTGAGGAAAAGCAACCATAATATATAATTGCTTTCATATACAATGAATGATCTGAAATTTATAAATTTTTCTTCAACTGGTATGAAGAAATTAAGTATTTGACCGGGTAGGTAAATTGTAGAACTTTTTATGAGAAGTATGAATGTAAGAATGAGGGAAATAATGAGGGAAAAGAGAAAGACAATTTGTTTTGCTCTTTAAAAGATCTACATCCTTTCTGTTGAGGTTTATTCAAACAACCATTATCAAGTTCAAATTAGAACAGCTTAATATGACTAATGAGTACACATAACAAATACCTATTGAGTACTTTCCTAAAAGATATCAACCTTAGGAAGTAAAAGGCTAACTATGCTTCTTAAAGCTTCATTATATTTGGAGTTTGCTAAAGTGGTTTTGAAACTATCTTGAAAATAAATAGAAACTATTTGTCATTCTTTTTTTGTCTTATAGGGTATGCATTTACCTTTAAATGACCAGGAAAACAAAGAGGGTTATCAACATAAAGGAAGATTATTTCTCTATTAAAAACCGAAATCATCATGATTTATTTCAAGATTTGTCTTTTATTCTTTGCATATTTCTTATTTTTGAGGGCTGCATATGCATAATCTTTTTTACGTTTAAGGAAATAAATAGTAAGAAGGATGGTCAATTTGAACAGCTTTATTTATGAACTAGGAAAAGCCAACATCCTAATGTGTCACCTTTATTTTCTCCCTTGAATGTAACAGACCTACAGGATTCCAGGTGCGCTGGGTCTCAGCACCACTTACCCTGTTAGAGTAGAGCACTGGCAAAAAGCTGTGGTGTTCCACTTTTCATCGAGTTCCTGAAATCCTTGGTTTACTTCTATATTGGTCAGGTTCTCCACAGACACAGAACCAACAGGCTGTGCGTATATATAGAAATAAATTTATCTTTATGGAATTGAGTGACATAGTTATGGTATCTGACAAGTCCCAAATCAGTAGTGTGAGCCATCAGCCTGAAGTCCCAAGGAAGAGTCAATGTAGCAGTTCAAGTCTGCAGGTTGTCAGAATAGTATACTTTTTTCTTGTTCAGGGGAGGTCAGTTCTTTTGTACATTAAGGCTTTCAACTGATTGGATGAGGCCCGTGTACAACATGTAGGACAATTTACTTTAATCACAGTCCACTGCTTTAAGTGTCAATCTCACGAAAACATTCAGGATAATGCTTAACAAATATCTGGGCACCATGGCCCAGCTGAGTTTGGAACTATGATTAACCATCACACCTTCCCACAGAATTGCAAAATGTAAAATGTTGCACAACTTAATCATTCTGTCTCTTAAACATGTACACAGTTGCTAGAATTAAGGAGAATTGAAGAGGACTGATACAGTGGTGAAATGAGGATATCTGTAAACTTTTCCTGTATAAAAGCAATGAAAATACTGGCAAAAATTATCAAAATTGACTTTTTTTTTTCTTTTTTTTGAGACAGAATTTTACTCTTGTTGCCCAGCTGGAGTGCAAAGGCAGTATGTTAGCTCACTGCGACCTCCACCTCCCGTGTTCAAGTAATTCTCCTGCCTCAGCCTCCTGAGTAGCTGGGATTACAGGTGCCCCCCTCTAAGCCCGGATAAATTTTGTATTTTTAGTAGAGACGTCTATTTTTAGTAGACTCCGTGCTGGTCAGGCTGGTCTTGAACTCCTGACCTCAGGTGATCTACCCACCTCAGCCTCCCAAAGGACTGGGATTACAGGCATGAGCCACCGCACCCAGCCCAAAATTGACTTTTTTAGAATGATAATTAGAAAAAGATTTGCAAAAAAAATTTAAAAATAAATAATGTGAAGAAAAAATTGCTGAACTTTGGTAAGAACAGTGGGCTTTAGAATTTTAACTCAGCCTACTCCAACCACCCTCTGTTTCCTCCAGCTCCAAGTAGCCTTGCAAAGCAACCGCTCCACGTTATAGTACATGTGAAAACCAGCAGACTTGCAGCCATCAGAGAAGGCCGACTGTGGGTGGAATTCCTCACTAACGCCCCATCCCAGTTGTGCTGTCACTATCTGATGTACTTTGTAGCTTACTAGAAAAGCCTCATTCTCCGAGTGATGTTGTCTTTTGATTGACATAGAACTCATTTGATGGATAAAGGCCTATGCCCAGAGAGATTTTCAAAAATAATTAGCTACAAGTTTAATAAGGCTGCAATATCGGCTGGGACAAACAAAAGCTTGACCAAAAATATAAAAGGAAAACCTGTATAATAGTTTCCTAGGACTGTTGTAACAAAGTATCACAAATTTTGTAGCTTGAAATAATAAAAATTTACTCTATTACAGTTTTGGAGGCAAGAAGTCTGAAATCAAATTGCTGCCTGGGCTATGCTCCCTCTGAAGAAATAGAGAGGAATCTTTTCTTGCCTCTTTTAGCTTCTGGTCATTGCTAATATTCCCTGGCGTTCCTTGGCTTGAGATTTCACTGCAGTTTCTGTCTCCATCTTCATCACATGATTGTTTTTCTTCTCTATGTGTCTGTGTCTCATATGGCCTTCTTATAAGCACAGCAGACATTAAATTTAGCGTCCACCCTAATCTCATAAAGTCCACCCTAATCCTTTTTTTTTTTTTTTTTTTTTTGAGACAGAGTGTCACTCTGTCCCCAAGGTTGGAGTGCAATGGCACAATCTTGCCTCCCTGCAACCTCTGCCTCCCAGGTTCTAGCGATTTTCCTGCCTCAGCCTCCTGAGCAACTGGGCTTACAGGTGCCTGCCACCATGTCCAGCTAATTTTTGTTTTTTAAGTAGAGACAGAGTTTCACCATGTTGGTCAGGCTGGTCTGGAACTCCTGACCTCAGGTGATCCAACCGCCTCAGTCTCTCAAAGTGCTGGGATTACAGGCGTGAGCCACTGCGCCCAGCCCCTTCATTTTAAATTAACTAATTACATCTACAAGTATTCTGTTTCCAAATAAGATCACATTCTAAGGTTCCAGATGACATAAATTTGGGGAAGATGATACTCAATCCAGTTCAATTTGGAAACAAGAATCCCAAGGGGTTGTGAAAAAATCTGACATATTCTTGGGGATCAGGAAGGTTGTGTGCATGTGTAGGACTGTGTGCAGTTCACAGAAGAACTAAATAGACAACAATATCTCACTTCTGGCTGACCTTGAGGTCCAGTGCAAGCAGGCAGTAAAGGCTAAGGCAGATTTATAAAATGTCTAAGCATTGAAGACGTGCCCCAAACCACACACTGAGCTCCTCCGCAAAGTGTAAAAGACTTAGTGGTTCAAGGCAGTCAAGGAAATATCTGTCCAATAATTAGATGGCCACTAGGTTAACTGAGCAGAGATCTCAATTGCTGCACACTACAGAAAATACATACTTTACAAGAGTAGCCCAAGAGAGCCACTATGCAGAAGAGAGAAACAGCAACAATATATTAAAACTAACAAAGTAAAAATAAAACAGCAACAACAACAAATGCCAGAGAGGAGAGAAAAATTTGATTTGCTGAGTCCAGTTTTTGGCTGGGTGTGGTGGCTCACGCCTGTAATCCCAGCACTTTGGGAGGCCAAGGCGGGCAGATCACAAGGTCAGGAGTTCGAGACCAGCCTAGCCAGTATGGTGAAACCCTGTCTCTACTAAAAATACAAAAATTGCCTGGGTGTGGTGGCAGGCGCCTGTAGTCCCATATTCTGGGGAGGCTGAGGCAGGAGAATCTCTTGAACTCGTGAGGTATAGGTTGCAGTGAGCCAAGATCGCACCACTGTACTCCAGCCTGGATGACAGAGCGAGACTCCGTCTCAAAAAAACAAAACAAAGCAAAGCAAAACAAAACAAAACAAACAACTGTCCAGTTTTCAATAACAACCACAAATATAGAAATGAGGCATACAAACAAACAGGAAAATGTGACCTACACAAGGGAACAAAAGCAGTCAATAGAAACTGTTCTTTAGGAGGTTGGATACTTGACCTGTTATACGAAGATTTCGAATCAGCTATTATATATTATAAATATGTTCAAAGAACCAAAAGAAAATCATGCATTAAAAATTAATGATATTATTAGAAAAGTGTCTTGCCATATAGAGATATTAATAAAGTAATACAAATTATTTTTAAAAGAAGCAAATAAATATTTGTAGTTAAAAATTAAAATAACTAAAATTAAATATTTGCTTGTGGGGCTCAATTAAAAATTTGAAACAACAGAAGAAACAATCTGGGTACTTGCTGATAGGAAAATTGGGATCGTCTACTCTGAGGAACAGAATGAAAATAGAACAAAGAAAAGATAACAGAGCCTCAGCGACCTGTAGGACACCATCAAGTGGACCAACATACGCATCATGATGTTCAATAAAAGAGAGAAAGAGAAAAAGGCAGAAAGAGTCTTTGAAGAAATAATGGCTGAAAATTGTTAAGATTTGGTTAAAAACTTAATCTACATAATCCAGAAGCTCAATATAAATCAAGTAGGATGAACTCAAGTTGATCCACTCCTAGACACATCATAGTCCAGCTGTCAAAAGAGAAAAGACAAAGACAACAAATATTCATACAAAGAGGCCTCCATATGGTTAATATCTGACTTATTTATTTATTCATTGAGACAGTGTCTTTCTCTGCTGCCCATACTGGAGTGCAGTGATCTTGGTTCACTGCAACCTCCACCCAACTCACCTCTTCACCTCCCACATCCCCACACTGGGTCCGATCAATTCTTATGCCTCAGCCACCCAAGTAGCTGGGATTACAGGTGCACACCAACACACCTGACTAATTTTTGTATTTTTAGTAGAGATGGGGTTTTGCCATGTTGGCCAGGCTGGTCGCATACTGCCCTCATGTGATAGTCCCACTTCAGACTCCAAAAGTACTGGCATTGCAGGCGTGAGCCACCGTGCCTGGCCCTGACTTTTCATCTGCAGTAATAGAGGCCAGAAGGAAGAGGAGTAACATATTTAAAGTGGTGAAAGAAAAAGACTGTCAATAAAGATTTTTACATGTAGCAAAATTATCCTCAAACATAAAAAATAAATTTAAAAACAAAAGATATTCAGATTTTAAAAAAAAGAAGCAAAACTCTTTATCTGCATGTTCATGTATGTAGAAAATGCTAAGGATTCCATGAACAACTATTAGAATAAAAAATAAGTTCAGTAAGGTTTCATGAATACAAGACCAATATACAACAATAAATTGCATTTCTGTACATAAGCAAGGCACAATTCAAAAATGAAATTAAGAAAATAAGTCCACTTAGAAGAGCACGGAAAAGGATGAACTACTTAATAAATTAGCAAAACAGGTGCAAAATGTATGGTCTGAAGATTACAGAATATTGTTGAAAGAATTTAAGATCTAAATAAATGCAAAGGCATCTCATTTTTTTGGATGGAAGATTCAATATTGTTAAGATGGTAACATTTGCCAGATTGATTGATGTATTCAATGAAACTCCTATCAAAACCCCATGACCTTCATGTGTTCATGCTGCTATAACAAAATACGTGAGACTGGGTAAGTTTTAAAGAACAGAAATGTATTTCCTCATAGTTCCAGGGACTGGGAAGTCTGAGGTCAAGGCACTAACAGGGTTGTTGTCTGGTGAAGGTCCAGCCTCTCTGCTCCCAAATAGGGTATCTTGTTGCTGAGTCTTCTAGAAGGGAGGAAAGCTGTGTTATCACATGGTGGAAGTTGGAAGGGTGTAAGCTAGTTTCCTCTAGCCCATTTATAAGGCACTAACTCACTGAGGAGGGTGGGACCCTCATGACTTAATTACTTCCCAAAATGTCCCACCTCTGATACCACCACAATAAAGATTGGGCTGCAACATAAATTTTGGAGGGGACACATTCAAGCCATAAGATTCTAAGCTTGATGCTCCAAAAGTTATATCATCTCATATACAAAATATGTTAATTACATCCCACCAGCCCCAAAAGTCTTAACTTGTTCCAGCACCCTCAAAAATCTAAAAAGTCCAGAGCCCAATCTAAATCAGATATGGGTGACATTCCAAGAAGGATTCATCCTGAAGCAAACTTCCCTGCAGCCATGAGCCTGTGAAATAGAACAAGTCATGTGCTCCCAAAATATAATGATGGAATTGACATAGGATGTACATTTATATTTCCAAAATAAGAAGTAGAAAAGGAGAAAGGGATAATAGGTTCTGACCAAATCTAAAATCTAAGAGGAAAAACATTAAACTTGAGGTTTTAAGGTTTGAGAATTATCTTCTTCAATGTCCTGTCTCACATTTGAGGCACACACTGGGGTGGGAGTTGCACCCCAAAATGCTCTGGATGGCCCAGCCCCCATGGCTTGGTTGGGCATAACCCATACTGCAACTCTCCCAGGTTGGATTCTGATGTCTGCAACTCTCCCAGTCTTGTATGGTATGCTGGTAGCTCTACACTTCTGGGATCTCAAGTGTAGACTTGTTCCCAAGGTCCCACTGGGCATTTCCCTAGTCGGGGGTTGCTACATCAACTCTATCCTGTGGCAGTTTTCTAACTGAGAAGTCAATTTTTCTGAGGCATCCTTTGAGTCTAGGTAGAGGTAGCCATATCTCAATACCTTGTGTACCATGCATGCCTCCTGAGTTAGCATCAAGTGGGTTCCACCAAGACTTACACTCTGTGCCTTCCAGAGGGGCAGCCCAAACTGCAGCTAGGGATGTATGAAGCACAGATGGGGTGTTCGAGGAGTGCTGCACAAGAATGTGGAGAGCAGAGACTTGAAGAAGCACAAGGCAGTGAATGCTGAAGTTCCATGGACACCCTGGGTCCCTCCTTTGAAACTATTCTATACTCAAGGTCCTTGCACTGTGAGCCTGTGATGAGAGGAGAGGCACTGATAATCTCTGAAAACCCTTCAAGGTCATTCCTTCATTGCTTTGATGAATAGGATCTGGTTTCTTTTGTGCATACTGGTCTCCTTATCAAATGGTCACCTGACCTCACCCTTCATATACTCTCCCAAACATACCTTTTTATTCTTTACATGTCCAGGCTGAGAAATTTCCAAATATGTACATTCTGTTTCCCTTTAATTATAAATTTTATCTTAAAATAATGTCTCATTTCTGAAATTTTACTATAAGCAATCGAGGAAACCATGCATGTCCTTCAACATTTTGACTAGGTATTGCTTCTGCCAGATATCCTAGTTATTGCTCTGGAATTCTACCTTCCACAAAGCCCTAAGGCATGAACAAGATTCAGGATAGTTCTTTGCCTCTTTGTAACAAGGATGGCCTTCCCTTTAGTTTCCAATAAAATATTTTTTCATTTACATCTAAGGCCTCATAACAACCTTTACTATCCATATTACTACCAGCATTCTGATCACAGCCACTAAGATAATTTCTAATATTTCTGCACCAATTTCAGTTCTCTTCTTTTGAGCTCTCACCAAACTCAACCTTAATGCTCCATTTATGGCAATCTAAGCTTTTATTAGCATATACTTCCAAAAATTTCCAGCATTTATCCTTTACCGAGTTATAAAACTGCTTCGACAATTTTAGATATTTTTTAAAGCTGCATTTCCATTTCTTGGTACCATTTTTTTCTATGACTGTGCAAAAACTTGTACATGAACATCAATACCAACGTTATTTATCATAGCCAAAAAGTGAAAACAGCTCAAATGTCTATCAATTTATAAGCAGATAAAAATGTGGCATATTTATATAATGGAATATTATTTGGCAATAAAAATACATGATGTATAAAATATTTGATTTCAATGAACCTCAAAACAAACTAAGTTAAAGGAATCTGTCACAAAAACCACATATTATGTAAGTCAATACATATGCAATGTGCAGGATATGTGGATCGATACATATAGAACGTAGATTTGTGATTTTTTGGGCTTGTGAGCAGGGTGAGAGGAAGTAACAGCACATGCTAATATGTACAAGACTTCTTTTTGAAATGATGTGATTCATTCTAAAGTTAGATTATAGTGACAATTATACAATTCATGTATCTACTAATAATTGTACACTTTAAAGGAATAAATATTATTTTATATAAATTATGTATCAATACACTATGAAAAATTATTAATATGTTCTAGGTAGTACTCTCCCACTATACAAGAACCTTAGAAGCATTGTCTTTAATTGTTACAACCATCTTGCAAGTTTTATTGTCTCCAAGTAAGAGATGATCAAATGCAAACAAAAGAACAATAACAGCAACAGAACTACATAGAAATTTAGTGTGTCCTTTAAAACTATAGCTAGCACAGTAGAGGGAAAGATTGGAAGAAAATTCTCCCTGGCTCCAAAACAGTTTGAATTCTAAGGCATTGCCTCACCAGGGTAAGAGTGGGTTTTGAGCTAATGCATGTAAAACAAAGTCCTTTGTATGAGAGAACTTGACAAAGTTTGTAGAAAATGAGATTAAAAAAAATAAAAACTCTAAATTTCACTTTTCAACATAAGCTCCATCAAGTTCAAGAAACTTTGTGAGGAATAACACTTGCCATTTAGTCCATCCTTACAGAGCTGAGGGGCCTGGGAATTTAACCATGCCAATGCAGTTGGGTTTGTTGTTATTGTTTACATTATTCATTAAAGAAAAATGAATGCCCTTTAAAGATTTTTAAAGATTAGGAAACAAAAAGAAGTCAGAAGGAACCAAATCAGGACTGGAAGGTGGAGGTCTAATGATTTTCCACTGAAACTCTCAAAAAATTGTTCTTATTTCAGAAATTAGCAGGAGCATTGTTGTGGTGGAGAGCAACTTGCTGGTGAAGTTTTTCTAAGCATTTTTCTGCAAAACTTTGGCTAACTTTCTCAAAGAACTCTCATAATAAACAGATATTATTGTGCTTTGATCATCCAGAAAGTCAAAGAGCAAAATGTTTTAAGTAAGCCAAAACACTGTTGCCATGACCTTGGCTCTTGAACAGCCTGCTTTTGCTTTTACCAGACTATCCCTACTTCTTGGTAGCCATTGTTTTGATTAGGTTTTGTCCCCAGGATTGTACTAGTAAAGCCGAGTTTTGTTTACTATTACAATTCTTTAAAGAAATGCTTCTGGATCTTGATCTCACTTGTTTAAAATTTTTATTGAAAAATCTTCTCATTTTCAGCTGACATGGAAGCAATGGTTTTGGCACCCATTGAGTAAAAAAAAAAAAAAATGCTCAACTTTAATTTTTCATTTAGACTTGTGTAAGCTAAACCAACTGAGATATGATGCTGGTTATTGTTTCTGCTGTTAATCATTGGTCTTTTTCAATTATAGCATGGACAAGATTAATTTTTTCCTTGCAAATTGCTGTGAATTGTCTGTGGCTGAAGGCTTCATCTTTAACAACACCCCATCTCTTCTTAAAATAGTTATCCATTTGTAAACTGCTGATTTCTTTAGAAGCATTGTCTTCATAAACTTTGCAAACGATTAATGACTTTACTGCTCTTCCACTGAAGTTTCATTCTATATTTGGTGTTTGTTCTTGCTTCAATTTTAGCAGAATTCATATGGCTCTGATTGGAGCTCTTTTCAAACTGATGTCTTATTCTTAGTTCCTTAAACTAGATTCTGTTCAGACATGTTATAATGAGTTGGTATGGCTTTATTTTGGTGCAAAACTTTTTGAAATCTATGTGTACATAGATTTTCCGAAATATGCATTGTCCATGACTTTTTGAATATCCCTTGTGTACCACAAACTCTCAAGCACAATAAGGTATTATTTCTAAGAAGCATCACTAAGAGAACAAATTTTTTAAATCTTATAAAAGCTACCTTATATTATATAGTGCTATGCTAGAGAATATGGGATACAAATTTTTTCACTTGAAGAGTCACATTTCCTTCACTTGAAGAGTCAGTAAAAGTGGTATGGTTACATAAAAACTATATATGCCACCATTACACACACACACACACACACACACGGACACACACTTGCACTACATAGAAGAGACATATAACTAATAAAGCTGCAAAAGTATAGAAAAAGCAAGAAGTAAATCCCTCCTAAATTTTATATATTACAGAATTTGTAATATATATTTTTTCCAAATAAATTATTAACTTTAGTAAAGTCTGTTAAAATACTCCAGAAACAAAATATAGTCTCTCTCTGAGTAATTTTTATAATAATATGTTTTCTAACTGTAAAACCATTCACTTTTTGTCTTATTTAATTTCATCAATGTTTTGTAGTTTTCAGTATACAAGTCTCACATCTCCTTGGTTATATTTATTCAAAAATATTTTATTCATTTTGGTGCTATTGCAAATTGGATTGCTTACTTGATTTTCATTCCAGGTTTCTTATTGTTAGTATACAGAAATAAAACAAATTTTTATTTGTTATCTTTGAATCCTACTGCCTTGCTGAATTTATTAGTTGTAATGTATGCACACGTGTGTGTTGTAATCTTTGCTGTTTTCTCCATATAAGATCACATCATCTGCAAACAGATATAATTTTATATTGCCCCTTCCAATTTGTATGTCTTTTATTTGTTTTTCCTCCCTAAATACTCTGGCCAAGATTTCCAGTACAGTACTATGTTGAACAGAGGTGTTGAAAGTGGATGTCTTAGTTTGTTTTCTGCTGCTATAACAGAATACCATACACTAGGTAATTTATCTTATCAATATGTGTGCTAACTGCTTGTGCCACTGGCGCCACTCACTAGGTACTTTATAAAGAAAAGAAGTTTATTTGGCTGAGAAGTCCAAGATAAACGGGCTGCATCTTGAGGGACCTTCATGCAGCATTTTCCCATGGTGAAAGTCAAAGGGCAAGCAAACATGTGAGACAGAGAAGGGAAATTGGGCCAAATTCAATTTTTTTTAAAATCAGAAGCCCATTCACCGATAAATAACTCCTTCTCATGATAAGGACATTAATCCACTCATAAGGGCAGACTTCTCGCAACCTAATCACCTGTTAAAAGTCCCACCTCTTAACACTGTCACAGTGTGAATTAAATTTCTACTTGAGTTTTGAAGGAGACATTCAAAACATAGCATTGGGCATCTATATCTTGTTCATGATCTCAGTGGAAAAACTGGAAGTTGGCTCCTCAAACTGGTAAACAAAATTGGCAAACCAGTATCTAGATTGAGTAAGAAAGGAAAATAGAAGACTCAAATTACCAAAATCAGATGAACATAAGTGTACACATGTCTTTATGACGGAATAATTCATATTCCTTTGGGTATATACCCAATAGTGGGATTTCTGGATTGAATAGTAATTCTATTTTAAGTTCTTTGAGAAATCACCAAACTGCTTTCCACAATGACTTAACTAATTTACACTCCCACCAGTGGTGTATAAGTATTTTCTCTTCTCTGCAACCTTTCCAGCATCTGGTATTATTTGAATTTTTAATTGTAGTCATTCTGACTAGTGTAAGATGGTGTCTCATTGTTGATTTTGATTTGTATTTCTCCAGTGATTAGTGATGTTGAACATTCCTTCATATGCTTATCAGCTGCATTTATGTCTTCTTTTGAAAAGTGTCTATTCATGTCATGTAACCACTTTTCAATGTTTTGTTTGTTTTGTTTTTTGCTTGTGAATTTAAGTTTTTATAGATTCTGGATATTAGAACCTTGTTGGATGTATAGTTTGCAAATATTTTCTCCTATTTTGTAGGTTGTTTACTCTGCTGATAGTTTCTGTGACATGCATCTTTTAAATCTATTGAGACATAACTTGTGGCCTAACATATGGTCTATCCTGGAAAATGTCTCCTGCACTTGAAAAGAATGTATAATTCTGTTGTTGTTGGGTACAGTGCTCTGTGTACGTGCATTAGATCTAGTTGGCTTATTGTGTTGTTCAAGTCCTCTATTTCTTTACCTACTTTTGGTCTGGTTATTTAATGCATTATTGAGAGTAGGGTATTAATTCCATTTATTTTTTTTTTTTTTGAGGTGGAGTTTCATTCTTGTCACCTAGGCTGGAGTGCAATGTTCAATCTCGGCTAACTGCAACCTCTACCTCCCAGGTTCAAGTGATTCTCCTGCCTCAGCCTCCTGAGTAGCCAGGATTACAGGTGCCTGCCACCACGCCCAGTTAATTTTTGTATTTTTAGTAGAGACAGGGTTTTACCATGTTGGCCAGGCTGGCCTCCAGCCGCTGACCTCAGGTGATCTGCCCATCTCGGCCTCCCAAAAAGCTGGATTACAGGCATGAGCCACCAAGCCCGGCCAAGTCCTTTATTTCTTAACTTATCTTCTGTCTGACTGTTCAATTCATTATTGAAAATGAGATAGTCAAGTCTCCAACTATTATTATAGAGTCATCTTTCCATTCAAATGTAAATTTTTACTTTGATATAATTTGGAAGTCTGTTATTAGGTGTGTGAATATTTATAATTGCTATATCTTCTTGTATTGAAGCTTGTTAAATATGTAATATCTCTTATTTATCTCTTTTTTTATTTAAAATTTATTTTGCCTAAAATAAGTATAGTTACTGCTGCTCTATTTCAGTTACTATTCGCGTGGAACAGTGAAATGGTTTGGCTGTGTCCCCACCCAAATCGCATGTTGAATTGTAGTTCCCATGATACCCAGGTGTTGTGGGAGGGGCCCAGTGTGAAGTAATTGAATCATGGGGGTGATTATCCCCATGCTGCTCTTCTCATGATAGTGAATTCTCACGAGATCTGATGGTTTTATAAGGAGCTTTTCCCTTTTTGATCTGCACTTCTCTTTCCCGCTGCCATGTGAAGTAGGACATTTTTGCTTCCCCTTATGCCATGATTGTAAGTTTCCTGAGGACTCTCTAGCCATGCATAACTGTGAGTCAATTAAACCTTTTTCTTTTACAAATTTCCCAGTCTAAGGTATGATTTTATTAGCAGAGTGAGAACAGACTAATACAAATAGCTTTTTCCATCCTTTCATTTTTGATCTATTTTGCGTCTTTGGATCTCCAATTAGTCTTTTGTACAAAAAAAAAATAGTTGGATAATTTTTTTATTCCATTCTGTCAATCTTTGTCTTTTGGTTGGATGGTTTAATCCATTCACATTTCAAGTAATTACTGATGAGAAGAAGCTTAATTCTGTCATTTTACATATGTTTTCTATATGCCTTGTACCTTTTTATCCCTCATTTCCTGCATTACCCTTTTATGTTTGGTTGATTTTTTTTGTAATGAAGTATTTTAATTTCCATCTCATTTTCTTTTGTGTATATTCTAAAACTATTTTCTTGTGCTTACTATGAAAATTATATTCAGCATTCTGAAGTTATTACACTCCTATTTGACTTCATACTAACTTAACTTTTATAACATACAAAGACATTCCCTAACAAACAAAAGTTCAGGAAATTCCTTAACGCTAGAACTACTCTGCAGAAGCTGCTAAAGGAAGACTTTCACGTTGAAGTAAAAGGACACTAGACAGTAACTCAAAGTTGTATAAGGAAATAACAATTTCAGTAAAGGTAAATATATGGGCACTTATAAAAGCTAGTATTATTGTAACAGCAGTTTGTAACTCTACTTTTACTTTACTTGATTTAAAAAACTAATGCATTTAAAGAAAACAATTATTAGTTTATTTTTGGGAGGTACAATATATAAAGACATAGTTTTGTGATGTCAATAACTGAAAGAGGTAAGAATATAGCTGTAATAAGTTTTTGATACGGTTAAATTTGTTTAGTGTGCTCAGCATTTCATCTTGTGATCTTCATATATTCCGGGATTTAATTTTATATATATTACATTTTACATATTGTCATCTACAATTTAATGGGATTGCAACATTTATAAACTCATGCATCAACCAACTTAATACTATGAAAAACAGCTTCATCATTCTAAAAGGCTTATATGTGGACACTTCGAAGCCAACTCTTCCCTTCTTCCCAACCCTTGACAACACTGAACTGATTTCTATCCCTATGGTGTTGCTTTTTCCAGCAGACTATATACATTAGATCATACAATATAAAGCTTTGGGGGTTTGGCTTTTCTCACAAAACAAGCTGAATTTAAAAATCCTTCCATGTTGTGTTTGAATCCATATGTTATTATTTTGTTTGTTCAATAACATATAAATTGAATCATACAGTATGCAAACTTTAAAACTAGCTCCTTTCAATAAGCAAAATATATTTGAGATCCACCTAAGTTAGTGTTTGTATCAATATTTATTTTTGGTGTTTAGTAATATTCCATTTCAGGGATACAACATATACACAGTGTTGAAGTACTTTGTCGTTGCTACCAATTAATATATGAATGAAGTTCATACACAGAATTTTGCACTAACATGTTATTAATCCATATTACTAAATATCTAACAGTGAGATTGCTGAGTTATTGAAAGCACAAGTTTAATTTTATAGGAAACTGACAAGTTTTCTTCCAAAATGGCTGTTCCATTTTCCATTTGCATTAGCAATTAATGAGCACTCCTTTTGACTTTTATCCATGCTAGCATTTCGTGTTATCAGTTTTGGGGATTTCAGACATTCAAATAAATATGTAGTGATATCATATTGTAAATTTAATTTAAATTTCCTAATAATAGATGATGTTGACACTCTTTGTATGAGCTTATTTTCCAACTGTATATCTTCTTTGGTGAAGTATCATTTGAAATATTTTGCTTACTTATTAAATGACTATCTGATTTCTCAATATTTGTTAGGATTTTTCTTTACATATTATGAAAAAATTCTTTACCATAAATGTGATAGCATATATATCAGAATCAACACTTTGCATCCTTCAATCCAGTCAAGTTGACACTCAGTGTTAACCATCACAAGTCTACCCCTTGTCAACTTGAACCCATACACATCACCTGAGATCATACATAATTTTCAAATAAAGCCAATAATAAGGTCATAATTACAGCTAATGTAGTATAACTGTCCTTTGTACAACTGGAAATGCACCAATCCCCAACCCAAATACTATTACATAAATGTAACAACACTTAAATGCTGATATGAAGTCAATAAATTTTGTGTCACATGATAAAGGCAAAGGAAATAAACTGAAGATATTTTCTTAGTACAAGTGTATACATGTGCAACAAAAGAAGGAGGACCTTTTGTAGTCTGGATTGGGCTGTTGTAGTTCCCCATTGACCTTAATCACAGGGTATGGTAATACTAAGAGATGCCCTAATGGATCTCCTGTATTCCATGCATACTCCTCCTTACCTCTGTTATGGAGTAGCAACCTGATTTCATCTTGATTGTCCAGGTCAATCACCCCAGCTAACACTGTAACTCTCTTCTTAGCCTGTTGACTTAAAGGTAGGAGGAACCCAAAGTGTCCAAGTGGTAATCTTAACTTCCAGTTTAAAGGAATATTGTTGCATCTCCTGGTGGCAGCCTTCCTCCCTCTTGAACTAAGATTTCTAGGCCAGCAAAATGTAATATCATAGGAAGAGGAAGCAAAAATTTTGCTAGTGGATCACTAGGGGTGATGGTGAGTGGTGCCACTTCCACTCCTACCCCTTCATTTCTGGACCTGTGAATCCTGGCTATGGGAGAAACAGTACCATAAACTGGACGCTGATTCGGAGCATACACAGTCTTCTGGAGAACTTTGCTCCAGTCCTGCAAAGTATTATCACCTAGGTGACATTGTAATTGTGGCTTCAAAAGGCCATACTACCATTCTATCAATCCAGTTGCTTCAGGATAATGGGAAACATGGTAAAACCAGTGAATTGCATGAGCATGAGCCCACTGCCACACTTCTTTAGCCATAAAGTAAGTGCCTTGGTCAGAGTCAATGCTGTGTGGAATAGCATGATGGTGCATGAGGCATTCCATGAGTCTATGGATGGTGTTCTTGGCAGAAGCCTTGTGTGCAGAGTAGGCAAACCCATATCCAGAGTAAGTGTCTATTCCAGTGAGGACAAACCTCTGCCATTTCTGTGATGGAAGAGGTCCAGTATAATCAACCTGCCACCAGGTAGCTGACTGATCACCCCAAGGAATGGTATCATATCAAGGGTTCAGTGTTGGTCTCTGCTGCTGGCAAATTGGGCACTCAGCAGTGGCCATAGCCAGGTCAGCCTTGGTGAGTGGAAGTCCATGTTGCTGAGTCCGTGCATAACCTCCATCTCTGCCACCATGGCCACTTTGTTCATGGGCTCATTGGGTGATGACAGGGGTGACTGGGGAAAGAGGCTGAGTGGTGTCCACAGAACGGGTCATCCTATCCACTTGATTGTTAAAATCCTCCTCTGCCGAGGTCACCCGTTGGTGAACACTCACATGGGATACAAATATATTCACAGTTTTTTGACCACTCAGAGAAGCCCATCCACATATCTCTTCCCCAAATTTCGTTGTCACCAATTTCTAATCATAATTCTTCCAAGTCCCTGACCATCCAGCCAAATCATCTGCTAGAACCCATGAATCAGTATATAATCACACATCTGGCCATTTATCCCTCCATTCAAAGTGCACAACCATGTTCACTACTTGAAGTTCTGCCCACTGGGAAGATTTCCCTTCACTGTTGTCCTTCAGGGATGTCCTAGAAAGGGGCAGTAGTGCTGCAGTTGTCCACTTATGGGTGGTGCCTGCATATCGTGCAGAACCATCTGTGAACCAGGCCCTAGTCTTCTCTTCCTCTGTCAACTGATCATAGGGAACTCACTATGAGGCCATCGGTGCAAGCTAGGGGAGAGAAGGCAGGGTGGCAGGAGTGGAGACCATGGGCATTGGAGCCTCTTCCTCTTGTAACTTACTCGAGCCTTTAGGACTTACTTGAGCCCTATCACGTATACACCACATCCATTTGATGATGGAATGCTGCTGTGTATGAGCCACTTTATGGCTAATGGGGCAGAAAGCACCCAGTTCATGACAGGCAATTAGGTAGTATGGTGACTTGATGACCCATGGTCAAACATTCAGTTTCCACCAAAGCCCAGTAACAGGCCAAGAGCTGTCTCTCAAAAGGAAGGTAGTTATCTGAAAAAGATGGCAGGACCTTGCTCCAACACTTTAGAGGCATCTGCTATGATTCACCTATGGGGGCTGCCAAAGGCTCCAAACAGAATACCCGTCTGCCACTGACACCTCGAGCACTATTGGATCTACTGGGTCATATGGCCCAAGTGGCAGAGCAGTTTGCACAGCCGCCTGGACCTCCTGCAGAGCCTTTTCCTGCCCTGGACCCCACTCAAATCTGGCAGTCTTTCGGGTCACTCGATAAATAGGCCAAAGTAACACACCCAAATGAGGAATGCGTTGCCTCCAAAATCCAAATAGACCTACTAGGCGTTCTGCCTCTTTCCTGGTTGTCGGAGGGGCCGAATGCAGCAACTTATCCTTCACCTTATAAGGAATATCTCAACAGGCCCCACGCCACTGGACCGCTAGAAATTTTACTTAGGTAGAAGTTCCCTGAATTTTAGTCAGATTTATTTCCCATCCTCTGGCACACAAATGTCTCACTAATAAGTCCAGTGTGTTTACTACTTCTTGCTCACTGAATCCAATCAGTATAATGTCATCAATGTAATGGACCCAGTGTGAAATCTTGTGGAATCAAAAAGCGATCAAGGTCTCTCTGAATAAGATTATGACACAAAGCCAGGGAGTGATTCAATTTAATTGCCTTAGCCAACATATGTATATGTGTATATATGTATATACATACATACAAATATGTAGATATGTGTATATATACACATGTATGCATATATGTATGCATGTATGTGTACACAGGTATATACACATACATGCATGTGCACATATGTATATACAGATATACATATATACACACATATGCATGTACACGTGTGTGTATATATACAAGTGTATATATGTATACATGTACATGTGTGTATATGTATGTATGTGTATATGAGTATATATCTCTGTGCATACATATTACACATGTACATATGTATATCTATATATACATGCATATACAATAATATATGCACATATACATATAATATGTATGTATACTATATATATGTACATAGTCATTCTGATGGGTATGTAATGATTTTTCATTTTCCTTTTACTATTTCCCCTAATGGTTAATTATTTAACATTTCTCTGGTTGCTAGTGATATTAAACATTTTTTACATGTCCATTTGTCATCAGTATATTCTCCTTAGTAAAGAACATACCTTGTGCTACATTAGAACATATGTTAATGTAAAATTTTGTTTATTTAAATATTCTTTGCTTTCGTTCCTATAATTACAAGATCAATACAAATATGTCTACTTCAAACTGAAGATCACTGTTTATGTTAATAAATGATATTCAGTTGACAGATAATACTCTTTACAAACATAGATCTGATTTTTGATTCATGGACTAATTTGGATATTGAGTGTTTCTAGCATTTCCAGGAGAGGATATTCAGTATGGCAGGTGTGTAAGCTACATATGTGAACAAACAGAAGGTAAGGCCGGGTCATAATTTTGATATTATGAAATTTTTGCATTATGTTCTACAGCTATAGGTATTAAAAGATATTAGATGTCATATATTGCTATATATTGTATAAAATGATTTATATAATAAATCATTATTATTGTTCATAACTCTCCATCTTTACCAAGGTATAATTTGACCTCTTAGCAGTGTTCAATTTATGTGCCAGATCAAATTAAATATAGATCTTCCAGGGGCTTGATATATTGCTGGAAGATCTCTAAAGGTCCTTATAGTCTCATTTGTATATAAAACATTATTATTAATTTTTTAATAATCATGTGACATGGGAGTTTTGTGGTATGTTCTTTTAAAATGTCTGCAAGCTTTTTATAAGTTAATTATTCCTTCTGAAAAACTCACCTTGTAATATGTTCAGTGCCAATTAACTTTATTACTGGACGGTTAATTCCTTCTTAAATAACAGACATTCTCTTTTAACTTTTTCTTAAGATAACACGTTAGCATGGAATACCTTTCATTATGTTTGGATAATGGAGTAAACTGGAGGTTTATTTTTCTTGTTCAAGTCATCAAATAACATTTATTATGGCACCAATTTTACCCAGCTCTGTTCTAGGCAGCAAAATGAATGAGAGTGTTACTGCCATGAAAATTTTTTCACATTCTCAAGGCTGAAGATATTATGAAGGCTTGGGGTGTTGAATTACAAATTCTCAACTTTCATAAGATGAAAAGACTGCTTAAAGATGTGTCTTGTCAACCAAAAACCTAAGGGCTTTTGTGGTGAGAATTTTGAGAATTTTTTCTTTTCTTTTTTTTTTTTTTTTCCCGACTTGCTCAGTCGCCCAGGCTGGAGTGCAGTGGTGGGATCTCGGTTCACTGCAAGCTCTGCTTGACGGGTTCACATCATTCTCCTACCTCAGCCTCCGGAGTAGCTGGGACTACAGGCGCCCAGCACCATGCCCGGCTAAGTTTTTTGTATTTTTAGTAGAGATGGGTTTTCACAGTGTTAGCCAGGATGGTCTCGATCTCCTCACCTCGCGATCTGCCTGTCTCAGCTTCCCATAGCGCTGGGATTACAGGCATGAGTCACCGCGCCCAACCAAGAATTTTTTCAATAATCATCATTTACGAAATTAAGGTGGAAATAAATAAGTTGTTTGAAACCAATGAGAACAAAGACACAATGTACCAGAAACACTGGGACACAGCTAAAACAGTGTTTAGGGGGAAATTTTTAGCACTAAATGCTCACAGGAGAAAGTGGGAAAGATCTAATGTCAACACCTTAACATCACAATTAAAAGAACTAAAGAAGCAAGAACAAACAAATTCAAAAACTAGCAGAAGAAAAGAAATAACCAAGATCAGAGAAGAACTGAAGGAGATAGAGACAGGAAAAACCCTTCAAAAAAATCTGTGAATCCATCTTGCTTTTTAATGTCTGTGCTCATAAATGTTAAAGTCTGTGAGTAATTAGTTCAATATACATACACCAAGAATAAAGACAGATGATAAACCTGACACATTGACACAGACTTATAGATTTTAGTGTTTCTAAATGTTTCCCGTGAACCAGAAAAAAACTTAAACATGTGCAATTTTTTTTGCCATATGTTAATATTTATGGAGAAAAGATAGTACCCAGCTACCTTCTGATGTACTTACAAGTTTAATTTGCATAATTAAAACCAAAAAAGCACACAAAGAAAAACTCTTCCACTCCCCTGAAATTGTTATGAGATTAAAATTTCTTAAATGTTATTTGTGTTCATGTATGTATATATACCATGTTACCAAAACTGTAAGGAAGAACACTTTAAATGTGTGTGTGTGTGTGTGTTTGTGTGTGTGTGTGTGTGTGGTGTGTTTCAAGATAATCTAAAAAAAGACAATTCTAGGACTTTGGTAGCACTATGGGTAGCGTTTCAGATTCTCACTTAGTAGAGTAAGAATGCATCACCCTGCCTAAGAGTTTTGACAAGAGCTGTCTCAGTACTGGCTGCAAAGGACATTAGTAACCAAGATATATCATTTACAGTGTGGCCTCCTTATGACTCCTGTCAAGTTACAGCATAATCTGAAGAAAATAAACATCACTTAAGGTTGCAATGACCTTCTAAGGGCTTGTTTCTAAGAGCAGAGGGTAGATGGCACAACACCATGAGTAACTGAATATGATTGTACTGAAGCAAATTTGATAGAACATCATTTTCTTTAAACTCGGCTTGTGAGTTCAACATCTAACATACGATTGTTTAATATTTCTGCAGACTAAAATAGGTCTGCTACAATGTCTAATTTTTTTTCTGATTTAATTTTCTGCATAAACTTGATAAAAACATATGTGCATGATACCTATTAAAATGTCTACCTCAGTATGATAGAGATAAAATGAATAACAATATAATAAACTTATTACATGTTATGTTTCTCATAAATTGAAACAAAGAACAATGCTCATCAATGTATGAAGACAACTAATGTGGAAGATGTTTGATGTCAAATCAGAAGACAGTACAATGATTTGTAGTGACCTTAACAAACCGGGTGACTTTTAGAGGATTTGAAATGACTAAATAGGAATAGCAGCACTCTAGAGAAAACTGACAGTTTATTTCAAACAGCAGTGAGAGCTTCTAGTCAAGACAGTGGAAACAAAATGGACAGAATCTATTTTCTTGAAAATCTTGGAAAAAAAAAACAAGAGGTCTGAAAAACGATAGCATATGAAATAAATAATAGTCTAGCAGACAATTCTGAAGAGAATATTGATTACTAGAATTTAGAAACGAAGATGCACCACAGAACACAACAGAGATAAACATATGACAAGTACTGAAAGTTGAAAGATCGGAAGAACAAATTGAGAAGTTTCTATTTTGTCTAAGAAGAATTTCAGGAGAAACAACCATAGATAGCCGAGGAAAGAAAATATTCAGAGATAAAGCTTACAATTTTTCAAGAATTGAAGAAAATTTTAAATATCAATATTGAAGACATATTGACTGAACTTGATTTAAAAAAAAACAAAATTCCTATTTAGACAAATGTTAGTTAATGAAGACTCTGCAATGTGTACGTGAAAATCTAACAATCTAGCCTTACTTCCTGTAACCTATGCCCTCTATGTCATTTTCTATACACACCTTAATTATTCATGTCTATATGCTTAATGTTATGTGCGTGATTTTTTTTCTAATATACATGGATCTTTACTTTTACTTTTGGAAATCCTTTCTAACCTTTCCCTGTATTTAAAATACCTCGTCATCTCACAAAACACTGTTTTTCCTGCTGTAAAAACCTCCAGCTTCTTCTCTGCGTACATATTTTAAATTTCTTTTTATATTACTTGCTTATTATACAAAGAAACACGACTTATTTATGCTTACATCCTCCATATTTTTCTCTAGTAGCCTGTCCTTAGTAGATCCTTAATAAGCATTGTGTGAATAAAGGCCTAAATAAATGAACCCAGATTAAGATCTTCAATTATTTCCAGCTATCAAATAGGCCCTTTTTTAAAAGTTTGCTTTAGTACAAGGCCTAATATTTTAATACTTTAGTATAAAACACAGTTGGATCTTATGAGTTGTAGTAAAATTTTCTTAGTTATAAGAAATGGAAGCATCTCCCACAAAGATGCTTTTATTTAGTGGATATGAGATAAATAAGGGTTAATGAATAAGTTTTTTTTTACTCTAGGCAAGTTGTATACAGGAAAGATCATTCAATTATCTCTTACTATATGAGTAATGTGAAGAGATTTCCATTGAAATACAAAAAAGAAAAGAGTGAAAGAATAATGAATTCAAGTGAGTTGGTTCAATAGCATATTTCCTCATACTAGAGATTGATTTAAAAATTAAAATTTAAACAAGATCTATCAATACAAATTTGGAAAATGTCTGAAAACCTTGTGTCTCGAATTGTGCTAGTGGGACACTTTAAGATCTTGAGCAAGCTTCTTTCAAGCTATAAGTATAGTACCCTATGATTTTATTTTGAAGTTCAATCCCTTTCTCTTTTGTTCATTCCATCCAATTGGATCAATTTCTCATTTCTCAATTAATATTTTAAATTGTTTTACTACTCCATTGTGAATCAGCTTTTACTTAGTTATTTTATTCTCTTTTCTATATCTATTTTAAAGAATAACCCCTAAAGGCATTTTGAAAGATGTAATAGAGTAACAATTATAGAAGAAAACAAGTACGTGAATGGGTGGGTGAATGAATGAATGTATGGATTCTGTCCAGAAAGGCTGAGATGCAGAATATTGGGAAATGAATATTCTAAGTATCAGGATCTTCTATAAACACTACAGGACAGGCAAAGACTTGCTTTTCAGTTGATGATATTTTCATACACATATTTGAATTAATGGTGTACCGTATTGCATATGCAGATTAGAAAAAAAATACTCGGCTGATAAAAATTACATTGTAACTATCAACTTCAGTTAATTAAAAATGAGAATTTTTAATACATACTTTTAATAAACCCACATATAAACCCAAAAGAGCTCTGCAGAAAGAGTAAGAAATATTAAGAAATATTTGTATCAAAAAAAGCAAATGCTTAAATTTTGACAAAGGTAATGGGTATAAGAAGTAGACCACTTTTAACTCAAAGCTATGCTAGAGAATACTATTATGGTGTCTGATTGTCTGAGCCATCACATCCTAATTAGATCATGTCTCTGTAATATTGACAACTTTGAATCTCCCAGATAAATATCTTAAGAGAAAAAGATGACTAACAGAAACTTAATTTAAAATCTCAGTCTTTTCTAGTAACCCAGAAGATATTCTGATAACATTGCAATTATCTTCAATAATCTTAGGTCATGGCTGTATGATATGGGGACTGTCCTGTATATCTATTCCTTCTGAGAAACAATTGTGGTTACAGTTGGCATTTTTGAGTTTAAGTGCTGCTTCTGTAATAGCAACTCCCCTGAAAAGTTTGGCAATAAGTAAGGTTAATGACTGAGAACCACAAAACTATATTGGAATCACTGTTATTTATGAAACATCAGGAACATCCATCTCTGTCTTCTCATTCTGAGAATTGCATAATGGAAAGAACACAGAATTGGAAGTCGGTTGGTCAAGGTCACAATTTCGACTCTGCCTCAAACTGGTTGTGTGACCTTGGGCATCTTTCATAAATCTAAGGTTTACCTATGTTATAGCAATATGAGTGGATTATATTAGATTGACACTGAAACCTCTTCTAGTCCAGTTCTAAAAGTCTGTAAATCTGAAACATTTGTCAGCATATGAGAAACATATGCACTGTGAATTGAGAGAAACTCCTGCTACCATTTTACAAATAATTAGACATTTGATTTTCATCTCTGAATTTTGAACTTTCTGCATTTCTCCTCTCGTTTATACCATTGAAGGCTTATTGCTAATGTCAACTTTTATAATCTAAATTTTAATATCTGACAACTTAGAAACCAACTATTTGGCATGCAATTGTTTACTTAAAAGATCTAAAGATAAATACTTTGCAGATAATCTGAATAGCCAAGATTTCCAAATGTTCTGTGTTTTCTAATGTGTTAAATCACTTTTAGATCTGATGTGCTATTTCATTATACAAAGAATATTTAGTAGAAATAAACAACCAATTAAATGTTGCTTCACAAAATGGCCCATGGATACTAGAAATACTAAAAAATACAAATTTCTGTACAATACCATAGAATTACTTGTTAGAACATACTGAAAAATCTAAATGTGAGCTTAAACCAACAGCAATAAACATAACTGTGGGTATTAATGCATTTAGTGTTGCTAAATACATGAGGCTGGGAAATTTATAAAGAAAACAGGTTTATTTATCTCACAATTCTAGTGACTGGAAAGTCCAAGAACATGACACCAGCATCTGCTTTGCTTTTGATGAGGGCCATGTGCTGCTAGAAGACATGGCAGGAAAATGGAAAGGTGAGGGGTGTGAGCAAAGAGAGGTCCCAAAAAGGAGGAGGAAATATTTCTTTTATAACTCACTCTCCCAGTAACAAATCCATTCTAGCAAGAGGGAGAACACACTTATTTCCAATGAGATAGCATTACTTCATTCTTATGGGAATTGCCTACGTGACACAAACAACTCCCACTAGGCTACACATCCCAACATGGTTACAGTGGCAATTAAATCTCAATATGAGTATTGGCAGGGTCAAACCACATTCAAACCATAGCAACTGTGACAATCTCAAGCTGATTTAGTTCCCAGTAGAAATATTAGATTTGCTATAATCTCTGATTATAGAAGCCAGGAAAAGAGGAAGCGAATAGTAGAAAATAGAAAATGTCCAGGTACCATATATAGTTAATTTTGTGTTAGCTCGACTGGACCACAGGACCCACAGATTTGGTTAAACATTTTTTCTAGGTGTCTCTATGAGGGTATTTCTGGATGAGATTAACATATGAATTAATAGACTGAGGTAAAGCAGATTGCTATCCCCAGTGTGGGTGGGTCTCATTCAGTTCTTTTAAGGCCA
Organism: Colobus angolensis palliatus; assembly: GCF_000951035.1. Taxonomy (NCBI): domain Eukaryota; kingdom Metazoa; phylum Chordata; class Mammalia; order Primates; family Cercopithecidae; genus Colobus; species Colobus angolensis. The sequence continues at coordinate 4,465,196 of NW_012115300.1, read as the reverse complement.
GAATAAAATTTAAAATGATGTAAGAAAGACTTTTCTCTCTCTCTGCCTTACTGTCCTGGACCTGAGATATTGGTCACTTCCAACATGGACTAGGAATGGAACTATACCACTGACTACCCTGTATCTGGATTCTTCAGCTTCCATAATTATGTGACCAATTCCTTATGATACACACACAGGCACATGCACACATTCTATTAGTTTTGTTTCTCTGGAGAATCTTTACTGAGGCACTCTATGTCTTATGGGTTAGCCACCATTGGCCAAGGAACAGCCTATCTCTGGAACAGGAAAACTAAAAATGGACAACATATTGTTCTTTGAGGAATCATTGTTGTCTTAAGCATAGGTATCTAAACCATTATGCAACTTGTAATAATACAATACACATATATCTATTTCCCCCTCACACACATAGTGCAGACTCACCAGGAATGAAATCATGTCTGGCAGTAAATGAAACAGAGTTATTCTATATGAATTATTGTAATAGAAGTTAATATTTACTTGAATATTTACCATGCATGAGATTCTGAGCTAAACATTTTTACAATTACCATATTTGATTCTGCAAAATTCCTACAAGTACTACTATCATAATCTGCATCTTGCAGATGAGGCAACTAAAATTTAGAGAGGATAAGTAATGTCCATTTCATGTCTGAGAAATAACATTCTTGGTCTTAAATTAAGTCTTGATAACTTTAAAGCAATTATTTAAATCTAATATATACAGATAGAATGATACATAAATTTTGATTATTGGACTGAAACAGTGGCAGAGTGACCCAAGAGAACAAGACTTCTAGGATCACAGGATGTGCTGTTTACTACTTTTTATTCAACAAGCAACTCATATTAGTCTTCGGTTGAGTAACATCTTGAATGTTTTAATCTCTATAAAGCTCTTGTAGGGCATAAATCATGAGTCCTTAATTTGATTCCCCATAGGGGCTACCACAGCTAGGAGGACAGAATGCTCTGGCTTTTCCATTGATAATTTTTTTAATTTACAATATTTGATATACAAGTATTCACATATTATACACTTTTAAATTTAGTTATATGAAAATCCAAATGAAGTATATGAACACATTGATTATACAAATAGCAATTTTCAAAACAACTTTTTTTAAGATTAAGGTACAGGACAGATAGTAAAATAATTTTTCCTCCTGTTTTTGTTCCTAAACAACCTTTATTTACAATTCAAATATTTCCTATCTCTTACTTGCTCTTCCCTACACTGCCTATAAACAGCAAAATAGATAAATGAATAAATAAATAAATAAATTAGAGGAAAACAAGAGACAAAAGGGAAATGATGTTTACCATTTACCATTAAGAAAAAGTTATAAAAATAAAACCTTCCCCAATAAAGGGGTTGGAGAAGCCATTTCCTTTCGCTCCAATCTCAAAAATTATTCATAAATAAAGTTCATTATCATCATGTTATTATCTAATAGTAAATACCTTTAGGTGACTCTAATTTTCATTGATAAGGAATGATCTATATTCACATTTCTGTAACTTAGTTCATCTTCTCATCAATGCTAGTAATTGAGACCTATTTCCTCAGTAAGTGAAGCATATGATCAGCTTCATGAACTTTATTGTTCTTATAATTATTATGTTTCTCTCCACAAAAATAAAAAGTAGAATATATTCCATTGTCTGTAAGAGTAAAGTTGTAAAAGAATTTAAGGAAATAACTTTGGTAGTAATACATAAGCCTCTTGCTTCCAAATGGCAAGGGAGCTATGGGAGAATTGGAGAGGTGTTCTCATTTGCACAGTAAACACTGTAATTGTTTTTCCTGTGGGAATGGAAAGTACAATATATATGATGTGCATTTGCTAGCAATTTTCCCTTGGAAATTTAAACTTATCTTATTTGGATAAATATATTGTCCAGAATTTTACCAGTGACATTACTTGGATTACTCTATTCATAAAAACTATTAGCTAACAAATAACCTCAAAAACTGAGAAACATGACTTTACAAAAACTGCTAGTTATGAGGAAATGTAGCACTTTTCAACAACTTTTTTAAAAACTCTGCATAGATATTTCCCCATAAAATACATGTTTAAGTAACTAAAATAATTTTGATATATTTCTTTTTTTTTTTTTTTTTTTTGAGACAGAGTCTCACTCTGTTGCCCAGGCTGGAGTGCAGTGGCCGGATCTCAGCTCATTGCAAGCTCTGCCTCCCGGGTTTATGCCATTCTCCTGCCTCAGCCTCCCGAGTAGCTGGGACTACAGGCGCCTGCCACCTCGCCCGGCTAGTTTTTTGTATTTTTTAGTAGAGATGGGGTTTCACCGTGTTCGCCAGGATGGTCTCGATCTCCTGACCTCGTGATCCGCCCGTCTCGGCCTCCCAAAGTGCTGGGATTACAGGCTTGAGCCACCGCGCCCGGCCTCATTTTGATATATTTCTAATTATTCATCCCTAATGATAAAATTGTCCTCTTTGGGGAGGGGGTGGAATCCATCTTTTTTAATTCATTATAAAAACTATCTGCTTTATAATTTATATAAACCTAAAATTTTAAAATTATACAAGCCCATATTACTTAGGACCAGTAATATAAGACTTTTTTTTAACTTTTATATTAAGTTCAGGAGGTACATGTGTAGGTTTGTTATACTGGTAAACTCATGTCATGGAGGTTTGTTGTACAGATTATTTTGTCACCTCAGTATTAAGCCTAGTACCAATTAGTTATCTTTCTTGATCCTCTTCCTCCTTCCACCTTCCACCTTCTGATAGATCCCAGTGTCTGTTGTTCCCCTTTATATGTCTACGTGTCCTGAACATTTCACTTCCAATTAATAGTGAGAACAGGCAGTGTTTGATTTTTGCATTAGTTTGCTAAGGATAATAACCCCAGTGCCATCCATGTCCCTGCAAAGGACATGATTTCATTTTTTATGGCTGCATAGTATTCCATTGTGTGTATATATATATATATATATATAATATATATATATATATATATATACACATCACATTTTCTTTATCCAGTACACCATTGATGGGCATTTAGGTTGATTCCATGTCTTTGCTATTGTAAATAGTGCTGAGATGAACATACACATTGCATGTGTCTTTATAATAGAATGATTTATATTCCTTTGGATATATACTCAGTAATGAGATTACTGGGTAGTTTTATTTTTAGGTCTTTAAGGAATTGCCAAACTATTTTCTACAATAATTGAACTAATTTACACTCCTATCAACAGCTTTTAAGTGTTCCTTTTTCTCTGCAACTTCACTAGCACCTGTTATTTTTTACTTTTTAATAGTAGCCATTTTTACTGGTGTGAGATGGTTTCTCATTGTGGTTTTGATTTGTATTTATCTAATGATCAGTGTTGGTCAGCTTTTTAAAATATACTTATTGTATGAATTCTTTTGAAAACTATCTGTTAATGCCCTCTGTCCACTTTTTAATGGGGTTGTTTGGTTTTCTTGTGAATTTATTTAAGTTTCTTGTAGATGTTGGATATTAGATCTTTGTCAGATGCATAGTTTGCAAAATTTTTCTCCCATTCTGTAGGCTTTCTGTTTAATAGTTTCTTTTGCTATGCAGAAGCTCTTTAGTTTAATTAGATATATTTGTCAATTTTTGTTTTAGTTGCAATTCCTTTTGGTGTTTTTATCATGAAATATTTGCCTGTTCCTGTGCCAAGAATGGTTTTGTCTAGGTAGTCTTTCAGAGATTACATAATTATGATTTACATTTAAGTCTTTAATCAATCTTGAGTTGATTTTTGTATATGGTGTAAGGAAAGGGGTTAAGTATATGGTATAAGGAAAGGGGTCAATCTTCTGCATATGGCTAGCCAGTTATCTCAGCACCATTTATAGAGTAGAGAGTCCTTTCCCCATTGCTTGTTTTTGTCAGCTTTGTCAAGGTTAGATGGTTGTAGCTGTGTGGTCTTATTTCTGGGCTTCCTGTTCTTTTCCACTGGTCTGTGTGTCTGTTTTTGTACCAGTACCATGCTGTTTTGGTTACTTTAACCCTGTAGTATAGTTTGAAGTTGGGTAGCATGATGTCTCCAGCTTTGTTCTTTTTGCTTAGGATTACATTGGCTATTTGAGCTTTTTTTTGTTTGTTTCATATGAATTTTAAAATAGATTTTTTCTTGCTCTGCAAAGAATGTCTTTGATAATTTATTAAAAATAACATTGAATCTATGCATTGCTTTGGATTAGTATGCCATTTTAATTATGTTGATTCTTCCTATCCATGAGCACAGAATATTTTCCATTTGTTTGTTTCTTTGATTTATTTGGGTAGTGTTTTGTGGCTCTCCTTGAAGGGATCTTTCACCTCCATGGATATTTAGCTGTATTCCTAGGTATTTTATTCTTTTTGTGGCAATTCTGAATGGGATTATGTTCCTGATTTTGCTCTTGGCTTGTCTATTGTTGGTGTGTAGGAATGCTAGGGATTTTTGTGAATTTATTTTGTATTCTGAGACTTTGCTGAAGTTGTTTAAGTTTAAGGAGCTTTTGGGTCAAGACTATGGTGGTTTCCAGATATCAGATCATGTTGTCTGCAAACAGGGTTAGTTTGTTTTCCACTCTTCCTATTTGAATGTCCTTTATTTCTTTCATTTGCCTGATTACTCTGGTCAGGACTTCCAATATTATGTTGAATAGCAGTGGAGAGAGAGGACATCCTTATATTGTGCTGGTTTTCAAAGGGGAATGTTTCCAACTTTTGCCCATTCAATATGATGTTGGCTGTGGGTTTGTCATAGATGGCTCTTATTATTTTGAGGTATGTTCCTTCAATACCTAGTTTGTTGACAGTTTTGCTTTTGTTTTGTGTTGTTTTTGGTTTTTGGAGACAGAGTCTCACTCTGTTGCCCAGCCCAGAGTACAGTGGTGAGATCTTGGCTTATTGCAATCTCTGCCTCCTGGGTTCAAGTGATTCTTATGCCTTAGTCTCCTGAGTAGCTGAGACTACTAGTGCACGCCACCATGGATAGTTGTTGTTGTTGTTGTTGTTGTTATTAATTATTATTATTGTATTTTCAGTAGAGACGGAGTTTCATCATGTTGCTCAGGGTGGTCTCTAACTCCCGGACTTAAGTGGCCCATCAACTTCAGCCTTCCAAAGTGCTGGGATCACAGGTGTTAGCCCCTGCACCCGGCCAGTTTGTTGGGAGTTTTTAACTTGAAGGCATGTTGAATTTTACCAAAAGCCTTTTCTACATCTATTGAGATAATCATGTGGCTTTTGTCTTTAGTTCTATTTATTTATGTGATGAATTGCATTCATTGATTTGAATATGTTCAATTAATCTTGCATCCCAGGGATAAAGCCTACTTGATTATGGTGGATAAGTTTTTTGATGTGCTGCTGGATTCAGTTTGCCAGCATTTTGTTGAGGATTTTTGTATCAATGCTCATCAAGGATATTGGCCTAAAGATTTCTTTGTATGTGTGTGTCTCTGTCAGATTTTCATATCATGATGATACTGGCCTCATAGAATGAGTTTTGGAGAAGGCCCTCCTCCTCAGTTTTTTGGAATAATATTAGTAGCAATGGTACAAGCTCTTTTGTGCACATCTGGTAGAATTTGGCTGTGAATCCATCTGGTCCTAGGCTTTTTTTTTGGTTGGTGAGGTATTTATTACTGGTTCAATTTCAGAGCTATTATTGGTCTGTTTAGAGATTAAATTTCTTCTTGGTTCAGTCTTGGGAGGGTGTATGTCTCCAGAAGTTTATAAAAATATGGAACACTTCATGAATATGCATGTCATCCTTGTGCAGGGGGCATGCTAATCTTCTCTGCATCTTTCTGATTTTATTATATGTGCTGCCAAAGTGAGCACGAGCAGATTTCAAAAGATAAGGACATACTGATTATTAGTGATACATTTGTTGGCTCGAGAAACTGTTATTCCAATCTTAGAGGTGTCCTATTTAAAGTTCATATGTAAATTATAGTCTGAAGCATCTTAAAATCATCTGGCTACTTTAAAAAATAATTTAAAATATCTGTCCTAATTACCAGACCAGTAGAAATAGGCATATAATAAGTGGCTAATATCTACTTGATGGATTAAGTTATTTTGGGATAAAAATTATGTTGTTTTAAATGAGCTAGGCCGCTGGTAGTAAACTGCATACCTATTTTGTTTTGCTAGTCTTTTGTCTTTATGCACTTTAATTTTTACTTAACAATGGTGAAGAAAGCAATAAATTACTTGTCAGCAGATGATGTTAACAAATGGTACTGAGATATTAAATTATGAAATAAATATAAAATGATGTATTATAAAACTATTTATGTTTTATTTCTATGCTGGTGAAAGTTTGTAGAATGATTAACATTTATTTCTTAGCATGTTTTGTTTACAACTTTTTGCTACACTTGTATTAGAAACATGTAATGTCTTTTAATTTTACTGTTTGTTGTTAGTAAGAGGTTCTCAAATGTATGTGCCTCAAAGCAATATAATTTTGATTTTTGTTCAAGTATATTTCCTTCACAGACTGACAGGTACCTCTACTCATTATAGTTGGTAACAAACCCAAGCAGATGGAGAATCTGCCATGTAAACTATATCCCTCTCTACGTCAGTCTCACAGAGGCAATTACATATTATTGGAAACAATATACAGAATGTATTTACCAGAATTACATGGAACCAGCACATACTTACAAAGGAGCCAGAAAATGCAATTCTACCCTTATTCCTGGAAGATATACAGGTGGAATTATTTTGGGGGCATCAAAATGGCTACTACATTGTTCATTATATTTTTTGTTGTAATAGCAATTTATATGTATTGTAAGTTAGCATAGTGTAGTGATTACAAGTATATATTCTAGAGCTCGAATACTGGATTTTAAATTGTGGCTCTGCCATTTAACTAGCTGTAAGTTCAACTATCTGTTTTTTAGTTTTCTCATCTGGGTATTTTGATATTTCTATAAAACATTATTTTGACTACTAAATATGGTAATAGGATTAAAACACTTAGAACGTTGCCTTGCAAGGAGACTCCTATAATTTTAAGAAATTTATCATAAATCCTACAAATTTAAGATTCACAGTTGGATTAGATCTAAGATTTAAATATACCTAGTGTGCAGAGTTAAGTCAATGGTCTTTTCCTTGAATGTTTGCGCATCTAGAGATTCAAATAAAGATCTGAGGGAAAAATGTTCAACTGTGATCTTGTAGGGGACCAGTCTTACATAGGCAAATGTAGCCTGACTAACCTTCTACTGCTGACAGGGATAACGGAAAGTAGGGAAGAGAAGTTCAGACTCTGGCTCAGTAGCAAGGCTGCTTCCACAGCTTTTGGCAGGGGACTGAAATGAATGAGAGGTGAGGACTTCATTTTTTATTGCAAAGGTTGTAGGTAGTTTTCTGGTTCTGTCATGAAAGAAATACTTAAAGCAGTAACAGGATAAATTCTGATTAGCAATAACGAAGAAGAGTCTGTTATTGCATTTACATGGTTGATAAAGAGAATATTCATAAAATTACCACAGGGTATTGGTATTGGTCTACTTTGGGAAATGCTGTAAGTCTATAACATTTTCTTAAGTATACTCTTGGTGAGGACATATTCGTCATCTTGTAGGAAATTTGATTTCTTATCAAAATTAATGGCGGAATCATAATCTGGATGATTAAACATGGTAGTACCATTACAAAAGTAAGCGCAACTATGAAGTAAAGGTACTAGAGTTCTATGGTTCATAAAACAATACAGCAGGCATTTCTTTAAACAAGTTTTTAAAAGTTTTATAGGCCGGGCGCGGTGGCTCAAGCCTGTAATCCCAGCACTTTGGGAGGCCGAGACGGGCGGATCACGAGGTCCGGAGATCGAGACCATCCTGGCTAACACAGTGAAACCCCGTCTCTACTAAAAAAAAAATACAAAAAACTAGCCTGGCGAGGTGGCGGGCGCCTGTAGTCCCAGCTACTCGGGAGGCTGAGGCAGGAGAATGGCGTGAACCCGGGAGGCGGAGCTTGCAGTGAGCTGAGATCCGGCCACTGCACTCCAGCCTGGGCGACAGAGCCAGACTCCGTCTCAAAAAAAAATAAAAATAAAAATAAAAGTTTTATAGATAAGCAGAATAAATTCCTAACCTTATCTCTAAAAGTGAGCATTTGTTTGAAGATACAAATACAATAAAATGACAGCATTTTTCTTAAAATATAAAATGCATGTGCAATTCTATAGGTTCATATATCAATTGTATATTTATTAACTAAATTATGATTTGCAGAAGAATACTAAAGGGACTGAATATCTTGATTTGGCATAATAAACCCACATGGGTTTTTCAATTCACAATATGTATTCTGTAAACAGGTTTTACTGGGGAAAAATCACATAGTGTAAAGAGAAGGCACATGATTACTTGTTATTTTATGTCTATGACCAGGTCATCTGAAGAAGTTCTTACTGTTTATTTGTGACTAGATTCTTTGGCAAGCTACAAGCCTTCTTAGCACTGACACTGATCTTTTATTCTTCACTGCCTCCAAACATTTAAATAGGATAGTATTGACACCAACAACAACAACAATAATAAAAACAAGCCAAGGAAGATTAAAAAAATCCAATCAAATGATTCATTGTGGTGCTTAATAAGGGCTCCTATGAGCACTCTATTTCAGGTGAATGGATCCCCTGCTCCTTCTTCTAGTTCCTGGAATAAACCCGTGTCTGGTCTATGTTGCTGGACATGTAGATGTTTAGAGTTTCGAGTCCCAGTGAGGGGAACTATTTCTTACTATTGATTTTTCTCATTCAGCCTCCTTATAATGCAGGTGTTGGAAATGACTTATGCATATGTATCAAATAGAGCAAGGTTTAGACACCAGGACATTGGGGTAAAAGGTCAGCTATGCATGAAAATTTGAGGGGCTTGGATAAAGTTGAGCTTCAATATAATAATCTTGCATGAAATTAAGATCAGGTGTGTAAGCAAAGAGTCTTCCACTGCCCACATACAACCCAGTCTTCTAAAAAGGTGATCTCAGGTATAAACTCTCCCCTTGGATTTTTAGGGAAAGAAAAATTACCAATCTCCAGTCAACTGATTGCTATGCAACCTAACTTCCAGGGTTTCTTTAGATCCATCCTGCTTGTCTCTATTCATACATTTCAAAACCCTGTCTATATAATCCCAAAACATCAGATATAGCTGAAAGAATAGTCAATCAGCATGATCCTGGAAACCCAAAGCTGTAGTTAGGCTTCCAGGTTCATCAAAATGGGTCTTAAAAAAAAAATCAATAGGAAAAATAACGGTCGCGTGGACCACAGTTTTATTATGACTTATATAAAACTCTTTATACTACATGTATTATGGAATTTAGAGAACTTTTAAAAAATGTTTTAGAAACATAATACACTGCATATGCATGTACTATGTAATATCACAGTGGGATCTGGGGCAATGCCCCATAATCAAATACAGTGATATTTGTGTAGCAAAATACATGAATATTTAACTACTTCAACTACTATCAGTTGAGATCAGGTTTGCCACGAATGTCAAAAAAATTTTGTTTTAAAGTTTTTTGGATTTTTAATTAAATTTAATGAACTATGGATTTGAATTGCAGTTTTATTCTACAAGCCAAAAATAAGGAACATTCAGATACATTAACCTTAACTAAAGTGCTCACAAAATTCCCAATTTCATATCGTAAGGATCACATGAATGACTATTTTAAATGATTGGGCTCTTTTTTTTTTCATATCAATACCGGCCAATTTGGTGACATTTAGAAGGTGCCAAGAGTAAAAGATCAAGGTCAATGCAAACATGTGCTCACAACAGTCAAAGAAATTGGTCACAAAATGTACAGCAAGAACTTTTTGTTCAGTGGACTGAGTCAAAGATACTAAATACAGAAATATGGACCAAATGTTTAGTTCTAAATATTAATACTTAAACAATCCAAGCAGTTGTTTGCATTTGATTATTTTTGAACATTCAGAATGAATTTTTCATTTTCATCTGACTATCTAGTGGGACCAAAAAAAAAAAAATGGGTAAATACATGCATAGAGAAAAAAGGTAGTGAAGAATGCTTACTATAAGCATGTATGTATATATTAATGCATGCATATATGTATTTTAAATGGTACTAATATCACTTGAAATTAATGAAATAAAATTAGAGAATGATTAATTTCAAGATCATGTTTAAAATTTGAACATAAATGAGAAGGAAATAAAATTTAATTCCATAAAGCATGATCCTTCTCTTTTATTTATTTATTTATTTATTTATATACTCATTCATATATTAATTTAGCCAAGTAATGTTTAGTGAATGCTGGGGTTATAAAAATTAACATAATATAAAAACTAGATCTGAATTGCTCACAATCTTCAAGTCCTGAGCTACCCTTGCTTTTTCTCTATTGGCAAAGTGTACTTTCAATTAGTGAAATCATGGATGTCTTTAAATTTTGAGAGTAGGTTCTCTGTGGCTGGAAAGATATTTTCGATTTTGACCCTAGTTGTAAAACTCAAGTAGTGTATCTGTGGCTTCACTTCCCTTTTCTCAGCAGTCTCCTTCCATTTACCTTGCATATAACATAGGAATTTGCCATTACTGTACTCACACAAATAGTACAGTATGTGGTATATCAGTTCGTTTACACATTGCTACTGAGATACCTGATACTGGGTGACTTTTGAAGAAAAGAGGTTTAATTGACTCAGAGATCCACAGGCTTAATAGGAAGCATGACTGGGAGGCCTTAGGAAAGTTACAATCATGGCAGAAGGTGAAGTAGAAACAAGGCATATCTTACATGGCGGCAGGAGAGTAAGAGCAAAGAGAAGTGCCACACTTTTAAACTATCAGATCCCATGAGAACTCACTCACTATCAGGAGAACAGCATGGGGAAAACTGCCACCATGTTCCAATCACCTCCCATCATGTCCCTCCCTTGACATGTGGTGATTATTACAATTCAAGGCAAAATTTGGGTGGGACTGAACCACATCATGTAGTGAAAGAAACATGCATTTTTAAAGAAGCTCTTGGAGAAACTTAATTAAATCTTTACTTTTATTCTTATCTCCTTCTGTACCATTTGGCTACCACATAGATTCTAAGGAAGAATCTGTCCTTTGATGGACAAAGACATTTAAGCTTAGGAACTAATTACCTTCTGCCAGTTAACAGATTTATTTTAAATTCCTTTGGAAATGGCGGAAAAAGTTAAACAGGAGGTTTTGAAGTTAACTAGGGCTTCAGCTTTGAAATTCCTTAATGTTTTGTGCTAACACCTTAACTTTTTCTTGATGGTATAGGTTGCTTTAAATCACTTACTAAAGAGTTTATTTGTCATTCTATTCTCCAGGAAACCATTTCTGGAGAATTTGAAGAGACTGTAATTTCATATTTCTTACAATTTTTCAACTTTGAGTTGATTTTCTTTCTGCAGAAAGTAAAATAATTGAAGCATAACAGTACAATGCCAATGTCAGTAGGAATATCAACATTATTTTGATTAAACTGGCTAAGAAAACCATTTTTAAAGTGATTTTTAAATAATAATTTGTGAGAAACAAGAAATATGTATATAAGATATGGCTAAAGTAATTAGAATGTCATCCTATCTAAATTAATGGCATATACTAAATACACTAGGCCACTTCCTCTGAGTAGCTATCAGTTCTTGTCACTGATCCCCGTGGGGACTTTTCCAGTGAGGAAGCAAAAGTACCTGTGAATGCCTGGTATTGACCTGCACATCCTCAATTTTATTTGGCCCCGTCTCTGTCCCAGAGGCACAACCTTGTAGAGATGTTCGAGCTTGCGTTTTGAAATACAAAGCTCTTAAAAATTATAGGAACTTGACTCCTTTGTTTATGATTTTGATAACATGTGTCTTCTCTTTTGTAAAATACAAATAGAAATTTGTAAATTTGTTGCATATTCAGTGAATCAAGTATTGATTCAACCAAGAGATATAATTCACAAAAAGAACCAAAGAGAAATTCTGTTACTGGAAGAATGCAATACATGAAATTAAAAAGCACAAGAAAGAATGTCAATACCAGAATTTATCAAACAGAAGAAAGAATCTTTAAACTCAAAGGCAGGTCATTTAGACATATCCAATCAGGCGAGGGAAATAAAGAATGCAAAGGAATGAGGAAAGCCTATAGGATGTATGAAAAAAATTCAAAAAAGCTAACACTCACATCATAGAAGTTAGAGAAGGAGAAGAGAGAGAAAGAGACAGGAAGCTTATTTAAGGAAACAAAAGTTGAAATCTTCCCAAATCTGGGGGAAGACATAAACATCCAAGTACTTCACATCTCAAGTCTCCCATCCCAGGTTCAACCCAAAGAAGACTCTACCAAGGCATATTTAAATTAAACTGTAAAAATCAAAGACAAAGAGAGAATCTTGAAATAAACAAGAGAAAAAAGTTTTCTCACATACAAAGGAATCTATGTGAGTTTATTCAGAGATTTTTTAGCAGAAACTTTACATGCCAGAAAAAAAGTGAAATGATATAGTCAAAGTGCTGAAAGAAAGGATCTGCCCACCAAAAGTATTTACATGGAAAATCTGCTCTTCAGAAATAAAAAGGGCAGTTAAATACTTCCCCAGACAAAAGCTGAGGGAATTCATCACTTCTAGATCTGCCTCACAAGAATGCTATAGAAAGTTATTCAAACTGAAACTAAGATGAGCAAAGTAGTAGCATGAAAGTATATGCAATTATAAAACTCACTGTTAAAATTACTATATAGTCAATCTTAGAATACTCTAAAACTGTAATGCTGGTGTGTAAATCCCTTGTCTCTCTAGTATAAAGCTCACCATTAAAATTAATATATAATCAATCTTAGAATACTCTCAATACCGTAATGCTGGTGTGTAAATCTCTTATCTGTCTAGTATAATGGTTAAAAGATGAAACTATTAAAACTGACTATAGCTATAACAATTTGTTAAGAAATACACAGTATTAAAAGATGTAAATTTTGACATAAAACATAAAATGAAAGGGGAAGTAAAAGTGAAATTTTTGGATATGATGAAATTTGTTAGCAGATTAAAATAAACTGCTATAAGAGGTTTTATGTAAGCCTAATGGTAAACAGAAAGAAAACATCTAAAGTAGATAAATAAAAGATAATGAGAGAAAAAGAACCAGAGACTATACAAAACAGCTAAAACAAAAAATGTTAAAGTGACAATAGCAAGTCCTTACCTAGAAAGTATTTCCATGAATGTGAATGCACTAGAATTTTCAACCAAAGACATGGAATGGATGGATAAATTTTAAAAACCTAACAATATGCTGCATACAAGAAAATTACTTCATCTTTAAGGACTGAAAATGAAAGGATAGAAAAAGGTTGTGAAAACCAAAAGAAAGCATGTGTATTTATACTTGTAACAGACAAAATAGACTTTGAATTGAAAACTTTAAAAGGAGAAAAAAAGGTCATTATATAATGATAAAGGGGTTAATTTAACAAGAGAATATAACAATTATAAATATATATTATCTCATATTGGAGCACCAAAATGTATGAAGAAATATTAATGGATGTAAAAGGAAAGATAGATTATAATACAATAATAGTAGAAATCTTCAATGCCCTACTTTCAACAGTGGATAGATCATCCATACAGAAAATCAGTAAAGAAATATTGAACGTGAAGTACACTTTCAACCAAATGCACACAACATACCAAAACTTATGAGATATAGTGAAAGCAGTTCTAAGAAGGAAATTTATGGCAATAAATACACATGTTAATAAGGAAGAAAGATCTCAAATGAACAACACAACATTATAGCTCAAAAAACAAGGGGAAAAAAGAACAAACTTGGCTCAAAGTTAGGAGAAGGAAGGAAACAATAAAGAGTATAAGATTAGAGCAGAAATAAATGAAATTGAGAAAAAAAGAATAGAAAAGATCAATGAAACTAAGAGTTGGCTTTTGGAAAAGAACAAAATTGACAAACTACTAATTAGGCTAACTATAAAAAAGAAAAACTCAAGTAAATAAAAGAAAAATTGAAAGAAGATACATTAAAACTGATGCCAGAGTAATACAAACAATCATGAGACTGCTGTATGAACAATTATATACCAACAAACTGAATAACTTAGAAAAAACGGATAAATTCCCAGGCAAATACAACCTTCCAAGATTGAATCATGAAGAAATAGAAAATACTAAGAGACCAAGAACAAGTAAGAAGATTGCATCCAGAATAAAAAGACTCCTATCAAAGGAAAACCTAATACCTAATGACTTCAATGCAGAATTCTACCAAACATTGAAAGAAAAAATAATGTCTGCACTTCCCTAACTCTGCCAAAATTGTCAAGAGGAGAAAACAGTTCCAGACATGTTTTGCAATGCCAGTAATTCCCTCTTACAAAAACCAAACAAGATCACAAGAAAAGAAAATTACAGGCCAATATCCCTGAGGAGCACAGATGCAAAAGTTCTCAACAAAAAATCAGCATACTGAGTGTACAGCACATTAAAATGATCACATGTCATGATCAAGGGGGATTTATCCCTAAATATAAGGATGGTTCAACATATGCAGATCAATAACTGAGAAACACTACACTAACAGAATAAGGGAAAAATAGCATATGATCATCTTAAAACTTACATAAAAGTCATTTGACAAAATTCAACACACCTTCATGGCAGATAACAAAATTGTTAAGCTAAGTGTTTGTTAATGGGTGAGTGGATACAGAAAACATGGCGTGCATGCATATACAATGGGATATTCAGCCTTAATAAAGAAGGAAATCCTGCTATTTGTGACAACATGGATGAATCTGAAAGATAACCTGCTAAGCGAAATAAGCTAGACACAGAAAAGCAAATACTGTGTGATCTAGCATACATGTGGGATCTAAAAAAGTTAAACTCATAGAAGCAGAGAGTAAAAGGGTGGTTACCAGGGATCATAGAAGCAGAGAGTAAAAGGGTGTAGAGGAAGTGGGGAAAAGTTGCTCAAAAGGTACAAGCTTGTGGTTATAAGATGAATAAGTTATGGATACCTGAGGCCTCATCATATAATGTACAGTTGGAATTTGCTAAGAGAGTAGATATTAAGTATTCTCGCCACACACTCACATAGGTAACTATCTGAAGTGATGAGTATATTACTTAGCTTGATTGTGGTAATCATTTTACCATGTGTACATATATGAAAACATCAAGTTATACACCTTGAATATACACAATAGTTTTGGTCCATTATGCTTCAAAAAGCTGGAGAAAGAAATAAAGAATAAAGGAACGAAGAAAGGAAAGAAGGAATGGAGTACCTTAGAGACATGAGAAACATATTAAGTTTTTGATATTAAGCAAATTTTTAATATTTGGGTTATAGATATAAACAAAGTTTACACTTAGTCATACCGTAGCTTTACCAGTATATACTGAGTCATACTAGTGGTAGTTGTAATAGTAATAAATTTAGCATTTATTCATGTAAATCCTATTAATCTCATCTGTATTATCTATCTCAAACAAGAACTAAGCACATATTGCTAGCTTTTCATTAATATCAGCAATGTATTGATTGTGTCCACTTCCTTACACTTAACATAATTGTTCACTTTTTTCTTCTTTTTTCCATTCTTGTCTAAACTGGATTTAGAAAATCCTGGTGTGGTAGAAGTGCCAGCATTATTTTTTTCTACTTCCAAAGAAAAGCATATGAATGCCAGTGACTGGTCTGAGATCATGACACTGTTCAAGAGAAACGTGCTTTGTAGAGTTTGTTGTGTCGTCTTGAAAAATTTAATTAACCTCTCAAATTTTATTCTCTCTCTTTCTCTGACTCTCACTCTCATATATAAAATAATATTTAAGACTAGATGACATTTAATGTCAATATTTGCATCTCAACATTTGCACTCTGTTTTAAAGACAAAACCATCAACACAGGTTCCTAATGTATTGAAGTTTTAATATTTAATTGACAGTCTGGTAATAAATATACTGATAACAGTATCCTAACAAGTATGTTTCTGTGTGGTATTTTGAAATCTTAGATGTTTCTAAGGATTTCAAATATGGATTCTATTAGTTACTCTATTTGATGCAAATATAATTCCACAATCTCTTTTTTTAAGGTTGAAACCTAAAAATTGTGACTAGGCAAACTGAAGAGTTAGTAAGCATGGCATGGCTGAGAAGCACTCCACCCTACCCCTGATATATTTTCTCATGATCACCAAGAAAGCCCATTTTCATCTCGAGTTACATGGAAATGCATAGTTCTCATTCTTACTGCATCCATGGGTCCTAGAGACTCTTCGCAAACACTCTAAAACTGTTCTCCTTCCCTCCTTTATATTTTGTTCAGCCTCTTGTGCTTTACAACTCTCAAGCAGCAGTATTTTTTTGGCAGGAAGCTGCGTGAGTGATAACCCAAGTGAGCAGTGTCATCTACCTGAAGGATGACACTGGAAATTGCGTGATTTGTAGGAGAAGAAATTGTCACATTCTGAACGGTGTTTCATTATGAGTTTGAGCCGGAGTATATCTTCACACAAACTGTTCTTACACCATCCCCAAATTATCTTGCCTCATGAAATTCAAGTTATGAATGTTCATACAGGTTTTGTTCAAAAGGGCAACTTGTGTTTTAATTAATGTTCTTAAAAGGTCTTAAAGGTGAAAAATGCTGTAAATTATTGGAGGTAATTTGATGAGTTCTAGATTAATGTCATTTATTAAAGATTTTACTTAAGTTTCAGCCAGTGTTTAGCATTTGCTTAACGTTAAATATAGACAGATTACTTCAATCTAATTCATAAAATATAAACTTATGAAATAAGCTTTATAAAATACTAAGGTTTTATTATTTTCAATATGAAAAATTTCTCAGGATTATTTGAAAAGCAAGTTTTTTTTATTTGTAGTGGTGAAAGCGTTTGTATATGATTAACCATTTGGCAAAGAGCCTAAGGCGAGGAGAATTTTACTTCTGAAATATTAACTTTGTAAAACAATTAACATTTTTAAATGAATTAGATATGAACACATTTTAGAGTCTGTTTATTTTGAAACAAGAAGTATATATTATTTTCTAGGAAAAGAAGTGTAATAGGACAAATTGATTTTAGGCAAACTATCAGTTCTCTGATGTCCTCTGACTACCTTTACCTACAAATGAAGAACTTGTTGTAAAGGTCTCTTCTGGTTACTAAATTACAATTTTATTTTTTTAAATAATAATTCTAAGATCCTCAAATCACGTATAGGTTATGGATGGATAAAAACTTGTGTCTTGTTTGAAGTTTATGAAAATTTGGTGAAAACTGCTGATTGTTTTCATATTTTCCATATATTATAGTATAATTTTTAATTTAAATTGTCTTTAATTACATAATTTGTTTTATATTAATATTTTCATAATTCCGAAGTCTAAAAACAGTGCTTATATTCGGTCACATTTCCCTGAAAGTAGATATTTATATGAGGGTAGGGTTAAGCACCTATCTAGTATAACATTTTCTTTTTTTTTAATTTTTTTTGAGACGGTTTTACTCTATCACTCATACTGCTGTGCAGTGCCACAGTCATGACTCACTGCAACCTCTGCCTCCCAGGCTCAAGAGATCCTCCTGCCTCAGTCAACATTTTAATTCTTTTGTTTATTTTTTCCATATTTTTTAGTTATTTTCTTATTGTGTGCTATAAGGCTTTAAATATAAATTTCTTCATCAAAATTTGACTTCAGCTTAATACCAACTTAATTCTGGTAAATAAACAGGCATTGTGGTATCAGAAAATGTTAAATTTGTTTTTCTCATCTTCAAGGTACAATCTTGGGAAGTTCTAGGCTTCCTTCTGTTCTTTTTCTTGTTTTATTTTTATCAACTTTAGCTAATCAGCCAAAAGAAATGAAGGATACATAGAGCCAATTCTCCAACGACTAGAATTATTATTTTAAAATTTCATGGATAACTTTGACCTCTCATAATGAATTACAGTTCAGCTGCTCTTACATATATCGGTGATTCTATAGATATTCAGGCATTAGGGCTTCAACATTCCTACCCTTCTCTCTTTATTTTCCCCAAACAACATTCCCATTATGTTTCAGTAAGTGGAGGTCATTCTCGCAAATTACACCATTGGCACTACGTAGGTTGGAAGGTTCCACAACCATCCTCATATTTGGTGATTTGCTAAAAGGAAGAATCAGGAAGACTTAAAGGCAATTGTACTCATGGCTGTGGATTGGTACCAAGAAATGATATATGACAGAAACGGCAAGGGAAAAAAGACAGCTGGCAAAGAGTGTGGAGGCACGCCATCACAGACTTCCCATACTGTCTTTGAAGGGGCCACACACAGCGCTCTCCTTCTTCTATCAGTGAAACAAACACCATTCCTAGACAGAAAGTATAATTGAGACTTAGACTCCATGGTTTTACTGGGGGCTGGTTACACAGGCATAACTGTCAAAATGTAAGATTTCCAGAAGGAAAGCAGGTGTTCACCATAAATCGCATTGTCTGTGCAGCAGAGACAGTGCGATACAGCAACCTTATCAATACTTAGAACATCCCAAAGCCAAGTTTCTGGAAGCCAGCGAGGGACTTTATTTTCTCTTCCCTTCTAAAGCTCAGGCCTGCTATTCAAACACTCCTGCACACCCTTGCATGCTGCCATCACTGAATTCTACCCACTGTCAGATACCAATTTCAGTGTTTAATGTATGTTGTCCCATTAAATTTTCCCCCAAATTTATTAAGGTTATTAATTCCTTCCACTTTTCTAGTAAGCAAAGTTGCAAAGTGGAGAGAAAACTGATTTCAAAAGATCGTACAACGAGGAAGGGGTAGCAAGATTTGACTTCAAGGCCTCAATTTTAATCATCACAATATACTCCCATGGTACATCTTCAGAATAAATTTACTGAATGAATGAATGCCAAGTGAATTGAGGCTGACTGTACCGTCTTATTTTCCATTATTGTATACAAATAGAGTCCTGTATTCTTACTGTAACTCAGAATTAAATAAAGCAAAAATTACTCCCATTAGGCAGAAGAAGAAAATTAAGAGCCAAAATGTACAGAGATATACAACTATTTATTACCACTTATAATTTAAATACTCTTTCTGGCAAGGTCCACACTTTCTACACCAGCAAATATGCATGTGCTGTTAGAACTGTTACTCTAATTAAAATGCCCAAGCACTGTCAGAAATAGGAAAACTGCTTGCAATTTTGGAGAGTAGGAGAGCTCAGAAGATGAAATGTAAATCACAATCACTTTTAGAAGACAGGTCAGCTGAAGTAGGAAATCTTCTCTACATTCTGTTTTTCGGGGGTGACTATTAACCCAGCACGCAGTATTCAGGTCACATGTCGCTTCAAGGCAGAACCACTAGCCCAGTAACATGTGGCAAGCTTGAACCTCGCAGTGGTTCTCACAGAATAAATTACTTCAGTCAGTACTCATTTTAATTTTTTCATTGTAATAGTAAAGGCTGGCATTTGTGCATAAAAATATAGAGAGAAACAACAATATTAGAGGTTAATCTAACAATTAGTTTAATTCGACAAGAGCTGAGACATTGAGAAAATACGCTGCACAAATAATTTTCTTTGCAATCCTTGAAATAATCACAAATATTTCTCCCCAGAAGAAGGCTGGCTAAGAATGTAAAACAAAGAGTATGCTTTTACAGAAACTTTAGTTTTTAGAAAATACTAGTGTAGATTTTCTTTATAATATAGATATCTGTATTTCTTCCCGAGGTTAGCAGATTATTATAGTTAGTACAGATTTTACTGTTTATTATTAGTCGCTTAAACTAAAAATAAAATTCCAAATTAACACACTAAACATATACTGAGACCCTACTATAAATTAATTTAAAATATTTCTAAGTGTTTTTGAGTGTAACTAGGGTTGAGAACTATTAAGTTAGAGGTTGCCCATTCTGTGTTTATGGAACCTTTTTAGTTAACAATTGTAATACATTTCTTGGTCAATGATTATCAAATGTGCATTTTCTGTAGCTACATGGCAGTCCATATAAAACAACATATAATTTTGAAGACTACAAAGCATGCTTTTGTAAAGAAGTCTTTAAATATATAACTCTAACATAACATGATATTTTACTTAGAGATTATTATTATTATTATTATTATTATTTTGGAATTAGGGTCTCACTCTGTCACCCAGGCTGGAGTGCAGTGGCACAATCATAACTCATTGCAGCCTCAAACTTCTGAGCTTAAGCAATCCTCCCACCTCAGCCTCCCATGTAGCAGGGACTACAGGTGCATGCAACCACGGCTAGCTATTTTTTTTTTTTTTTTTCGAGACAGGGTTTTGCCATGCTGTCCAGGTGGGTTTCGAGCTCCTTAGCTCAAGTGATTCTCCTGCCTGACCTCCCAAAGTACTGGAATTACAGGAGTGAGCCACCGTGCCTGGCCTCACGTAGAAAATTTAGAAGACAGGTTTCCAATTCTTATACAGAGTAATAAAAACACACTTGTTGACAAACATACTATTTTCAGTTTCAATGGTAATTTTTCTTAGAGTAGGCAGAAAAAAATAACTAAGGTTATGAAATCAGCTAAGAGATCTATTTGTTCATCACAAAGTTCTAAAAGGTGGTGTCTTTGTCTTTGTAGTTGTTACTTTATTAGTTAAAACTTTTGTATGCAAATTCTTTGTCTTACAATGTCCTTTACAAATTATTTCTTATCTCTAGTTCCTGAGGCAGCCGTTCCTTTCATGATTCCATAACTTAGAACTGTTTTATCTTCCTGGAAATCTCCTTGACTATCCTTATTCATCTATTAAAATTCAATTCAAGTTGGGGTCCAAGCATCTCAGAGATTTTACTCCATCCTTTCTAATCAGGAGTAAAGGTCATATCTCTGGGCAAGAAAATATATTTCAATGTATCATAATTTGCCTGATTATAAGTTCATCTAATTTACTGCTTTGTGATCTCCTCCTAGGATAGCAGTCAAACCTTATTCATTTTTATATCATAGAAAGCTAGTCTGGTAATGAATCTCTTAGATTTAGTAGACAATACTTGGATAATTTTATACTTAGTTGCTCTTTTGCAAAGAGATTGAATTTCAAGTTTCTGAAGTTTCACATTTGTGAGTCCTGGAAATATTTGCTTAGTTGAGTGAGTGCACACACTAAGCAGTACATTAGAATTACCTGTTTGATGTAGGACTCTGTGCTCAGAAAGTTTGAGTTAGTAGGTTAACCAGGGACAAGGACTGGTAATGTGCACTTTAAAACAGATATCTGGCAATTCTAATGCATGATTCTAGGACGGCCAGGCCTTCAGAGACAGTGGTTTGTAATAATGCTCATATGAAAACCACCAATTAATTCATATAATCTTTCTTTTTATTTATTGATTCAATATATACTATTCCAGTCTGGCACCTGCAAGGTACTAGGGGTGTATCAGTGAACAAAAGCAGCCCTGGAGTTTACCCTCAGAGAGATGACAGTCTTATGGTGATGGCAGACTTAAAAAGATCGTATCAATAAACATGTAATAATGATGGAGAGTGAAAAGTGCTATAAAAGAAAATACAAGGGAACTGGCCTCAGTTTTCAAGGAGCAAGAAATGCTTTAATGAGAAATGACATTTAACATGGGACCATACAAAAATAAATAGAAGCTAACTAGGTGAAGAAGATAAAAGAAGCAGATAGATGATTTTTAAAAAAACATTTTGGATAGAGGGAAATTCATCTGGACTTTGAGGTAGCAAGACTAAGCATGCCACTTTGAGAAATCAAGAGACACTGTGACGGGGTTGATAGAGGTCTTTGTAAGGTAAATTTACAGTGTGTATGAGAGTAGAGGTGGGACTCACTGTGGCTTTGAAGTCAGGTAAGGGATTTTGATTATTACTCTAAAAAGAATGGGAAGGTTTCAAGCAAGAGACTCAGATGATCAGATCTGAATTTTGGAAAGAACACTGGCTGCTGTGTGAAAACTCAGTAGGATTGGGGTGGAGAGTGTGTGTGCTGGGGAGAAAAGTGGGAGAAGGCAGACCAGGCAGAAGTTTAACACGGGAAATAAAAGAAATAATGGTATCTTAGACTATAGTGGCAGCCAGGAATGAAGAGAAGAAGGCATAGTCAAGACACATTGGGAATTAATAGCTTCTTTTGAGTCTCTCAAAAAGAAACTTGTTTTCTGATGTCTTCTAAACAAGATAACTGGTTTGTTTCATATAGTAGAGGGTTGAAGATACAAGATTGTTGCATGTTAATAGTGCATAATAGGACATTACACTTTTAGAAGAGGCAATATATTGAAAAAAAAAACAAAAGCGCTTTCAATTCAAAGGACTCATGTCCCAGCTCTGAAAACCCCATTGATTTGTCCTCTGCTCCTTAATCAATAGTAAGGAAAATGGGGACAGCCCTCAGAAAATGCAAGTGCTGATATAGTTTTATAGTATGATACTACTTCTTATTTTGTACAGCACTAGTCATGGGTACTATTTGATTGTGATTGAAACACTTGACTCTCCAAATCTTCATACTCAAAGACAATTTCCAGAAATCCACTTGATATGTTATACATCAATCAGATCTTCATTTATTTTTATTTTTTGACTTTTGTCTTCAGTTTAGAGGTATATTTGAAGGTTTGTTACGTAGGTAAACTGTGTCATAGGGCTTGTTATACAGATGATTTAATCACCCAGATATTAAGCGTAGTACCCATTAGTTATTTTTCCTAATCCTCTCCCTTTCAGACAACATCTTTGCCACATTTTCTCATTCATTTTTCTGACATATATTAAGGTAAACTTTGTAGCCTCTTCTTCCCCTCAAAACAAACTCCTCCACCTAGTATTAGGTTTAATGATAAGTGATAGCGATATAATTGCCTCTCTATTTAGTTAAATTATAGATGATAAGAAGTAAGTATTAAAATGACAGTTTAACATAATGAAAGTGCACATTTCATTTCATGTGCTATCACAGTCCTTAACTTTTTGGAAAAGGTTGATAAGGATAAATGCTAAGACAGAAGTGTTTTCTATAGGGATTTCCAGCCTCTCCAATAATTAACCAATTATTCTTAACTTAAAATAATTAAGTCACTCATATATATTGACTCAATAATTAAGTCAATTCATATATATTGACTGCCTTTGCAGCACATATAAGCATAGTGCCCTAAAGGACAATATAAGCCTGTTATTGAAGAAAATGTTATCAGGAAAGGTGTGATAGAGAAAGTAGCATTTAAGGTAATACTGGAAGGAGTATATTACATTCCTAGGCTGGCCTTGACAAGGTATTAAAAACTGGATGGCTTAAAATAACAGAAATTTATTGTGTCAGGGTTTTGGAAGTTAGAATTCCAAAATCAAGGTGTTGGCAGGGCCATGCTGTCTCTCTGAGCATCCCTTCTTACCTCTTCTATCTTCTGATGTTTGCTAACAATCCTTGGCTTGTGAATCCATGACTCCAGTCACATGGCCATTTTCTCCCTTTGTCTCTTCACATCCTCTGCCAGCTCTATGTGTTTACATATATCTGTTTACAAATTTCCCCTTTTTATCAGGACAGTAGTCATATTGGATCAGGATCCATCCTACTGGCCTCATTTAAACCTGATCATTTCTATAAAGACTCTATTTCCAAATTATTCACATTCCACAATACTAAGAGTAGGACTTCACCACATCTTTGCGAGAGACCAAAAGTCAACTCATTCAACCAGAATTCAACACTGGCTAACTAAGCTAATGATAGTAGAGCAGGAGCAAGGGAATTAGAGTTAAATGAGCTAACTGTATCATTACTGCCTTGAAATAAGAGTAAATAAGAGTAAAATGTGGCTCATCAACAGGAGAATTTTATAGCCTTCATAATGGTATCACTAACTGTTCTGAACGTTTTATAGGAGAGACAGGAAGGGTTTCAGCTAATGATATTGAAAAGTGAGACACAGGAATATTTCTAGTACCCACAGTTCGGGACTTCTTTATCTCTCTTCTTTCTTCCCCTCTCCCGCTGTCGGCTGCCTCTCTGAGTCACTATTCTGTCACTTGATGTAGGGGTGTATGAATTTTTCAGTCTAAAAGCCCATTCCCTAGGCAGAAATTCTCAGTGTTTTCAGTGAGATACCCCAGAACAGAACATGACCATTTGCAACACGCTATTGGGCATTCTTCTCTAGCTTAAATTCCTGTTATTTCTTTTTCTCAAGAGGTTATCAGAGGGCATGGGAGTAAAAGTGACTGCGTGTGTGTGTGTTTTTTTTTAAAGATGTCTTTGATACAAAGCATATATTATTATATTTATCCTAAAAGTGAATTACTAAAATATGAGGACTTGGATGATCACTGTATTTATCCATGTTTTGACAAGTGTCTTAACTTTTGGAATCTCAGTCACCAGTCTTAAAAACACCTGGCAATTAATTTCTTACAAATCTTCCATTCATTTATTCCTAAAGCCACCAAGTTAACTGATATTTAATGCTTGACATATACTTGGCATTGCACTAGGTGATGAAAGTACAAACATGAGGAAGCCACTGGCCTTGCTTTTAAGCAATTTCTAGTTCATACATAAGCTCTCAGGGGAGCATGAAGTTAACGACATTCTACCTTGATGACGTTGACCTCACCCAATAAGACGCACAAACAGAAATGTCGGGAAAATGGAAGCAATGTTAAAAATGGTCAAGAAGTGTAAAAAGAACTAAAGAAAATTTGCTTTGTATCTTATCTGTAGACAAATTGTGTTTCTAGGCATTTTCCTTGCTATCTGGTCCAGTACCTTCTATCAAGAGATACATTTGCATTTTTTTATTTGAATTAAAAACACACCCTAAACTCTCATTTTTCTCAGATCTGTGGAGCTGATTCTAAGAATATGAGGCTGCATGGCAATTATGGGCCCCAGATTTTAACTTGAAAGATTTTTTTAATTATAAGAAATGTGGAGAGTGTGGGCAGGGAAGAATTTGTTACCAGAAGTGGATCTTTGGGGTTCTTAGGCACAGGGGTTAGAAAGCTGTAAAGAGCTAATGCATGGGCCAGTAAAGTAGGAAGTTTAAGGGACAAAGGTGGAGAAAAAAGGTTTTCAGGGTCATCAAAAGATATTCTGATTAATGAAACATAATAGTAGATGAAACATTTTAAGGCTGAGAGAATACATGGTGATCCAGATAACCATAGCCAAACCCACTCAGTCCACAGATACTCAGTGACACAATGAACTTCCTGGTTCATTTTAACTACAATAAAAGTGGTAGCTGAAGTCCAGTGCTTGTGAGTGTCCAGCAACGTTACTGCCAAGGGTATTATCAGTTTTGCATTTAGAAAAACAGCATCCCTTCAAAATATCTTCCTTGAGAGATGAGAATCCAACAATTATATAATTATTACTTTGGGCAAAATTATAAATGAAATAAATAACAGAAAACATATGAGGACAATAAACTGTGTAACTTCATCCCACTGTAGTTGTCTGCTGCTCTTTTCTGAAGATGGAGGAGAGAAAGTCAGGAAAATTAAATTTGCTGTGTTTCTAGTTAAGTTGGCAACCATGAATGTGTCTAATGCTTCAGATACCCACTGAGAAGGTTTTAAGTACCTGCCATTGGCTCAGGCCTGGAAACACTATGCCCCTCTCTCTACTGATAAGACGCATAAAAATTTGTTAGCAAAACACAAGTAGCAGCATGTTACTTAATGATTCTGATGATAAAAATAGTGCCTGCAAAGTGTGAGAGTTGGCATGAGCAAAGGATTGTTTAAGTCAAAGGTTCAAAGCTGGATTTTTCTTTTCCTCGAAATCGCATTCTTCATGGAATCCAAGCCATTTTTGGAAAAGGATGACCAAAGAAAAGGAACATTGAGGAAGATAAACAGCTACAACCTATAAAGAAATACTAGGGAGCTATTACACAAAGGAAAAACTAACAGTTTATATGCCCAAAGACAGAAATTGATGGTTTGGGGAGTAATGGTATTAAATAGTTCCCTGGGGGGTATATTTTCTATGACTTTGTTTGGTATTTTAATGTTTAATATTTTTTCATGGAATTGAATTTTGAGACAAAATAATCCAGCTTTGAACCTCTGACTTAGACAATTCATTCCTTTGCACCCAACCTTTGACCTTTGTGATCAAAGCTAATAGGAGAATCTGTCTCATGCTTTCCTACTCCCTTAATCTCTATTCCTCTGGCTATCCTTTCTCTTCCCCTTTGGTTCTTCATAACTGTCCACATCTCCCAGACATTAAAAAGTGCCAGGATTCTTTTTACATATTGAAGGGTTCTTTGTCCCTCTTTTCTGCCTGTTTTTACTACTGCGTAGAGGAGAAAGGAAAATTTGAGTCCTAAAATTAAGGGAAAGAAAACAAAGTAATAAACTTTAGCTCCTAATTACCATTTATTTGTTGTTGTTGTAGTTTTTCCAAAGAAGAAAACATAAATAAACAAGACAAAACCACATCATACTGAATGGTTAATTGTTTTCCAGGTGCTCTTATGAAATACACTTAACAGATCTGTATACCTCTTGCTAAGGAAATGGTGAACTTACTACCCAAAAGAGCAAGTGACCATAATCCTGGCTATATTACAATGTCATAATTCATATTTTACTAATTAAACCATGGAAGGGACTTTTCCATTTGTCTCTTTCCAATCCCTGTATTTCAGCAGAGGCAAAGGTATTCTTAGCATACATATATAACTATCCTAATTCCAAGACCATAAGACCATCATTTACATTTCAGTCTGAGTCCACTTTTAATATTTTCCTTAGTTGTCTAAAAAAGAAGACTAGCTATTATGAAATGAATGGTACTTTTAAATAATCTGTTCAGGGATACAGATATCATTCATGAAGGATTACATATCTCTCTATAAACGCCATTTGTGCTATGTAGACTGGGAGGGGGTATTTTCATGGTTGGCATTTTATTCATTTATTTGAATGAATACAAAGAAACCTGACCTTTAGCTCTTTCACTTTCCTCTTAATCAAGATATTATTAATGGGTTTCCCTGAACCCTAAAGGCCAGAAGGAAATACTTAAAATACACGGTTATTAGACCCAATCCAAATGTGATTTACATGTGTGAGGATCAGTGTTTGCATTAAAATTTCCTGTATGGTATAGACCTTCTCAATGGTTAAAGGTCCTTAAACCTTCACCACCAAATTTTAGAAAACATTGTTTATGTTGGCCCCTCCAAAAAAAATCTTTTGCTCTGAACTATAACAAATTGTTCTCCTGACATAACATCATTTTATCTCTTAGAACTGCATCTGAATATCTATCTTAATAAAGGCTTATTAAAGTTTTTCTATGTGGAAGAATTGAATATTATAAAGTTTATTAGTTTTCAATCAATTGGTCTTTTCCTAGAAAGCAGAATACAGATTTCTGGTGAGTTTAGCAATTTACTCTATGGTTTTCTACCCATAAAGAAATGAGTTATGATAGCATACAGACAACCAAGATAAATCTCTCACTGATGATGGCGGATTTATAACAAGCCTTTGTAAATTGAATATTCATGTTACAAAAAGTTCTCTTAAACATGAATGATCTACAATAACATCATAATTCATTTTTCTTCTTTTACTTCTGTTCACTACAACTCTGATGTATTTATTTCTTATCCTTTCACTTTTATATGCCTGATTTACAATTTCTTAAAATGGAAGATATACTTTAATATGCAATAAGGTATGTGCACATTACATGTATATGTATGTGATTATATCACTGTAATCAGAGTAACTGATTAGATTTTGACTGGAGCATAGCAAATTTAACATTTTCTCTTAGGAATAAAACACTTCAATTTTCACAAATCCTGAATGAGTAAATAACTGGTATAAAAGCTCACATGACATAAGTATAAATCTTAAATGGTAAGGAGGAAGGTGGTTCTCTGCAGTATTTCAGAACTAAAAATATATTTTTGTTATTCTCTATTGTATTTATCTTTCAACCCTTTTATGAGAGATGGGACAATCAAATTAGTTTAGAAACACCTATAGGAATGTTAGAAAATATTCTGATTTATTGATCTATTTTGTGATGAATATTTGACCCAGACAGTATCTGTAAACTGGGAAATTTCATGTAATCTGAATTTCCAGATTTTCTTAGAAAATCAGAAGATGGCAACATCGAACTCATATTCTTTATAGTAAATGACTAGACGGTTCTTAGTAGCAGAATTTTTCAATAAAAAGGTGAAAACCTTTCCCTAACTTAAACATTTCAAATGGCTACAAAAGCCAGGATGGTAAAGAAAATAAATGAAGTCAGCAAGACACAATATGTTAGTGTGTTCACAGGCTGCAACGAATTCATGTAGTGTCTCACAGGAAGCACCTGCTACTCTGCACTAACCAAGTGTTTACTACAAAGGAATGCTACCTCAATAGTGCCACATCTTCCTATTTTCCGAGAAAATCTGGAAGCTCAGATTATTTTCTTAACTCTCCCAGTTTCCAAGAGCTGTTTGGATCACATGTTGGCTGATTAGATCTAGTATGAAGACCATGTTTGCGATCACTAAGGAAGATTGTTTTAAAAAACATATTTATTACTGAGAATTTTGAACACATATAAAAGTGAACAGAATAGTGTGAGAAGCTTTCTTGTGCTCTACGGACATCAATCTATGGTTAGCTGTGACCTATCGACACACCATTCACTTCTCCTATCCTGTAGTATTTGGAAGCTAATTCCAACCATGATATTGTATCATTTATAAATATTTTCAAGCATATTAAACTCACTTTTAGAAAAATAATATGGTAATACGTTTTAGCCAAAAGAAGAAACTTTCTACCAAGTTACATACACAAAACTGCTCCACCAATGTTTTATCTGATAAATCACCAAAGTTAAAAACTTAGAGAGCATTGAAAACTACTCAAAAACTAAGTATAGTTTTTAAAAAGCAGACAACAATTATATGGTTGGTCTTTTGGATTCCTGTCTTATTCTGCTATCTCCTACCAGTGAGAATGAAATGGAGTATGTGATCATTTTGGCATCATCTTGAGTAGACCTTGTGAAAAAACTTTATCTTTGTGGTTTCAAATTCTAGCTTATTTGTAACAGTTGTCAGAGAACTATAATGTAAGTTGTAGTGTCCTATTAATCTCTAGATGAGCAAGAACAGAACTCGTGATTGAAAGAAAGCATCTGTTCATATCTTGCTGACAAAATAATATTAAGAACCCTCACTCAGCTGATAGCTAGTGCGTGCAAAAGGGTTTATCCCCTTTGCAATTTCTTTGCTCCTGATTCACACTGCATAAATCCAACATAAGGGTTTTGAATGTGACCAATAGTTTTAATGAATACCCTTCTAAATCCTATTGTTTATAAAGTTATCCATAAAGAGTTAGTGAAGCTTGATTATAAGCCACTCACTTATTTCCAGCTCATAGGGTAAAATACTAGCTATTTGTACATAAACTTTCTATTTCTTTAAAAAAAATCAGTTACATTAGGTACAAATTTATTTTTACCTAAAATGTAGAAAAAGTAGCTATCCTTAGAGATCCCATTAGAAATTTCATTTGAGTAAAAGTAGCAGAGGATAATTATTTGCTATTCTGAATAATTTTTTAAGAACACGTATCTTACTCTGTAAGACATTTTACATTTTAGACTGCTTTGCCCCAAAAGCTACAATTAAATAAAAAATACAATGATTTTCTAAAAAAGAAGGAATTTCACATAATTGCAATGTGTGTATTCATAGGACATCAATATTATAATGATTTTGTCTGGCTCTATGCAGTAATTTGAAAATGAAGCTACAATAATCATCCCTTTTTCCTTCATTTTTAGATTCAACTGAAGTGTTGAACTTCATTAACCTTGGAAACTTAGAAATATAATAAAACTGCTTTGAATGTTCCCTTTAACCTATGATTTTGATGGAACTGAAATTCAAAGCAAAATGGAATTGAAACTAGACAACACATACATTGGTGGAATTAAGAATGTAGTGCAATTTCATGCCACGGTGACTTTATCACACTCGCCATAGCACCGGGGTAATACTCTTGGGAAGAAGAGCAAGTGTAATCACAAAGCTTCCATTTAATTACATTTATATAAGTAACCAAAACTTTATGTCATTTTTGATAGTTGATACCTGGATACTCAGTATTTCTTTCCAGTGGGAGGCAGGCATATCAGTATCCCATCCATTGCACCTCTTGGGTTTGTTAAGTAGAAGTGGGGAATACAGGATAACTTGCACTGTTGTTTGGGCAGCTGGCCTTTCCAGTCACTACTATTCCCACCAAAGCTTCAACATGCACCTGCCAATCATCCTAATGAGAAACACCTGGTCATTTAATTGAGCGACTCTAGAATCTTTATGGACATAAGCTGCATTCCCAATAAGACCAAGGATTTTAGGCAGGAAAGCATCATAACTACATATTGGTATACAGCAATAGGAGGCTGAATGTCAGACAAGTAAATAAAATAATAGGAACTTCTTTATGCAGCTACAAAGAAACTGTCTTTCCAGACTATTTTCTCTGCTCATTTGCCTTAACTTTGCTGAGAATGATAGTTGCCGGTTTAAATAGAAATGAGATGGAGGACTGCTGGAAGAAGAAACTTTTTTCTCTTTTAAAATCAATCTTGATTTGAATAAAGGAAGAAAACATGGATTCAGACTGTTGACAACTGGATACCACACCAGTAATATTTGACAGATGAGAATCTGATTAACAGTCCTATATATAAAAATAGTGTCATAAAATGGATTAATATATTAAAATCTTAGGGAAATGATTTATTTACTACAAAACAATTTATATGGTTCTTCACATAAATTTTTTAGTTATATCAAATACATATGACAGTTATAAAATATTTACCATTTTTGCTACTTCAGCTGATTTTAACTTCCTCAACATGCAGTAAATATATGTTTTCAATTAGATTATTCCAGAAAATTGAATCAAATATCCATATTAACGATGCAGATTTATGATAAAATTATCTTATGAAAATATTTTACTAGGTAATAAATGAAGAATAATACTTTGCTCACCAATGAAATGAAATTATGTCCAGGTTGAATGACAGAGTTTCAGAGCCTAGAACAGCAATACAAAAAGAAAAGAAAAACTTCCCCAAGCTGAATCAGAGAGGAATTTTAGGTGTGCAGAATTTAATTATGCTCACTAGAAATAGGCCAAGAGGCAAAGCTTTATTCTCATGAGAAGCCTGATAATGCTTTCAATGATCACGAACGTATTTGGCTATTCCATGTCATCTGTGAAAACAACTTCTTTCCTAGAACAATGACCTCTGTCCAGAAGCATGTGCTAACATACAATGGTTTTGTTTCACAAGTTTGACCATTTTTCTTGACTATATTTTATCCACAAACTGACCAGGCCTGGTCCTCCTGTCACACAAGGGTTCATGATCAGAGCAGGATAAAACATGTATTACTTTCTGTGTATTTTCAAATCAACAATTTCAATCAGACTAATACTTAAGAGACAGCCTGAACCAATAAAATACACACCACTGACTCTAATCCCCACTGCCTTTCTAAAGTATAAAACTTCGGACAGGATAAAGGGAAGCTTTCATTTTGTTAATTTAATGAATCTACATTTATTATTCATATATTCCCAGACTCTGAACTGCTTTTTAAGAAAAAGAGTTTAAATTGTGTCTGTAACCAAAGGGAATAAAACAGGAGGTATTATGAATAAAGACTAGAGAGGAGTAAATGTTTGAGGGCTACAGGAGACTTGCACTCTTTGCTTTCTTACTAAGGTATTTTATTTGAATTATTGCTCACCATTGATCATTTATTCTATCCAAGGAAAGGCTGAAAGTTCAGTTTTTTCTGCTTCATTGTGTTCAGAGATTAGAGGTGTCTTCAAAACAGCTCAAGGATTTTTCCTTTTCATCATCTCTAATGCATGCTATTGTCAAATGTTTATGGAGTTTTTGGTTTGTTTTTAATAACTTTTGGAAGAATTTATACAGGTGGATAACAAAATCTCTATACTCTTACGGTGTTTTAAAAGCTGCTTCTTTTTTGTTATTTTACTTAAGCATGGGTTATTTCAAATAGCTCTTGGTAAAATTTCATTGAAATAATTTCTGTAGATTAAATATAGATAAGTAATACCAATAAATGTTCATTGAGCCTATGCAAATTGTTCATATGCTATTGTGTATCATATTTTTCAACTGTACTAAATATAAAATATAAAAACTATTTATTATCTTTGATCACTGGGAATTTAGCATTTTTAAAATTATATTAATTTTCTGGATATACAGGTGGTTCTTATTTATTCCATCTTTATTTTACATCATTGAGTTTTTTCCCTTCACTGCTGATCACGTCCTTAAACTCAAGATCAGCAAAGACATCATAATTTCATTTCAGAAAAGTAAAATTAACGTTGGAGTTTAGAACAGCAAATAAATATTGATGGGAAAAAATTTAATCATTTATTATTTCAAACTATGAGAAAATAAGCATTTTATGCTTTGCAATGCCTCATATATCTTTAAATAATAGTTACCAAATGTGCAACTACTACTGGAAGATAGGATGAAAATGTTTTAGTGAAACATTTCTAAAGAGGCCTTGAAAAGTCTGTTTGGCCGGGCGCGGTGGCTCACTCCTGTTATCCCAGCACTTTGGGAGGCCGAGGCGGACGGATCACGAGGTCAGGAGTTTGAGACCAGCCTGATCAACATGGTGAAAACCCGTCTCTACTAAAAATACAAAAATTAACCGGGTGTGGTTCCGCGGGCCAGTGGTAGTTCCACTTACTCGTAGTTCCAGCTGCTCAGGGGCTCAGGCCGGAGAATCGCTTGAACCCGGGAGATGGAGGTTGCAGTGAGCTGAAATCACACCACTGCACTCCAGCCTGGGCAACAGAGCAAGACTACGTTTCAAAAAAAAAAAAAAAAAAAAGGAAAAAAAAGAAAAAGGCTCTATTAGTCTGCTTCATACAATTGTAAAATCAGAGCTAAATAACTCAGGATGAAGTGTGATATTTTATTTTTGTGATAGTTTCTGTGAAGATTTCAAAACCTTTCACAGTAAGTGCTTTACCTGCCTGACATGTCTGTCTTTCTTACCTCCTGTATGAATTTAGCTCACAATTAAAGCCTATTTTTCTTTTTCAAAAACTATGGTGAGGCCTGGCGCAGTGGCTTACGCCTGTAATCCTAGCACTTTGGGAGGCCGAGGTGAGCTCAGGAGTTCAACACCAGTCTGGGCAAGGTGGCAAAATCCCGTCTCTACTAAAAATACAAAAAATCAGCCGGGTGTGGTATGGTGCGCGCCTGTAATCTCAGCTAGTTGGGTGGCTGAGGCAGGAGAATCGCTTGAGCCCGGGAGCAGAAGTAAGTTACGATGAGCAGAGATCTAGCCATTGCACTCCAGCCTGAGGGACAGAGTGAGACTCTGTCAAAACAAAACAAAACAAAACAAACAAACAAAAAACACGGTGGTGAACAGCTGTTCCGTTTTTTCTTATAATCACCTTACATATTCTAGTATTTCACTATCGTTATCCACCCCTTTAGAGTTACTTTCTGGCATCACATTTTTATTCTATTTTTTGGAACAGATTAAGGAACAGAATGAGGAACAACTATTCGTACCTTATTCTTAATACCTATGAAACATCGGTATGAGCACACCCTTCTTTTGCAGCCCTTTTTCCTTTTTCTGTCTTTCACTGTCACATATTCTAGCCCTACCAGGCATAGGTCAATAAATGGTCATTCCTTTTTGCATTTAACAAATGTTGAGAAATGACTACTTTATATCAGTCACTAAACTAATCATATGAGATATGCTCAGTCCCACAGTCTAGTGGGAAAGGTAGAATAAAACTAACACAGATGCAACACGTCAAATGATGATAAAGTGTGCAGGAAACAGTTAATTCAGCTTACCTGATGTGGCTCATCTCTTTTCTGTCTTTGGAAGGGCTTGGTTGTATAGTCGGCCCTGAGAATTTCACCTTTGAAAACTCACCTGTGTTACTAATAGATAAGGTTATTTTATATGTTTGTGGCACTTAAGCATACTGTACCAACTTGTCTAGCTGATTTGTGGAAATATGATATATTGTGGACACCTGCTTTCCTTCTAAGTCTGGAGTTTCAGTAATGATGGCTTTCACACAGACGGTATGTCCCTGTGTGAGCGATTTGGGCCATAAGCCTTAAAGACACACTCCTCAATGCCACAATCCCAAATGTTGAAATCCCCAAAGATCAAAATTCCTAGTTTAAAATCTCAAAGATATAAACCTGGAAAATCATTTTTAAAATTTAAAGGCATTTATTTGCCTTTTTAAAGAGTATTTATTTGAGAAATACATAGAAATACTACAGAACGCTTTGTTACTTTATACCACAAAATAGGCAATAATAACATACAAATTTTTGCAAGCACAAACACTAGGTATACTAGCAATAGTTGCATGGGTGTAACAGTCATGCATTCATAAAGAAATAAATCAAAAAGTAAAAGATGTAAATGCATATCACTGTGGTTGGTAATTGTGCGCACATAGCTTTATAAGTGTGGTCATCTGAAATATCGTGTCGAACAAACTAAATCTTTGACAAGATGGATCAAAACACATGATGGATAACTACTGCAGCTGCTCAAAGAGCT
The DNA here is from genome assembly GCF_000951035.1 of Colobus angolensis palliatus. Classification (NCBI taxonomy): domain Eukaryota; kingdom Metazoa; phylum Chordata; class Mammalia; order Primates; family Cercopithecidae; genus Colobus; species Colobus angolensis. The sequence goes on along the minus strand of NW_012115300.1, from coordinate 4,430,427 downwards.
GAGAGCTCAAGAAATTTTGTCTTTCACAAGTGCCAATGCACAAAAAGAACATCATTTACTGAAGAAGTTTGAACGTATACATGCACAATGCCTACACACAAAGTTAATGTTGTGACAATACACTTTGGTGGAATCAAATTTACAAGAAAATGAATAAACTGAATGAGAATTCTATAAAAGTCTTTACATAATTTATGCCTCCAGTTTTTGAAATGATGCAAAGAGGAAATTCATAGCATAGCAAATTGTAAAAAATAATGCTGACACTTTAAATAGTGAAACAAACAAACAAAAAAGCACACAACCAAAAAAAAATCTAAAAAGTAAATTGGACATGTAAAAATATATTACAGAAAGAGTTTACGGCAATTGCATGGAGGTAGTCCATAAGAGCTCACCAACTTTGCATGATTAATAACTAAATTTTGAAGTCTTGCTTTGCAATGAATAAGTGCTTTGTTTTAGAGGGACCACAGGGGTGGCTCTCCTAGGAAAAATACATTCACATTTATTTTCTACATGGTTCCACTCTTTGTGAAATTCTTCTGTGATTCAATATATGCTGACATAAGCATTCCCTATTAAATTTTCTCATCGTGTGTGCCATGCTTCTGTATTATTTTGGTATGCAGACACCCCTTCCACACACACTCATATACAGACACAAATCTGGCAGAAACAATACTGGTGATTGAACAGAAATAACATTATGTAAGTATCTCCTTATCTTAACCATGTGCATAATAAGTTTAAAATCAGTCAATAACTTCCCTGACTTCTTCAGGTGAATGTGGCTTTATTTCATTAAAAGTTTTTAGAATTTCATTAGCCACAAGAAATGTCAATGCAGACAAATGAGGCATTTTTAATCTGAAGTTTTCATTGTTGCTCTACTGAGTGCCAACCCACTCATCTGAATTTTCTGCCCAATGCAAATAAAGACAATAATAAAATAGTAGTTCCACCTAGCATGATGCAACTAAAATGATGCATGTATCCTGCATACAACAAAAAGTGTACTAGTTCCTTCTCAAGAATTTGGCTTCCAGGATTTTAATATTCAAGATTTTAATATTTTAAGATTGTGATTTTCAGGATTTTTAGATATTAGGAAAGTAGGATTTTAATCTGTCAGGATTTCAGCATTTGGGATTACAATGTTCAGGATTTTGTCTTTTGAAATTATGATCCCGGCTGGGCATGGTGGCTAATGCCTGTAATCCCAGCACTTTGGGAGGCCGAGGCGGGTGGATCACAAGGTCAGGAGTTCAAGACCAGCCTGGCCAACATGGTGAAACCCCGTCTGTACTAAAAATAAAATTTAAAAAAATTTAGCTGCGTGTGATGGTGCACACCTGTAATCCCAGCTACTCTGGAGGCTGAGGCAAGTGAATTGCTTGAACCCAGGAGGCAAAGGTTATAGTGATCTGAGATTACACCATTGCACTCCGGCCTGGGTGACAGAGAAAGACTGTCTCGGAAAAAAAAAGAAAAAAGAAAGAAAGAAATTATGATTCCAACTGCTATGAGAGCAACTTTCTGTATAAAATACGAACTCTGAACTAAAGCTAGGTTCCCTGGGCAGAAGCACTTTATATGTGTTGTTACAGTTTGCTGCTGGAATAATTAGCATGTCTTTTGCAACCCCTGATGGGAAAGTACTTTGGAATCCTACATCTAATCTGACTCCAACTGATTCATTTTCCCATTGTCGATCCTTCTCTGTAATCTCTTGTTTAATGTGATAAGTACAATCCTGTGAATATCTACTTCTAATCTGAACCCTTTTAGCAAATCGCTGAATGGATAGTCGGTCATGGAACCCTCTCCGAACATAATAGTAAATAAAAAAGATAAGCAGAGTAAAGGGCCGAGGAATGACAGCAATATGCTATTATTTTAGACAGGGTTTTTAGGAAGGCTCCATCTAATAATGCCAGTACAGTCCTGATTAAATGACCCATCAAGTTAGGCAATACGTAGAGGAAGAATGTTCCAGCTAGAGACAACAGCAAGTGGAAAGACCATAGAATATTTACAAGTGTGGTGTTCCCAGTGTGACTAGAGCTTCAGAAGCGAGGTGAAGAGATATATGATAGAGTTTAAATAGATAGTCCAGGCACAGACCATGTTTAATGTCAAAGGAATTAAATATAAACTTACAGTATCTTACTTCTCAATGGTTAAGAAATCAACAAATATATTTAAATGATTTATGTTGCAAAAGGTAGACAATATATTGGCACGTGAAACTTTTCTTGCTAAATGAATCCAAAAAATATCTCTCATTAAGGAACATTGTATTCAGATATTATAAACCTTACAAATAAGGGAAAGAAAGTTTTTCTCTAGGTGTTAAATGAATAAGATCTATATATTATGAATAAGATTAATGACCAGTAGGACAAATTAAAAGATTATCTAAATATGTGACTATAGATTTTGATAAGAAACAAAACCTGAAGTAAAATTTATCTGAGAATAATTTCAAGGATGTTAAGTGGATGCACTGTTTGAGAATTTACAGAGTATTTGATTAATTGAACTAGAGTACAACACAAAATCATCTTGGGCCAAGGGTGCGAACATTCGTTTTGTAGCAAATGAGGTGCAACATGTGCCTGTGACCAGGGAACCAAATGATCCTATTAAATAGCACACCACCCAGAAGCTGCCAATTAGTGCAATGGAACAGACTTTGGAAGGTTCTTGTGAAGTGTCAACTTGGAGATGACACCACGCAGCATGGGACGCTATTCTTCAGACGCCGTATGGCATAAGAAAGCCAGTCTGTGGTAGATATATGCTTATTTCCAGGGCTTTCTAGAGCCATAGGACTGATACTTGGCCCCCCCAAAGAATAAAATATAACCATTGGTGATTTATAATGATCCGTTTTCAATCTGAAAGTCCCCTGAAGTCACCTGATAGGATTTGGCTGTGACCCCACCCAAATCTCATCTTGGACTGTAATAATCTCCATGTGGGATTATTACATGTGGGGTGGGGCCAGGTGGAGATAATCGAATTATGGGGGCGGTTTCCCCCATAGTGTTCTCCTAGCAGTAAATAAGTCTCAAGTGATCTGATGGTTTTATAAAGGGGAGTTGACCTGCAAAAGCTCTCTTACCTGCTGCCATGTAGGACGTCCCTTTGCTCTTCCTTTGTCTTCTACCATGATTGTGAGGCCTCCCCAGCCATGTGGAACTGTGAGTCCATTAAACCTCACTTTCTAATAAATTACTCAGTCTTAGGTATGTCTTTATTAGTAGCATGAGAACTTACTACTACATCACTCTGTACTAACTTGTTTATATTGTTTATTGAAAATGCACTAAATGGTGGTTTGCACCTGTTTAAACATGTTACACAGAACAAAGTGTATAAAAACCCTCAGTAAACTTATACCTTAGCTTACCTGAGAGCAATATAACTGCTTGGTTCATAATCTGAAGGTAAAGTACATTCTGTACAAATAACACAGGTTGCTGTGTCTGGAAGATTTTTGACCTTTCTGTTTACCTGTATTTTCTTTTTCATGCTGTGTCATTTCCTTTTCCAATACTAAAGCCTGTATGAGTATACTTTGTGGATTCTTGGCAATTATTCAACCCTGTATAATTTCTGCACATTCTAAGTTAACAACCATGTTATAATGCTGTGTCCACATAATGAAATGCATGGTCTGAAATCCAAGAGGTAGAACTCAGTGGTCTGCTTACTTATAATGAGGCTTCAACAAGTAGAAATTACTTTTTAGTTCAGTAATTTAATAAATTTAATTGAGGGTATATTAACAACAGGTTGACATACAATGTCATGTGATGCCTATATTGTGAACAAAGGCACACTGCTTTGCCCTTGTCAACTGACAGTCTAATGAAGGTAGACATTAAATAACATAAAATATTTTGGAACTATCATAAGTGCCACAAGAACATTATATTTATTGTTTATTTATACTCATTTGTATTACCAAGAATCAAATGAAATGAATTTTTAATCTTTTCTAAGCCAAATATATAATGTGTATATGACATGTATTCATATAATTTAATACATACCATTATGAAGTTTGAAGTACATGATATTTAGGTTTCAAAATTATTTCTGTAAATGGTTAATAGCACTAAAGAATGTTATTACAGAAGTAACAATAAAAGTGCTGCAATGATTTTTTTTTGGTTTAATGCTCTTTTCAAAGTCATCTTCAGAAGCAGAAAACACCATAGATATTGATGGAAAATGTGAATTTAATCAAGAAATAAAATATCTGCATGTTTTAAAAGGCATTGAATATGCTCAAACAAGCAGCTTCTGCATAGCTTTAATCTCTTCTTTAAAGAAAGTTTATGACTATAATACAAATCAAATTTATTTTTATATGAGCAATTTTAAAAGAGAATGAAGGAGACTCTGCTCTGACCTTTGGAACAATATGGCTTCTATTCTTTACTTAGGCTTCTCTGGTTTTATTTCTTGCTAAGTGACTCAGTGATACAAAGACAACAGAGCAATTTATTATTTTTATTATACAACATTTCATATTACATAGAGATATTGTCATTGAAAAAATTGGCTTCTGCCTCCAGATGCAATAACAAAATGACAGCTTTTATGATAAACTTGCTACTCACCAAGCTCCTCAGTCTGTTCTTCTGGTCCTTGGGTCACTGGTGCCCTGAAAACTACACAATTATATTCATTAGCAATAGTTCTTGTTTGTTAGATAGTTCTGTTTCTGGCTTTATTCTAATCTCCTTGTCAGTCATAATTGCCAACAATTTACTGAGACAAATCATAGCCTGTCATACTCTTTGGAACTATATATTATGATACCCTTTGCATTAATTCAAAAATCTGATTCCAACTGCTCAATTGTATGAATAAATTATAGTGGAAGTCCAAAACGCTTATGGCCACTGGAAGTCTCTCATTTAATATTCAACCTGTCATTTGCATTATTTTAACTTAAAATACAAGATAGTCCCCTGGCATATTTGCTGGAATTATGTATAAAGCAATTTAGAAATTATGTGATAGGTTCAAGAAACTTTAAAAAAAAATCCCTAGCTTAACTGAAACATAATATATCTACCCTCTCATTACTTCATTTTCGATGTGGACATATTGTTTTATGACAGCATTGTAAAAGTGAAATGTCTACAATACGTTTTAAAAGTGCAACAATTGAGAAAGCAGAGGTAAATAGGAAGCTTACTAGGCATTTAAATGAGTATTTTAATAACCTTTAGCCATCCCCAAAGTAATTAAAGACAGAGGAAAAATAATTGAGGTTGATTTGCTTTCAATAAGTGAGTAGTTTCTGATTTGAAAGATTATAGATATTTTTATACTTCCACAATGAAAAACTTTCTCAAAAAATAAATTACCTTGAGGAGATGCTTAAAAGGCACATATTTATTCTACGAGGTTGCCTTAACATCCACCTAATTCTAGTTATTCAAATACTTCACATCTATCTAAATAAATGTTATTTATTGAATCCCAAATCACTCAATATCTTATATATTATTTTTAATAGGTTTGTATTTCACATTGTTCTATTTTTCCAAAGCTTAATGGTTATTATTGACTCACTGACATATGCCATGCTTTCTGTTGTTAGCTACCACTTTAAAAAGAGGAATGCTTGTGATTTTTGCATATTGATTTTGTGTCCTGAGACTTTACTGAAGTTTCTTATCAGTTTAAGGCGTTTTGGGGTTGACACGATGGAGTTTTTCTAAATATAAAATCATGTCATCTGCAAATAGAGACAACTTAACTTTCTCTCTTTCTATTTGAATATCCTGTATTTCTTTCTCTTGCCTGATTGCCCTGGCCAGAACTTCCAATACAATGTTGAATAGGATTGGTGAGAGAGGATATCCTTGTCTTGTACCGATTTTCAAAGGAAATGTTTTCAGCTTTAACCCATTCAATACGATATTCGCTCTGGGTTTGTCATAAATAGCTATTATTTTGAGGTATGTTATATCGGTACCTAGTCTGTTGAGAGTTTTTAACATGAAGGAATTTTGAATTTTATCAAAGGCATTCTCTACATCTATTGAGATAATCATGTAGTTTTTGTCTTTGATTCTGTTTATATGATGGATTATGTTTATTCATTTGTGTATATTGAAAATATGAACCTTGCATCCCAGGGATGAAGCTGACTTGATCGTGGTGGGTAAGTGTTTTGATCTAATGCTTGATTCGGTTTACCACTATTTTACTGAGGATTTTTCGCATTAATGTTCATCAGGGTTATTGGCCTGAAGTTTCCTTTTTTCTTGTGCTCTTCCCGATTTTTGTACCAGGATGATGCTGGCTTTATAAAATGAGCTAAGGAAGAGTCTCTCTTTATCAATTGTTTGGAGTAGTTTCAGAAGGAATGGTACCAGTTCTTCTTTGTACTTCTGGTAGATTTCAGCTGTGAATCCGTCTGGTCCTGGCCTTTTTTTGGGTGGTGGGCTATTAATTGCTGCCTCAATTTCAGAGCTTGTTATTGGTCTATTCAAGGATTCAACTCCTTCCTGGTTTAGTCTTGGTAGAGTGTATGTGTCCAGGAATTTGTTCATTTCTTCTAGATTTTCTCGTTTATTTGTGCAGAGGTGTTTATACTATTCTCTGATGGTAGTTTGTATTTCTGTGGGCTCAGTGGTGATATCTCCTTTATCATTTTTTATTGTGTCTATTGGATTCTTCTCTCTCTTATACTTTATTAGTCTAGCTAGCTGTCTATCTATTTTGTTAATTTTTTAGGAAAAAAAAAAAAACAGCTCCTAGATTCGCTGATTTTTTTAAGGGTTTAGTTTTGTGTCCCTATCTCCTTCAATTGTTCTCTGATCTTAGTTATTTCTTGTCCTCTGCTAGCTTTTGGATTAGTTTGCTCTTGCCTTTCTAGCACTTTTAATTGTGACATGAGTGTGTCGATTTGAGATCTTTCTAGCTTTCTGATGTGGGCATTTAATGCTATAAATTTCCCTCTTAACAGTCTTTTAACTGTATCCCAGATATCCTGGTATGCTGTCTCTTCTCATTTGTTTCAAAGAGCTTGTTAATTTCTGCCTTAATTTCATTATTTACCCAGTAGTCATTTAGGTGCAGGTTGTTCAATTTCCATGAAATTGTGTGGTTTTGAGTGAGCTTCTTAATCCTGAGTTCTAATTTGATTGCACTGTGGTCTGAAAGACTCTTTATTATGATTTGAATTCTTTCAAATTTGCTGAGGAGTGTTTTACTTCCAATTATGTGGTCGATTTTAGAATAAGTGCTATGTAGCACTGAGAACAGTGTTTATTCTGTTGATTTGAGGTAGAGGGTTTTGTAGACGTCTGCTTGGTCCACTTCATCCAGAGCTGAGTTCAAGTTCTGAATACTCTTGTTAATTTTCTGTCTCATTGATCTGTGTAATACTGAGAGTAGAGTGTTAAAGTCTCTCACTATTCTTGTATGAGAATCTAAGTCTCTTTGTCGGTCTCTAAGTACTTCTTTTATGAATCTGGGTGCTGCTGTATTGGGTGCATATATATTTATAATACTTAGCTATTCTTGTTTAATTGTTCCCTTTATCATTATGTAATGCCCTTCTTTGTCATTTTAGATTTTTTTTTTGGCTTAAAATCTGTTTTTTAATAGACTAGGATTGTGACCCCTTTTTTTTGTTTTTTTCTTTCCATTTGCTTGGTAAATTTTCCTCCATCCCTTTATTTTGAGCCTGTGTGTGTCTTTGGAAGTAAGATAAGTCTGAATACAGCACACCAATGGGTCCTGACTCATCCAATTTGCCAATCTGTGTCTTTCAATTGGGGCATTTAGCCCATTTACATGTATGGTTAGTATTGTTATGTGTGAATTCGATCATCATCATGATGCTATTTGGTTATTTTGCACACTAGTTGATGCAGTTTTTTGTAATGTCATTGGTCTTTTAATTTGGTGTGTTTTTGTAGTGACTGGTACTGGTTTTTCCTTTCCATATTCAGTGTTTCTTTCAGGAACTCCTGCAGGACAGTCCTGGTGGTAACGAAATCCCTCAGCAGTTGCTTGTCTGAAGAGGATTTTATTTCTCCTTCACTTACAAAGCTTAGTTTGACTGGATATCAAAAATCAGTGTTGAAAAGTATTTTCTTTAAGAACGTTGAATATTGTTTCCCAATGTCTTCTGGCTTGTAGAGTTTCTGCTGAGAGATCTGCTGTTAGTCTGATGGGCTTCCCTTTGTAGGTTACTTGGCCTTTTTCTCTGGCTGCCCTTAAGAGATTTTCCTTAATTTCGACCTTGGGGAATCTAAAGATTATGTGTCTTGGGGTTGATTATCCCATGCAGTATCTTAATGGTGTTCTCTGTATTTCCTGAATTTGCATGATAGCCTGTCTTGCTAGGTTGGGGAAGTTCTCCTGGATAATATCCTGAAGTGTGTTTTCCAGCTTGTTTCCATTCTCCTTGTCTCCTTCTGGTACTCCAATCAATCATAGGTTCAGTCTTTTTGTGAATTCCCATATTTCTTGGAGGCTTTGTTCATTCCTTTTTATTCTTTTTTTTTTTCTATTTTTGTCTGCATATCTTATTTCAGTAAAGTGGTCTTCAAACTTAGAGCCTTTCTTCTGCTTCACGAAGTTCTCATGCTGTGTTTTTCAACTCCATCAGATCCTTTATGTTCCTCTCTAAATTGGTTATTCTAGTTAGCAGTTCCTCTAACTTTTTATCAAGGTTCTTAGCTTCTTTACGTTGGGTTAGAACATCCTCCTTTAGCTCATCATAGTTTTTTATTACCCATCTTGTGAAGGCTACTTCTGTCCATTCATCCAATGATCCTCCGTCCAGTTCTGCAGCCTTGATGGAGAGACGTAGTGATCATTTGCAGGAGAAGAGGCACTCTGGCCTTTTGGGGTTTCTGCATTTTTTTCACTGATTCTTTCTCGTGTTCATGAGTTTATCTAGTTTTGGTCTTTGAAGCTGCTAACCCTTGGATGGGGTTTTGTGGGGGCCTTTTTGTTGTTGTTATTGTTGATGCTGTTGTTGTTGCTTTCTACTTGTTTTTTCTTTCAGTATTCAGGTCCCTATTCTGTAGAGCTGCTGCAGTTTGCTGGGGGTTCGCTCCAGACCCTATTCATCTGAATCGCTCCCATGCCAAGAAATGTCCCTCAAGGAGGCTACAGAGCAGCAAAGATGGGTGCCTTCTCCTTCTTTTGGGACCTCTGACCTCAAGGAGCACCAACCTGATGCCAGTAGGATGTCTCCTGTATAGGGTATCTGACAACCCCTGTTGGAGGGTCTCATCCAGTTGGGTGGCACCAGGAGCAGAATCTGTTTGCCCCATGATAAAGAAGGTATGATTCACTTGGGCAAAACCCACTCCTCTAGGCTTCCCAGATTTCTCAAAACTACCAGGAGGAGAGGCTAAGTCTGCTTGTCCACAGAGACTGTGGCCACCCCTCCCACTAAGGGCTCAGGCCTTGGAAGATTAGAATTCGGTCCCTGAGACTCTACCTGGCATTATTGGAGATCCTGCAGGGAAGCAGGATCCCCTGAGAAAGGATAGGTCAGGGTTATGCCTGAATAGGCACTCTGGTCGCAGACTGCCACAGCCGGTGTGTGGCGCTGTGCGAACAAATCTTGGGACCAAGTCAGCCAGTCTTCCCGGCTCCAGCAGGGGAAAAGCTCAGCCTGGAGCTATAGAAATGGGTGCCACGCTTCCTCCACCCTTGGAGCTTAGCGTGTTAGGAAGTTGTGAGTCCCAGTGCTGGCTGCTGCCCCTCCCCCAAGGAGCTCAAACAGCTTAGACAGCAGCAGCAGGTGCTGGTCGCCCCTCCCCTGGGAGTTCAGTAGGCTTAAGCAGATTTCAGCTGAGAAGCTGTAAGAATCTGCGCCTTCCGGAGTTGGGACGCTAGGCCCCAGTGGCATGGGTTCGCTAGTGGGATCTTCTGATCCATGGGTTGCAAAATTCCGTGGAAAAAGCAGTTTCTTCAGCTGGGTAGCGTGCTCACTCACTGCCTCCCTTGACTGGTGGAAGTGGGTTCCCCTTCCCCGTGTGACTCTCAGGTGTCTACCTCAACACACTGTTCTTCCTTCTCTCTGTGGGTCACGCCAACTTTCTAGTCAATTTTAATGAGGACTTGGATACCTTGGTTGCCCGTGATGGAGTCACACGTTTATTATGCTTATTTTCCTATAGGAGCCTCCAAACACTGCAGCTTCTACTTAGCCATCTTGGCCCTGTCCCTCAAATTGTCGCTGCATCACTGAGGGTACACGAAGGTGTCCTCAGAGTCTTCTCCAACCCCTCCTCTCAAGGCCAAGCACTGTTGATCTATCAATCTATTTTAGGAAAGACCTTTGGCAGACTGGCTCTTATGTGTTTAATATAATAATATACATTATATTGAAATTATATACAAAATATAAATGATATTTCTTATTATAGATAAAATACATTCAAATTCATATAAATTAAATTTTTTAAATTTTAAATTAAAAATTATGATCTTATTTGCTTACTCTGTCTTTTTTTTATCTAATTATAGTCCTTAACATTACAAATACAGTAGTTGTTGAAGTTTAATGGGTTGAAATACACATTTGCTAGGCCCCACCCTGGATTTTCTGGCTCAGTATCATCTGATAATTTGATTTAAAACAAACTTCTAAGTGAAGGTGATGCTGCTGGCTCAGGTGTCATATTTTGCAAACTAGAATTACAGAGTTTTCTAAAGTGTTTACTAGTAAGAATTGTGGAGTGTATCTGGCATAGATTATAATTTATTGTTTACGGAGTCTTGAGCTAGTTAATCAACCTGTCTTGCTCTGTCTTAATTTGTTCAGGCTGCTGTAACAAAATATTTTAGACTGGGTAATTTATAAACAACAGAAATGTATTGCTCACAGTTCTGGAGGCTGGAAAGTCCAAGATTATGACATGGTATATTTGGTGTCTGATGAGGGCTCACTCTCTGCTTCACAGACAGTGCCTTGTGGCTGCACCAGGAAGGGCCAGGTAGAAGAAACTCCCTCGGGCCTCTTTCAAAGAAGCACTAATCCCATTTATGAAAGCAGAGCCCTCATGCATTACCTAATTGTTTCCCAAAGGCTCTCAACTCTTAACTGCACTTCTTTGGTGATTAAATTTCAACTGATACAATTTTTTGGGGGGAGAACCTATTCATATCATAGCATTCCAGTATCTTTATTTATACGCTTCTGGTGGGTAGGGTAATATTAGTATCTCTGCTCTTGTAAGGTAAAGATAAAGATAGTTATTGAACAGATAATGATATAGATCAGAATGTTGCACACAAAAATTGCTCAATTAATGGAAGCTTTGAAATTGTATTTATTTTTCAATTATACACACTAAGAGATGCCTGACAAGAGAAGGAAATAAAGGGTATTCAAATAGGAATACCCTATTTGAATCTATCTTTGTTTGCAGACAACATGATACTATATCTAGAAAACACTATTGTTTCAGCCCCAAAGGCTTCTTAATTTGATAAGCAACTTTAGCAAAGTCTCAGGATACAAAATCAATGTATAAAAATCACTAGCATTCCTATACACCAACAACAAACAAGCTGAGAGCCAAATCATGAATAAACTTCCATTCACAATTGCCGCAAAAGAATACCTAGGAATACTGCCAACAAGGGAAGTGAAGACCTCTTCAAGAACTACAAACCACTGCTCAAAAACATCAGATATGACACAAACAAATGGAAAAACATTCCATGCTCATAGATGGGAAGAATCAATATTGTAAAACTGGGATACTTCCCAAAGCAATTTGTAGATTACATGTCATTCTATTAAACTACCATTGACATTATTCACAGAATTAGAAAAAAACTATTTTAAAATTCATATGACATCAAAAAAGAACCTAAATAGCAAAGGCAATCCTAGACAAAAAGAAGAAAGCTGGGGACATCAGGATTCCTGACTTCATATTATACTATGGGGATACAGTAACTGGTACAGGAACAGACACATAGACTAATGGAACAAAATAGAGAACCCAAGAGTAAATCTGCACACCTACAACCATCTGATCTTTGACAAACCTGACAAAAACAAGCAATGGGAAAAGGATTCCCTATTTAATAAATGGTGCTGGGAGAACTGGCTAGCCACATGCAGAAAACTGAAACCAGTCCATTTCCTTACACCATATATAAACATCAACTCAAGATGGATTAACCACTTAAATGTAAAACTGAAAACTATAAAAACCCTAGAAGAAAACCTAGATAGTACCATTCAGGACATAGGCATTGACAAAGATTTCATGACAAAGATGCAAAAGCAATTGCAATAAAGGCAAAAATTGACAAATGGAAACTAAAGAGCTCTGTGCGGTAAAAGAAACTATCAACAGAGAAAACAGACAGCATACAGCATGGGAGAATTCTTTTGCAACTTATGCATCTATCTTACAAAGATCTAAAATTCAGCATCTATAAGGAACTTATACGAATTTACAAAAAAAGAAAAAAGCTCATTAAAAAGTGGGTAAATGACATGGACAGACAATTATCAAATGAAGATAGAGATGCAGGCAACAAATATAAAAATGATTCTCAACATTACTGATCATTAGAAAAATACAAACCAAAACCAAAATGAGATACCATCTTACATCAGTCAGAATGTCTATTTTTAAACGTCAAAAAGTAACAGATGCTGGGAAGGTTGCAGAGAAAATAGAACGCTTATACACCACTGGTGGGAGTGTAAATTAGTTAAACCATTGTGGAAGACAGTGTGGTGATGCCTCAAAGGCCTAGAGGCAGAAATACCATTTAGTCCAGGAATCCCATTACTTGATATAAACCCAAGGGGATATAAATTGTTCTAGGCTAAAGACACATGCATGCGTATGTTCATGGCAGCACTATTCACAATAGCAAAGACATAGAGTCCACCTAAATGCCCATCAATGATAGACTGGATAAAAAAAAATGTGGTGAGTATACACCATGGACTACTACGCAGCCGTAAAAAGGAATGAGATAATGTCATTTTCAGGGACATGGATGGAACTAGAGGCCATTGTACTTAGCAAAGTAACACGGGAACAGAAAAACAAATACCACAGGTTCTCACTTATAAGTGGGAGCTAAGTAATGAGAACACATGGACACACAGAGGGAACAACACATATTGGGGCCTGTTGGAGGTTAGGTGTTGGGAGGAGGGAGAAGTTCAGGAAGAATAGCTAGTGGATGCTGGTCTTAATACCTGGGTAATGAGATGATCTTTGCAGCAAACCACCATGGCACACATTTACCTATGCAACAAACCCACACCCTGCACATGTGCCCTTGAACTTAAAATAAGAATTGGAAATTAAAAAAAAAGAGATGCCTGAAGGATTACCAAAAATTATTGAAGATAATAACCAGGTAGCATAATTTAGATTTTGTAGTGTTTTTAACACTTCCTTTCTTGTTCTCCTTACTTTGATTTTTCAGATTTATTTTTAGTTCCATAATTGATGGACAGTAAACTGAATATCATTAAACTGTACACTTTGATAAAATTTAACAGGGATATACATCACTGAAGTCACCACCACCACCACAGCACCTCTAAAACTTTCTTCCTACCACTTTATAATGGCTCCTTACTGATCTTTTGCTTCTCCACCTCCTATCCACACCGATACGCATTTTCTAGAATTGCGTTTACATTGAGTTATGTATATCTACTCTTTTTTGAATCTTCCTTCATTTACCCAATACAATTATTTTAAGATTTATCCATGTCGTTTATCTATAAAGACATAGTTTATTCATTTATACTATTGAATAATATTCCATTGAATGAATATACAACAATTTTTAATCCATCCTCTGATTAATGAATATGTGGGTTGTTTCCAGGTTTTATTATTACAAATAAATCTGCTATGGACATTCATGCTTAAGTCTTTGGGAGGAAGCATACTTTTACTTTTCTTCAATAAGTTCTAAAAGAGGAATGACTGGATCGTATGACATATGTTTAACATTTTAAATAATTTCCAAGTTTTTTTCTCTTATCATTATAGTATTTCATAGTCTCACCATGCAGTGATGCATGAGGGTTCTAGTTACTCCATAACCTTTTCTACACGTGGCCAGTGTTTTGGATTTTAACCACTCTGGTGTGTGTACTAGTATCTCCTTACAGTTTTAATTTTTATTTCCCTAGTGACAATGTTATGTATGTATTCATGTGCTTATTTTTCATTCATTTTTGGTTGCTTATTGATAGATCAATTGATTTTTTGCTGGTGTATTTTCATGAATATTCTTGAGCTTACCCCCCATCCTTTGTGTTTCAAATTCCAATAAATACATTGCTCCAATCTAGTACTCGTATTTTGCTAATTTCCAAATACTCATTTAAAGTCACTTGTTCCAGTGTTATATTTTCAATGTTCTACTTTGTTTTTTAAATAATATTAAGCATGTATTTTATATTTGCTTTTTAATAGTGCCAATGTTTTCAGTTTTACAAAATCGCTTCATTTGAAGTTGTTTCTGTTGAATCTTGAACGTGGTATCATACCTGCTCATAATAAAAGACCATGATCCTTGAAGATTGATAAGGGAAAAAAAATGAGACTGATTTTAGGGTATGTTCCTCTAGAATGTTGCAGTTTGCTTCTGCTAGTTGTCTGGCATGCTGTCAACCTGGAAACATGGTTATCGATATCTTCTACATGAAGATTTAAGAATGAGATTGGGATCATGATTTCGGTTTTAAAACTACATGAAGGATAACCTGTGCCTACGAATTATGAGAGAATATCCAGCAACAAAACTAAGTTGATCAAGTTACCTTATTATCTTCTTTTTTATTTTTTGATGACTCTTGTGTTCTGATTCACCTTTTCACTGAACATGTGGTTCTTCATGGTTCTAGCTTTCTGCAAGGTTTATAAATTTCCCAGATTTCTGTCTCCTGCCTTGTATGATTAAATAAAATTAAATATCTGAATTATTGGTCTTCAAGTTTTACTTTTGCTTGTGTACACATTCTAAAATAACTTTCATAACTTATAAATCTATGATATCTAATTTTTTCAGCCTAAATTTTACATGGTGGCAAAATACATAATCTTCCATGTGTTTTAATATTGAAATTTGAATAGTGAAATAATAAAACTGTTACACTCTTTTAAATATGTTCAACAGAATCTAAGTGAATCAATACCTGTGATTAACTAAGTGAAATCATATTAAAATGTTATATGTTAGCATTCATAAATCTTACATTACTTCCTATGTTGAGCAAGAAGGTTCCATGTATAGCCTCACCTATTGTGAAAAGATCCCACATTCTGTTGTGTCAATTAACATTGTATCTTATTTGGGGAAAGATAACAAGCCCAGAGTCAACAAAAAAGAACACATGGGGCCGGGCGCGGTGGCTCAAGCCTGTAATCCCAGCACTTTGGGAGGCCGAGACGGGCGGATCACGAGGTCAGGAAATCGAGACCATCCTGGCTAACACGGTGAAACCCCGTCTCTACTAAAAAATACAAAAACTAGCCGGGCGTGGTGGCCGGCGCCTGTAGTCCCAGCTTGCCGGGAGGCTGAGGCAGGAGAATGGCGTGAACCCGGGAGGCGGAGCTTGCAGTGAGCTGAGATCCGGCCACAGCACTCCAGCCTGGGTGACAGAGCAAGACTCTGTCTCAAAAAAAAAAAAAAAAAAAACACATGGACTCAGATCTACCTATTGTCCCATTGAGAGGACAACATGTTCTGCTGTACATGTTCCATGGGATTATGTATCAGTGGATGGGCAGTCTCTCCTATTTTTCTCCTTTCTTGCAGGGAAAAATGTGAGGTCAGCCTTATCAGAGAAGAGTCACATAGATTACTTGTACATCTGTAAATCTAGGTTTGAATGCCAGGATTTTATGAACATCTGGCATACCAGCTGCTCATTACCTGGAAGTCTTGGAGCCAATAGGAAATTGTAGATCCCTCTAAAGCATTGGAAAAGCCACTGGTCTTGTTGCAAACTTGTTTTTGGTGCACTCTTCCCTTCTGAGGAACGAAGAAGAAAACAATCCCACTTAGCTCATCATCTAAGCAATGCCACAGCAGTGGGAAATCTTGGATCATTTTTAGTTAAGTTTGTATCTTCCTTCACAAACTCATATTTGCATGGCATTTCTTATATAGAAATTTATTCTATTATACAATTTTTATACATGAACATTTTTATGGCTCACTGTAACATACTTTTCAATTAAATTATATTTATAAATCAAAATTGATCTTTCAATTCCTATAAAGCTGTCAATGTTAACAAAATTCCTTTATATTGAATTACTATGCAATTATTAATAGTACACAATTAATTAAAACATGAAAAATAAATTTTACTGGAAATACATTCCTTAATGAGATGGATGGGGCTTTTAAAAATTAATTCATGTACTCATAGATGAATATGATTTATTGCTAGAATAAAGCAATGTTCAAGGGAAATTAACAGCAAATGGAGAGTATATGGACCACGAATAAATTCGAGACTTACAAAATGTGAATTAATGATTGTTGTTAAGTTCATTATTTATAGTAGAATCCCCAACATATTCCAACTAGATTAATGCAAAATCAATAAATATATGAATTGCATAAATAATTAAACACACAATTCGTTGAGTAGGGATAGTGATCAGATTTTCTCCAAAGGAAAAGATGGGTAAGAATTTTTCAGAGTCCAATAATCTATTGCCAAAGTTTAATAAAAATGTCCCCCTTCTACACCTGAATAAATGCATAAATTAAAGGTATAAATTTGATATGTCAGAAGTAAAACCAAATTATCTTCTATTTGAAATCAGGCAAAGTAAGCAGTTGAGAGTTCTTT
>NW_012115300.1:4372075-4411361 GCF_000951035.1 Colobus angolensis palliatus | reverse complement strand
TTCTTTGTCTGAAAGTGAGAGAAATGTATTGGGAAAAGATGAATGTATTGAACTTCAGAAAAATGCGATTTTCACAAAGCCAAAGCAGGAATATCAAGGCAGATATTTTATTCAATAAATCTGAGAAAATTATATGGACTTGACCTTGCTGGCACTTACTTTTCATTCAATAACTGAAAGAGTATTTAAATGATATAAGCTTCATACTGTCACAGACCAACTGAACTTTATAGTTCTGATAAGACCTTATATTGGGTAAACAATATCACCCAAAGTTGTGTATATTTGCTTTAGAATCTTGAGGTTAGAGGGAAATGGGACCCATTTATGCTGAATCTGCCCCTGGACAATGGTACCTCTCTGCTTCTGATAAAGTGATGTATCCCTACATCGATCAGTTAGGAAAGTACACTCGTGTTTTAAAAACATATGTGTTGGCAGGGGCATAGGTCATGGCATGCTCTCTTCTCCCAATCATTGCCCATCTGATAAGATTCAGGAGCCAACAGCCATTCCTGAGCAATGGAGTGTGTTCATTAAAATGGCATGCTAGAGATACTATGGAAACAGATTGCAGGCTTCATTGAACAATCAGAGAGATTAAAGTTAGAAAAGTAAATAAGGAATTTGTTATCATGGAGCATGTACTTTGACTAAGAGTAGTCAGTGAGTTTAAAAAGATATTGTGAATAAAATGCATTAGAATTAATCTTGATTTGGCTTTGTCAGACAAAGGAATATGAGGAGGAAAATCCTAAGATAAAAGACCAAGAAACTACATCTCATAGAATATCTGTAGAAAAAAAGCCAAAAAAGAATAAGGGGCTAGTGAAAGAGATGAGGGGACATCACATTTCAACCGTATATAAACTCATTAATAAATTCAAGAAATACTTAATAAATGCCTGTTTCATACCAGACACATACCTCTAGACAGAAGTTAGAGTCATGTTTAGAAAATAAAATGTAAAATATCTTACTTTTACTATGCTTACATCACGGTTGAAGGAACAGATAATCATATATAAGTCAGGTGGTGAGGAATGTAGCAACATAGCTGAAATAGTGATGAGAAAACACATTATAAGTGTTTAAAAATCTAAGATGGTTCCCTTAAACTCTTCAACTTATTTTAAAATAATTTGGTTTTAAACTCTAGAGCTCTTTTAAAATTGCGAATGATGAAGGACAATTAAGAATTGTAATGTTTAAATAAATTAACATGTAAAATAAGCCTCCTGACAATGATACCACTTCAGGCTATGGATGAAACTCTCCATTGTATCTGCTTCTTTGGGCCACTAACCTCAGTATTATGTTCTGGAAATTTGTATATCCTCTTTAGCTTGTTCTAGTGTCCTCAATCATCTTGAGCTTGGTGCCTCAAAGAGTTTTGATTTGCATATCCTATCCGTGATCCAGACCATCTTCATTTTCCTTTATATCTCAGGTACAGTGAATTTGCCAATCTAGGGAAAAGACAGGAAATGCAATTCCCAGCAAATTTTTGCCACTTATATATTTGTAACCTTGGACAAATCCTTTAAACCCTATGAATCTATTTTATCTACCATAAAATGGGGATAATAATATGTAACAACACCTACTGAAATAATTAAATGAGAACCTATATTGTAAAGTGTTCTTGTAAACTGCAAAATTCAATGTAAATAAATATTGTTATGTTTTACTATATTACTTCACAGTGACTTGCAATCTATTTTAACATTAATGCAATTTTTCTTTTCTTCACCACATCTTCAGTCTCCTGCTTTCTTTTAAATTCTTTAGCATTGCAGATTATAGGAGATATAGTAATAACTATATTTATCGATATTTTATATTAACATTTTACTCTAATAACTTCTTTTTAAAAAGTCTGTCTTGTAACAGAAAATTTGAAGTTCCTATTCTCTCCTATCAAACTCCTTCTACCTCAAAGAAATCCAGAAATCTATTCACAGTCACAGACCACTCTCCTTGCATGCGTATATGATTTCAAATGCTGCTGAACTGTAAGTGGCTGACTTTGCAGTCTTATTATTTGTGCTAGTTTTAAGTATCTTCTTCACATTCTTTCCACCAAGAGCATATTGCTTTGCATGGTCTATTCAGGAAATACTCATAATTATTCCACTGAGCTCTAGTGACGATGAATGTGTGTGTTATTGGAGATAAATTGTGCAATCTGCAAGGAAAACAAAGATGAGTTTTTGCTTAGATATTTTCACTCATTTTGTGATGGAGGCAGATGCTCTACCCCACACAGAAGTAAGGTATTGCTTCGGGGAGAGGAATGCTAAGAGTATCACAAGAGTTTTCTCTTCCTTGTGTGTTTCATGGCTGATTAGCATGTCTTCTACAAACTTTTCTGATGTATGGATGTAACTATTTTCCATAAAAGGATATAAGAATAAGGTAATGAATGCAAAGTGTTTTTTTTTTTTTTAACTAAAAGGAAAAACTAAATTAAGTTTGAAAATTGCGTGGTAGAAAATGTAAGTATTTTAATACCACTTGATTAAATATTAGAGGTTGCTTTCTTTTGTGTTCTGACAAAAATACACGTTTAGTCAAAGGCAAAAACTGAAGTAATAGCAGCTGACAATAAAAGGGTTTTTTGTTTGTTTGTTTGTTTTCACTTGTCTATGTTTTTTTTCTTTTTAACTTCTCTTTTGCTGATCATTACCCTCAAAACTAATATACAAAATCATAAAAGCCTCTTTCTTCTAAGTTTACAGTGGAATGAAATAGTAGCAAATAGTTCCCAGGAAACTAGAATTACTACTGTCAAAGAAAACCACATGTCCAATTACCAGTATTTCATATATCTGAACACAAGTAAATATGAAGTGTGACCTGTATTCATTTGTTCATCAGAGCTGATAATATACTAGGATTTTATTTTTCATGAGAAAATAGTTCTTTATGAGAAAAAGAATGTAACAGCTTTAATGTGGGTTTACTACTGTCATTGTTGTCCTGGTAAATCTTTATATTTTTCTTTTGAAACAGAAAGAAACCATCATATCACAAAAGCAAGGACAAGCTTTTCTACAAGCTTGAGATCTGACTCAGTAGAATGCTACACACAGTAATAAAAGGTCTATGTACACTGGATCTGCAAGTTCATAAGAGGGAAAAGGGAAAAAAATAAGTATGCCATCTCTTTTGAAAAATATTCTTTGGATCCAAGCAAGTGTCTTCGTAAACCACCAAGAATACATTCAGGCACAATGTAATAATGCCTAATCTTCACAACTTGTTTCAGTTTATAAAAATGACTGCAATCCCATTTTGTTCCTGAAACTTCCAAAATCCATTAAACTACTTTATTTTAATACTCACCAGCCACCCACCTAAATGATGTCAGTTAATCCCAGTTATAATATGCAGGATGGTTTGAGGGAAAGTGGAGAGAACATTTTGAACTAAATGATACTTTATGTTAAAAGCCTAGTATGATTATCTTTTTATAAGAATCTTGAAATAAGAAAACAAATAATTTTCCTCAGCAAGCCCCCCTACATATTCCTTTATTTTCCTTTGGGATCCCTTTTGCTAGTTCAAAGGAAAGAAAATAGTGTACCTTTGAGGGTGTATGAAGATGATGTAAAGAAAGGAAATAAAGATGATGAAGAAAGAGTGACACATCCACAGAGTTCTTGGCCTTCACCAGCCAGCATTCTTTGTCCAGGGTTCTTGTGGAGGTGTTCAGGCTATTTCTAGGCACCCTCAGGTGACTCCTTGTGGACTGTTGAAGCCCTGATTTGATAAAGTAATGGTGGTTGTGAGCCACGGGGATGCCATTGTCAATTCCCCTTTCTGGGTTTCATCTTTTACTTTTGACCTTAAAATTAATCCTCAGAGAGCTAATATTTTTTGTATTGACAAATGAAGCATAATGATCCCTGAAAGAGCACAGTCACTACCAGTTCATTCATTAAGCACTTGTGCCCTCTCTTTTAAATTAGGAGATTTTCTAATTTCCTAAAAGAACTCACAGATGATTTAAGTTTTTGTTTGTTTATTTTTTTCTTTGTTTGTTTGCATACATGCAGAAACAGAAGCCACCTTCAACTCTTGGGTGCAGTGTGCTAGAAGATATTTCTCTGAAACCCAGGGACAATGCATAGAGACATTTTGTATGGTAGAAGAATCAAAGCATAAATGTTCTATTAAAAAACCTACAATAAACTTTCTGATTCTACTCTTCTATTTATTTTGAAATATACAATAAATTAATGCTAACTATAGTCCCATTATTTTGCTACTGAACACTCAGTATTATTCCTAACACAAAAAAATGATAAATGTTTGAGGTGGTGGATATCCCAAGTGCCCTGATTTGACCATGACACATTACATACCTGTATCAAAATTTCACATGTATGCCATAAATAAGCATGATTATTATGTATCCATTAAAATTAGAAAAGAAACCTGCAACAAACACATTTTGTGCGAACAGAAATGTCCCCAAATATAGGGGAAAATGTTTGTTCTTTTTATTTTTCACTTATGTATCATTGCTCAATTTCTTCCAAAATCGATTTAGGTCAATTTGTAAAAAGACCCAAATGGTGTGGAACATGTCATAAGATGTGTTCCCTAGAAACAGATTCTGAGATGAATATTCATGTGAAAATGATATATTAGAATGTGTTCTCAAGATCAAGCGAGAGGAAAGAAGGGAGATGGATCTTATAAGGCCCCAAAGAGTAAGGCCATTTAAGAGTGTTGTGTCAAGCAAAGTTTATAAGTGTGTACAGTTGTCTATTCCATGTGTATTCAAACTACTTCTGATTCTCTTTCCTAATGGTGTTAAAAAGAGGACATATTTGTAGATCAATTTGCTTACTAAGCGCCAGAGGTCATGTTGATCTTTTCTAGTAAAGACACACATCTGAAACAGCAGTGCGGGTAAATGGCCATAGAATGCTTTGGGGAAAGATCAGAGGACTTGCTGCCATATACATTTGCCATTGTGTTATAGTGGCCTTCCTAATGCACATTTACCCTCTCCTTTAATGTATGAACTCTATTTCTTGGAACTACCTAGGAGTTGCTGCCGCTTGTTGGTGTTACAGTAATTTAGTGTCCCTTTTCTTTAATTGTTTATTGCTACCACTTAGCCTCTGCTATTCTGAAACCTTATTATAATCATTATTACTAGGGAGCCCAGTTCCATAAATGCAACCTCTACCATTAACCCTAGTATATAAGAACAGCTCACACAGAACATCTGCGCAATGACTATGCCCTCACCATCAAAGTCTTCTTGTAACTTTAGTGAAGGTAGTATCTCCTGAGCCTTATTAGAGAAAAAAGACAACTGAGAGAGAAGATTGAGGTTACAGGGTCTTTCATAATTGATTATTCTAGAATACCCACCTCTCATATGCCACCTTTACCTCCTCCACAACACTCTGATAGGGCATTTCCTGCACAACTCCTTCACTTAATATGAGCCATCAGTTTTTCCAAGCTTTGAAAAGTCTAATAGCATATTATGACTAGATCAATAATTTCAATCATGGAGTTGGCGGTTATAGTAGCAGAACTACAAAAAAGGGCTAAATTCACAGCCTCAGCAAGTCTCCTATGCAAAAGTCACAGGGAATAAATAGGACTCTGAGACTTGAAATAGAATGAATCTGGATAAGTTCACTGAAGAACACTGAGCCGTCCTGAACGGGTAGAATAGCTGGCTGTAGGATAACATCATTCCTATTGTGAGAATCATGCACAAGGCTCAATGTGGCAGATGCCTTGAAAGCTGATAACTCCTTTTCTCAAGAGCTGATATCTGCTCCTCCTGGCTATTAATCTAATAACTAGGTCAAGTTTTGCGAAAGTATGTTGGAAATGATAGGTCTTGCTAAAGGAATAAAGGAATTATTGTTTGAAAGAGCTACATGTCCTGACACATGATAGAAAGAATAAGATAATGTCTGAGAATGGCTCTTAAGAGCCATTTAACTTGTAGAGATGTAGGGAAATAGGAAAGTGGGCAAGAATGACTGCATTGTCAAAGTCCCACTAAAGTTAACTTTGGCTCAGTTTGAGATAGGACCTTTGGAAACAGTGTAGATTTCATCCCTAAATTGTCTTCTCCTACACTATACCCTCAAGTATTGGCTAAAAGCCTAGGAATATATAAATTTCCAGGCAAATTTGGCTCTCTGTGGGCCAAGGTAAAGTGGTTTCTAGCAGCGTGACAGAAATAGTGAATTTTTTTTTAAATGAAAGCACCATTGTGCATTGTGCATAAAAATATTGTAGGAATTCAAGGATCCATGTGCAAAGCACTGAAGAGCACTGACAGTATCTGCCACAGAACCGTTTTTATTCTGCTTCATGGTTCATGTAGAAAATTACCCTTGCATTCAGAATGAGGTAAATTTCCATTACGTGTTGCAAGGAATGATCACAAGAATAATAAATACACTGTCAATTGGTACCATAGGTGATATTAATAGTTTTTATCTATTTTCAATAGAATATGCATGTATGCAGTTGTTTTTATGGGTATATATTAAAATTAAGGCACTCCTGATTTAGAAACAAAGTGTCAGTGGTGATTAGGACAAAAGCTAGGTCACGGTATACAGACTTTGCCTTGTAGTAGATGATTGTGTTCTCCAATGTGAAGCCTTATCATACAATTATGGTCACATTAATTCTGTGCATCATCCTACTTAGTAACTGATTTTCTGAGATAACTATGAGGAACGAGGGTAGGTAATATCAGGGGAAGTTCCTTCAGGAGAAATTTTAAAAGGTAAATAAAAAATTAAATCAGAAGAAATAAGGGCCTATAGAATAAAAACTACTTCTTGTTAAATATTTAACAAAATACACATTTAGTAGAAAATTAAAATATTCTTTCAATGAGGTATAAGCATTTTTGTAAACTTCCTGAAATTTATACCTAATCACTATTCTTTCGATAGACAATATCATAAGCATACATTTTCTAAAATGACATTATAGGTGCATTTTATTTTATTTCCAAATATAAATTTTATTTTTATCAAATTATTTTAGCCGTAAAATTAACTTAAACTCATGAAAGGACAAAAGGAGAAAAACATGAATGGAATAAAAAGTTATGGTAAACAGGAAAGTTGTTATATCCATAGGAAAACTAAAATGCTCTAGTTATTACATAAGTAAGAACAGTTAATTTTAAGCAACAAATATTAGTACAGATTAGATCATTGTAAAGCAATTGTATGCGTTTCTTCCCTTTGGCCACCTATGTTGGCCAAAGAAATGTGGACAGAGGAAACATTCTACTATTTCTGAACCAGGGCTTTAAGAGATGATGTATGTCTCCATTCACTCTCTTGTATTCCTGACATTTCCCTTCAGAAGAACATGTACCTGGTAGCTTCTGGTCCAAAGAAAGTGAAGAGACACAGAGAACAGATCAGAATATCTTTCAACAAGCTCAGCTGAGTCTTAAGCTGAAGCATATCTGCCTCAACTGATATACAGACACACAAATAATTTTAAAAATTAAATGATGATTGTGACACGCCATTAAGATTTGCATTGGTTTCCTATCTCAATAGAAGACTAATACAATAAACCATTCCCTACGTCTGAATATTCTACCTTATGTACATCCCAATATGTATTGTAACACTACAAAAATACATAAAGTCTTTCTAGGAGAGGCCTTAGTACCTCAAAAGCAAATCTATTAGGATCGGAAAAATTGGGGTCTCAGTGAAAATAACCCATTGTTTTCCAGTTCTGCCTTGTAAGAATCCAAACAATCACTGGCTTTGAACAACATTCTATAACTCTGAACCTTAAATGAAATACTAGAGAAGATGATCTCTAAAATCCCATTAATTGCAATATTTTGTGATTATTTGCATTATGGTCCTTGGTAAGATCTGCTATCTGCCTGTGTGACTGATACAAAGTATAAGTTCAAAGAAAGGATGCTAACTACAAGAATTCCAGTCCCCTTTCCATCTATGTACTTACCTTAATTTCACTTTAGCTAATCATAAGAGTGTGTGTGTGTGTGTGTGTGCATATATATATGTGTGTGTGTGTGTGTGTGTGTATATATATATATATAAAATCTCAACGACTCAGTGGTGATTTGCCTCGTGCTAAAGACAAGATTGCAATTCAGCAGAATAACTCAGGCAAGTTGGCAAGAGTGAGCAAGTTGCCACTCTATACAAATGTGATGAAATGTACAGGTAAGTTATGAAAATTGGTTCTGCTGACATCTGCAGAAGAAATAATATTAAGGATGGGTGGTGCTGATCATGCCACTATGCTAACAGAATTTCTGGTGTACTTTCAATTCCTCTGGGGAGTAGACCTGACTAACTAAATATGTTTGGGATTAAGTGCAAAGATGAACTGTACTTGATTGTGAAGGGCTGTTCTATACTCTGAGCACCTTGCGAGTACCCTGCTCCCCAACTCTGTCACTAACAGAATTCAATTTTTATGCCCTTTACTTCAACTAGGGTATGGCTTGAAGGGTGTCAGAAAGCCTCTTTCTCAAACTCTCTCTCTCAGTAGCTAATAAAATATCTCACATGACACCATTAGTTTATTTCTCAACATTTTCTGGACAGATGACATACTGTATCATTTCATAGCTTTTGGTGTATT
This sequence comes from Colobus angolensis palliatus, assembly GCF_000951035.1. NCBI lineage: Eukaryota > Metazoa > Chordata > Mammalia > Primates > Cercopithecidae > Colobus > Colobus angolensis. Next base: position 4,402,709 of record NW_012115300.1, on the reverse strand, counting down.
AGTGGAGACAGAAGTGCGTATTCTCAATATATAGCATATTAGTGAGGATTTTCCTCTTTTATCTTTGTTCCCAAAAATATGATGGTGCCCTAGTGACTACTAAATAAAATAAAATTATTCTAGCTTCCCTTAATCTCAGTTTACCTCCACTTTTCCAGTTTATATCCCATCACCTTCCATATCCAGCCATCTCCCTATATTTATTAATTCTTGATTTGAGTCACACATGGATATGAGATTATAATTTACATTCTGAAATGCATATATTCTTCTTTTATAAAGAGAGGTGTGTTCAAATGATTCACTTACAATAGAGCATATTAGGCAGTATTAATTGTTATCAAGAAAAATAAACCCCAAAGGGAAAAGAAAGTGAAGGGTAATAATTTTTATTAGAGTGATAACAGAAAAATATTGGAGTAAATGGTATTAGAGTAAAAAAAATGAGATTTATGAAGTAGTGAGCCATATGTTTATTCTGGAGTACATTCCAGGGAGAATTAGCCCAAATTGGAAAGGCTCTGAGGTGAGAACCAGCCTTCTGTGTTTGTAATTTGAGATGGAGTGGGCACAAGGTAGAAAGTTTAGAGATTAGGTCAGAGAGATGATGGGCCAGATAACAAAGGACCTTGAAGGACATTGTAAATAATTTATTTTTGCTCCAAATGAGATGGGAAACCTAGGAGAGTTTTAAACCAGAGAAGGATGTAATCTGACTCAAATTATAACAAGATTGTTCTGGCCATTGTACTAGTAATTGACCTACAAGGGAAAGGGCAGATGGCAGAGAAGTTGGGAGGATATTGTTATAATTCAAGTGAGAGATAATGGTGGCATGGAGAGCAGAGTTATTGATAATTAGTCTTATTCTGCATAGACTTTGAAGCTAAACTCAAAAGTTTTCTGTCGTACTAGATGTAACTTGTAAATAAAGAGAATAGTGAAAGGCAAGAACTTGGCCTAAACAACATGAACAAAGTCTCCACTAATTAACATGAAGACAAAAAGTACAATAGGCAGGGAGGGAGATATCAGGTGCTCAGCTTTGAGTAAGTTACATTTGAGATACCTATTATATCCTCCATATTAAAGTGTAGAAGAAGGATGAAATAAAAGACTGTAATTCAGCATAGAAATCTAGGCTACAGCTATGAATTTGTGAGATGCGACTTCCTAACTGACATTCAAAGCCATAGATTGAATGAGATCACCAAAAGAATGACTATATAGATGAAGCAAAAAGTATTGACATAAAGACAAAGCTGATGACAAATCAACAAGATTAGGGATAATTAATCACTGCTTAATTTAACAACATGGAAGTCATCAGCAACATTATTAAACAGTTTTGACGCAGTACTGTGGTCCAAAGTCTGATTTTAGTAGGTTGAAAATTAGAGGATTGAATCTAGAGAAGGCAAGTTCACATAAAATATTCTAAGAGTTCTGCTGTAAAAGAAATACATGGACTAAGGATATTTGAGATGAGGAGGGAAGATGTGTTTTGTTTCTAATTTCTTAAAGATGGGGCAAATAATATATTTTCATACTAAATCAGGATTATTCTTTATAGAGGTAAAAGTTGATAATGCAGGAGAGAGAGGAAAGAATTAAAGGAACAATGTCTTCAAGAGGAGAAAATACATGGGATCTTGCAAAGAAGTGAAGAATTTGGCCATGACTAGGACCACAAACATTTAATTCATAGTAATGAATAAAAAAGCAGAATTTACAAGATGAAATTGAGGTAGACAGGTAGATGTGGTAGTTCCTACAGCAGGTGGGAAATATCTTGTCTGTTATCTCAATACAAGGGCAAACATTTCTAGAAGAGCTAACGGTAATTTGAGATCTGAGGCACGAGTAGGGCATATGCAGTAAGAGGAGGAAGAAAGTAAATCAAATGCAGTCTAATGTTCGGTAGCATTAATGGTCCATGTGGCGTGACTGCTCATGAATTTAGAGTCAGATCAATCAGTATTTCTGTATGTTTCCACCCTCTTATTTCAAAATAATTTTGGTTTTTCCAAGCAAGTACAAGAAAGTGGGAGAGGGACAAGTAAACAATAGAGTAGAAGAGTATGACTACAAGGAATAGCCATGAAATTTACACTGGAATAGTAAGGTGAATTAAGAACTGGAGGAAAGTAAGGATAATGATAGGAACCATGATAGGTAGGACTTAGAGAAGGAGAAGGATTGCTGTTGTGTGATTGCAAAAGAGCATGATATTGAAAAACTGCAGCTGCTAGATGAAGAGTGGAAAACCTAAACTGAAACTATGAAGAGCTTGCAATTACTGGGAGTGATTATATTTAAAGAGAGACCAAGGAATAATTAGCTGAGCGAAGGTGAAGAAGATGCTTTTTGGAGAAGAGAAGGTTGAAAGAGTGGGAATCTGGCGTATCAGAATTTTCACTTTGTAGATATTAATCACTAAGAATTACAACAGCAATTTGAAAGAAGAGAGAGACAGTGAACAGGAGCAAAGAAATGAGGGGGAGTGACTTAGGACTTAAGATCTTAATACAACAAAGCAGAATAGTTTCAGAATAGTCTGATGGCATGAAAAAAGCTGGGTACAGATGGAAAAGAGCAAAAGGATGGTGGGAAGGAAGCAATAAAGAAAATCAGGAAAGGGATTCACCTGCCTCCAGGCTGAAGGGCGCAAGATAGAAGAAAACTACCTCTTTTTGAGAGGACTCTAGAAAAAGCAGTGTCCATTGGGAAGAGTCAGGTCTCCCATAAGAGAAATAGGGTAAAGGGATCAAACAGAGAGGAGGTGGTGCATGTGAGGAGTTTTATGGATAAATGACAGTGATTTCCAGAAAATAAGAAGTAGAGCTTCATGAGTTGTGAAGAGATAGGGGAAAGGGTCGTAAAGGGGATACAGGGAGTCAAATGGGCGTTAAAGTCCCCATAGATAATGGAGTGACTGGAAAGATCTTGGTTTGTTCATATTTATATTCACCATAAAATAAGTCTTAATATTTTGTAGTAATTTGTAATAACAGAGGGATTACTGGGTCAAATGGCATTTCTGGTTCTAGATCCTTAAGAAATTGCCATACTGTCTTCCACAATAGTTGAACTAATTTACATTCCCATCAATGTGTAAAAGCGTTCATATTTCTCCATAGCCTTGCCAGCAATCTATTGTTTCCTGACTTTTTAATAATTGCCATTCTGACTGACATGAGATGATGTGTCATTGTGTTTTTGATTTGCATTTCTCTGATGATCAGTGATGTTGAGCTTTTTTTTTCATGTGTTCATTTGCCGCATAAATGTTTTCTTTTGAGAAGTGTCTGCTTCTACTGTTCTTATCCTTTCCCCACTTTTTGATGGGGGTTTTTTTTTTTTCTCTTGTAAATTTGTTAAAGTTCCTTGTAAATTCTGGATATTAGACCTTTGTCAGATGGGTAGATTGCAAAATTTTCCCTTATTCTGTAGCTTTACTATTCACTCTGATGATAGTTTCTTTTGCTGTACAGAAGCTCTTTATTTTGATTAGATCCCATTTGTAAATTTTGGCTTTTGTTGCAATAGCTTTTGAAATTTTTGTCATGAAGTTTTTGCCCATGCCTATGTCCTGAATGGTACTGCCTATGTCTTCTAGAGTTTTTATGGTTTGGGGTTTTACCTATAAGTCTTTAATCCATCTGGAGTTAATTTTTGTATAAGGTGTAAGGAAGAGATCTAGTTTCAGTTTTCCACATTTGGTTACCCAACTTTCCCAGCACCATTTATTAAATAGGCAATCCTTTCCCCATTGCTTGTTTTTGTCAGGTTTGTCAATCAGATGATGGTAGATGTGTGGTGTTATTACTGAGGTCTCTGTTCTGTTCCATTGGTCTGTATCTGTTCTGGTGCTAGTACTGTCCTGTTTTGGTTACTGTCTTGTTGTATAGCTTGAAGTCAGGTAGTGTGATGCCTACAGCTTTGTTTTCTCTGCTTAAGGTTGTCTTGGCTATACTGAATCTTCTTTGGTTCCATATGAAATATATAATAGTTTTTTTTCTAATTCTGTGAAGAATGTCAATTAGTTTTATGGGAATAGTGTTGAATCTGTAAATTACTTTTGGCAGTATGGCCAATTTGACGATATTGATTTTTCCTATCCAGGAAGATGGAATGTTTTTCCATTTGTTTGTGTCCTCTCTTATTTCCTTGAGCAGTGGTTTGTAGTTTTCCTTGAAGAGTTCCTTCACATCCCTTGTTAGCTGTATTTCTAGGTGTTTTATTATCTTTGTAGTGATTGTAAATGGGAGTTCATTCATGATTTGGATCTCCTCTTGCCTATTGTTGGTGTAAAGGAATGCTTGTGGGTTTTGCACATTGATTTTGTATCCTGGGACTTTACTGAAGTTGCTTATCAGCTTAAAGAGATTTTGGGCTGGGATGATGAGGTTTTCTAAGTGTAAAATTATGTCGTCTGCGAACAGAGACAATTTGGCCTCCTCTATTTTCTGTCTCATTGATCTAATACTGACAGCGGGTGTTAAAGTCTCCCACTATTACTTTGTGTGAGTCTAAGTCTCTTTGTATGCCTCTGCGAACTTGTTTTATGAATCTGCGTCCTGCTGTATTTAGTGCATATATATTCAGAACAGTTAGTTCTCCTTATTAAATTATTCCCTTTACTATTATTATTAATGCTCTTCTTTGCCTTTTTTGGTCTTTGTTGTTTTAAAGTCTGTTTTGTCAGAGACTAAGATTGCAAACTCTGCTTTTTTTCTTGTTTTTCATTTGCTTGGACTAATGGGTTTTGACTTCTTATCCAATTTGCCAGTTTGTGTCTTTTAATCAGGGCATTTAGTCCATTTATACTAAAAGTTTATATCGTTATATGTGAATTTGATCCTGTCATCATGGTGCTATTTGGCTATTTTGTACACTAGTTGATGTAGTTTCTTCATAGTGTCATTGGTCTTTAAATTTGGGCGTGTTTTTTGCAGGGGCTAGTACCAGTTTTTCCTTTCCATATTTAGTACTTCTTTCAGGAGCTCTTACAGGGAAGGCCTGGTGGTAATGAAATCCCTCAGCATTTGCTTGTCTGAAGAGGATTTTATTTCTCCTTCACTTATGAAGCTTAGTTTGGCTGGATATAAAACACTGGGTTGAAAATTCTTTAAGAATATTGAATATTGACCTTCTTTTTTTTTTAAGAATGTTGAATATTGAACTTCTGGCTTGTAGAGTTTCTGCTGAGAGGTCTGCTGTTATTCTGATGAGCTTCCCTTTGTAGGCGACCTGGCCTTCCTTTCTGGCTGCCCTTAACAGGTTTTCCTTCATTTTGACCTTGGGAATCTGATGATATATGTCTTGGAGTTGATCTTCCCATGGTGTATCTTAATGGTGTTCTCTGTATTTCCTGAATTTGTATGTTGGTCTGTCTTGCTAGGTTGAAGAAGTTCTCCTGGATAATATCCTGAAGTGTGTTTTCCAGCTTGTTTTCATTCTCCCTGTCTCCTTCTGGTACACCAGTCACTGGGTTCGGTCTCTTTTGAAGTCTCATATTTCTCAGAAGCTTTGTTTATTCCTTTTCATTCTTTCTTCTCTATTCCTGCCTGCATGTCTTATTTCAGTAAGGTGGTTTTCAAACCCTGATATCCTTTCTTTTACTTGGTTGATTCGGCTGTTGATACATGTGTATGCTTCATGAAGTTCTCTTGCTGTGATTTTTAGCTCCATCAGGTCCTTTATGTTCCTCTCTAAACTGGTTATTCTAGTTAGCCATTCCTCTAACTTTTTATCAAGGTTTTTAGCTTCCTTGCATTAGTTGGAACATGCTCCTTTAGCTCATCGTAGTTTTCTATTATCCATCTTCTGAAGCCTACTTCTGTCAATTTGTCCAGCTGATTCTCCATCCACTTCTGCGTTCTTGATGGAGAGACATTGCAGTCATTTGAAGGAGAAGCGGCACTCTGGCCTTTTGGGTTTTCAGCATTTTTTCACTTAATCTTTCTCATCTTAGTGAGTTTGTCTAGTTTTGACCTTTGAGGCTGCACACCCTTAGATGGTATTTTTGTGGGGGCCTTTTTGCTGTTGTTGTTGATGCTGTTGGTGTCACTTTCTGCTTGTTTTTCTTTCGATAGTGAGGTCCTTCTTCTGTAGGGCTACTTTAGTTTGCTGGGGTTCACTTCAGACCCTATTTATCTGATTTGCTCCTGGGCCTGGAGCTGTAACTTAAGGAAGCTGGAGAGCAGTAAAGATGGGTGTCTGTTCCTTCTTTTGGGACCTCTGACTTCGAGGGACACCAACCCGATGCCAGGAGGATCGCTCCTATATGTGGTGTCTGACAACCCCTGTTGGAGCTTCTTACACAATGGGGAGCAGGACCCATTTAACAAAGTAGTTTGTCCATTGGTGGAGACAGTGTATTTTGCTGTTTGTCCATTGGTGGAGACAGTGGGGGAAACCCACTCCTCTGGGTTGCCTGGATTCCTCAGAACTACCAGGAGGAGAGGATAAATCTGCTGGTCCACAGAGACTGCAGCCACCCCTCCCACTAGTGGCTCAGGCCAGGGAGATCCAAATTGTGTCCCTGATCCTCTGGCTGGAGTTTTGGAGTTCCTGCACGGAAGCCTCACTCACTGAGGAAGGATAGGTCAGGGTTATTCCTGAAAAGGCACTCTGACCATAGACTGCCACAGCAGGTGTGTTAGGCTGTGGGGACAAGTCTTGGAACCAAGACGTCCAGCAGGGGAAAACCTCAGCCTGGAGCTATACAAAAGGGTGCCACCCTTCCCCTACCCAGGGAGATGAGCATGTCAGGCAATTGGGAGTCCCAGTGTTGGCTGTTTCCCCTCCCACAAGGAGTTCAAATGGCTTAGACAGCAGGCAACTGCAGCCAGTGCTGGTCACCCCTCCCACATGGAGTTTGGTAGGTTTAAGCAGATTCCAGATGAGAGGCTGTAAGGATCTGTATGTTCTGTGGTTGCAACTCTAGGTCCCAGTGGCGTGGGTTTGCGAATGGGTTCTTCCAATCCATGTGTTGCACAGTTCCGTGGAAAAAGCACTGTTTCTCCAGCTGGGTAGCCTGCTCACTCACCGCCTCCTTTGGCTGGGGTAGGAGGTTCCCTTTCCCCGTGTGGCTCTCAGATGGGCCACTGCACCACACTGCTCTTCCTTCTCTCCGTGGGTCACGCCAGCCTTCTAGTCCATTTTGATGAGAGAACCTGGATACCCTGGTTGCTGGTGAAGGATTCACACACTTATTATGATTTTCTTCTATGGGAGTCTCCAATTGTCCCTGCTTTTAGTCAGCCATCTTTGATGCATATTTATTGAATGTGATTATTTACGTACCAATGGACAACTCGTTAAGGAAAAGAATATGTATATTTTGATATAAAAAGATTCTCTAATCTGTATGTGTATCTAATCTAATAGATACACATACAAAGTACTGAAAAGGCAAGTCAGTGGGAAACCAGAGGTGACTGCACTGGGACTTTGTGAAATCAAGAGATAAATAAAACCATATGTTACTAAGAAATGGAAAGTAGGAATGCATTGTGAAGCAAAAAGAAAGAGAATAGGACAAGATATTAGGAAAAGGATGTCCAAAAAACCCTTGACTTTCACCAAAATTTTGTCCTGTTATCCAGAGGAATCAACTTTCCCTAAACCCTTAGACCTGTAAGGTGAAGATCTTTACACTGAACGTAGCTCTACTGAGACTGATTTGGTAATTCATGATGTTCTATTTTAAGAATGAAACATTATATAGCCTCTATTTTTGCAGGCATTGCTTGCATAGAGAAACATTAGATATTTCTTTTCTATACATATTCATGTAATATGTTATAATTAATATAATCTATTACTATCAAAGCAGAATATATATTAAAAATCACACTTACTGTTAATACTTGCATTTCACACATTCACTATAAACCCTGGGTAAAAGTGTGCATGTGTATGCATTCATTTGTGTGTGTATGTGTATGCATATGTAAGGAAACACATCCAATAATAAAAATGATTTTATCTGGGTAGGAAAATTATACATGACTTTTTATCCTTTTCTTTTTTTAGGTAAGGGGCAGATAACTTCTGAATTTACTACAGTGATTTTATTTTTACTATTAAAATCAGGGAAACGAGCTATAAAATTAACATACAATAAAAACTTTAGTTTTACAGACAAGATATTTGTTCTCATGTAGACAGTTCCATAGGATATGGCATAATTTAGAGTTAACTGATGTTTTCTAATCTCATGTTTGATTATGAGGATAATATGTAGTGGAAAAGATCACTGTTGAATTATGGAATTTGCTTGTTTACAAATAGGTGTTTTAATTAGTGATGAATGTGAGGAGATTATACATTACTTTCAGACAAAAGTATTTCCAGTATATGAGAGGAGCTATGTAAGTTAAAAAAAATATGAATAAGACAACACTTAGAAACACAAATAGAATCCTCTTCCCCTCCATTCTGTAAATCATAGAAATGTAGAAACTAGATATAACTTGCAAGATGGACAGGGAGGAAAAGGGAGGATCTGTTGGAATACTCAGATTTTCCTTTCCTTTTAATCTTTCCCTTTAAATATTAATATACCTAAGGAACATCTCCCAATGAAAGAAGAGTTAGCTAAGGTCAGATTTTTATCAAAAAGATGATAGAGGCCAGTCAGAGTGTCCAAGATGAATAAGATTTTATCATACAAAAGACCTTTTCTCCCTATAGCAGTATGAAAATTTCTTTTCTAGTTTTTTGGTGACATGAAAATTCTAACTATATCGCTTAAAGAATGGAACAAAAGAGACTAAAGTTTAATTATACTGTTTTATTTTCCTTGCAGCTGTCTCCCATTAGCTAGTGAGCAGTGGGGAAAGTTCTTTGCAATCTTTGACCCTCCTACCAATATAGTCCTGTGCAATCTGGTAATCACAATCAATTATAGGCCACAGAGTGGTTAAAAAGACACTTTTTTTCTCTTGCAGAGGCCTATGAGTAACTCTTCAATTTTGGGGTCTGAAACTACCAATATACACGGTTGTCTTTAGTATAATAATGCACCACTAACAATTGTGATATTTCCTAACTCAATCTGATCATCAGAAGTTGATTTTTGTGGGTAGAAATATTTTCACATGTTCTTGGGCATCAAAAGCATGCAAAGCTCCTGTTTGAAAGTTCCATGACAATGACAATTGTAAGAGCAGGTAACATTTAACAGACATTGTTTAATGAAGTTAACATATTAACACATTCAATTCTTATAATACACGTATAAAGTAGGTACCACTATTTACCCTCTTTAATATGTGAAGAAACTGACACAAAGAAAAGAATATTTCCTCAGGGTTGCCGTTAGGAAGCACTAGCTCAAGGAATTGCACTCAAGTCCTCTAGCTTAGAGTTCATCCTCTTAACCAATATGCTCTACTGCCTCATTGCCTGTGGGGAACTTTATGGAACTATAAAACATTTGGGGGAATAGGGCCATAGTAAAAAGGAGTATAAACAGGTAGAGATAGCACTTACTACACTACTGAACAGCCCATGGGGATCAATAATTTCTTATTGACTGCCTCTTCTCTCATTTAGCTTTAAAAGGAATGTGACTTTCCACACAGAATGTTGTGATTTATCAGATTCTCATCACATACCCATTGCAATGTGATACAGAAAAGGCGATTGGCTTAGCCCCTACTATTTAGTTCTAAGTGCCTAAATATTTTATCTTCCATTGTATCTCTGACCAATGCAGCACTAAGCAGATTCTGGGGTTTTTAGTGAAATATGAAGGAAAGAGACTTTAGTAGATGCTTTTGGCCACATTCCCCCGATTTTCTGGGACCAACAGGAGACATAAAAGACCTGCTAAACAACTAAGGATACTTAGAATACGCTAAGCTAACAAAAGCTTATACACCTTACACACAATACATGCCTCATAAATTTGCAGAACCAAATGCAGAATGAAATGTTGAGACCTGTTTTTCAAAAAGTGTATAGAATTTCCAGATAGTGAAAACAAAGCATCAAAGTAAACATAGGGATCTTCTGAAAACAGGATGTTATACAGGTCGCACATCCATGAAACTAGTCTGACTTCCCTCAACATCTCGATGGTAGCCTTCACTACCGTGGAGCGGCAGACCAGCTGTGCTCACTCAACTCGAACGCACCTTTTCCTCAGCTCCTGTTTGTTCCTGCAGTCTAATAACACAAGATTCAACCTTCTCTCTGTGAAACTGGTATTTCTAAAACTGAAATCACAGAAATGTTCTTCATCCCATCCAAAAATTCTGCACACCAAGCTAGACTTCGTTCCTACTGGGAGTATATGGATGAAGTGGGCTAGCAGCCTGTTCCTTCTCTATTCTCAGGTCCAACCTGTATAGGAGGTGCTGAAAGAGAGGATAATCCAACCCTTAGCTGATACACCTTCTTACTTTTCCTTTGGCTTCATAAAATTGTGTTTTGCAAATACTGCATAGAAAAATTGTGTTCATTAACCCTTCCTTCATGAAAGACTGAAGGACTGAGATAGCTCTATCTGTGATCTTTCATTCTTCCACTTTGCCAGAAACTACAAAGAAACTGTAAAAGTCAGTTCCAGGAAATGCATTATAAAAGGGAGAAAACTGTATAATCGTTTAATATATCTTCATTTTAATCTCTCCTCTGTTTTGCTGTAAAAAGAGAGCTTTCCTAAGTTTTCTTTATTGGGGCTGTCTATTTCTTAGTCACCTTTTTTATTCTTTTCTCTATTTCTTTTTGACAGCACTTCTGTAGAAAGTTTATCTTTTATTAGCTTTTAGGCCTCCAGTCATCATGCACTGTCAGAATCCTTTGGGGCATGTTGAACTTTTATTCCAGTGTTGTCTCTCGCTCCTGAAGCCTTATCACTATCATTTCTTTGAAAGGCTGTCCCAGTTTAATATCAGAAGGTTAGTCTCTGATAGAACCTTTTAATCACATCAACAGGGAACTCAATGGTTAGTGTTACTATCCAAATCTCCTACTTATGGATTTAATTAGCATGGTTAGATATACAGCAGAGAAACTTTGGCCATTAAAGAATATTTGTTAATAATTATTTAAATTATTGCCTCCTTCGTAGTAACCTACCTGAATATGCTCATAATTAAATAACTAAACTGCTGCTAAAACAACTTTTAAAATTGATTATTTGTACATATATATATGTGTATACATGTATATATAGAATATGAATATATATGTATGGACATGTTTATAGCAATTTTTTCACAGCTTCACACCTGATTTCTACTGAGGAGCTAAGCATCAGGAGCATGTTGTATATTTTCCTTAGTAAATGGGTGCCACTTACATAAGAAAATGCATTGAAAAATCCTACTAAGATTTATCTCTCAGAAATATTATTGTGTGCTTCATGCAGAATTTAAAAATTATTTAAATTAAACAATTAAATAAATAAGTCAAATTAAACATTTATGTTATTACCCCGAGGGCAGTGTTAGTTTTTGAGGCTTATTAGCGAGGAACACACAAACCTGGAAAGATATAAAAAGGTTTATTTTCTTTGTTGGTCTCCAACTAATTGCAGTAAAATAAACTTAGTGTTTTTGCCAGCTTGAACTCTCATGGAAGAGTAAGCAATCCAAACTCCAATCTCTTGATGTGGTCACATATCTATTGCCAAGTTTCTTTTTAAAGTTCCCCAAATAAACATGTATGCCACTTAAGCAATATAAATAAGGGAGAAACTTGTTGTGCCCTCGTGCCATTTTCTCATTAAATCTAGGAAATGACCACAAGACTGCTTACCATTTTTATCCAAAAGATAAAATGGCATCTTGTCCCCAATGCCTCAGGTAAAAGTGCCAGGTTTACTTTCATCTTGGACTCTATACTCTTTGAATGAAGATGAGACCAAACAGTGCCCTTTGAGGTGGAAGATGCCTTTCTTCATAATGTCATCCATTAGAGAAAGGTTTCAGAAAAGGTCAACTTTACCCCAGTGAAAAAGAAAATGCCGGCAATTCACGTAAAGCCACTTCTTTCTTCTTAGAAGTTCCCTCATTTCAAAATTTGTTGCAATAATCTTCTCAACAAAAATATATGAAATACCAAGTAATAGTATAGAGATTATATTCATTATATATAAAATGCCATGAATTAAAATGTATTTCATTTAAGTTTTGAAGTATGAAGAAGGAGAGCATTAAACAGGGTAGCGATAAAAGCCTCTCACCCATCCAGTCTGCCTCAGTCCAAATTCAGGCCAGAAATGGCACACTTAAAGTATTAATTGAAGAGGATGTAATGAAAGAACTATTTACCAAGGTGTGACCAGGAATAAGACAATCAACAAGATACTATGAAGCACAAAGTAAATAAGAACAGTGAGAAACCATGAGTACCTCTAGGTCCATAAGGGTAAGAAGATGAAACAGAGTTAAACAAAAGCTGTATCCAAAAGAAAGAGGTCAGATGATAATAGCTCTGAATGCAAGGAAAGAAATACAATCACTGTCAAACCATAAGCAGCAGACAGGTTGAGGGATAATAAGAACCCAGATGTTCTTTCCTCTCTTCCTGGGATCTGCTAATCGCACCTTCCCTCGACCAGACCAAAGGAGAAGCAAGAATGAAAGGTAGCATTAGAGATTAGTATTTCTGGCCTCAAAGGAAGGCATAGAAGGATAGAAAATTTATCTGTAAGAAAATGGGGCAAAACCAGTACACACACACATACACAAACGTTATAATTTATCTTCTTTGAGACTGGACCTTGTATCTTAACACACATACTTTTTTCCCCCACATCCTTGACACTTTTCCAATAGAAGCTTACAAACCGAGGTCTGCCAATATGAGAAGAGTTCGGTTACAAAAAAAAAAAAAAAAAAAAATTGATGGAAACAGACATGAAAAGTTTAAGCTGTTCTCTCCACTTAAATAAAATCATTACGTTAATAATTACATTATTTTTCCCCTTCACATTGCTGCTATTGAGACGTCCTGTGATAATTATAAACAGACAGTGCCATTTTGATTTTAGCCTTCTGGCACATTAATTATATATTCTTCTTAGAAATATTGACTGAAGTTGGCCCCATACCAAAGAACCAGCCTGGGACTTTCACTTACATTCATTTCATAATTCCTTACTATGACACTTATAAAAATGAGCCATTCAACAGATATTTTGTCTTTGTATCCTCGAGTGTTACAGTATAAAATAAGAAACAACTGCACAGATCCCTATGCAGGACAATCCTACATTGTACAGACACAAACATAAAAAAAAACCAACAAACACTAAATTCCTCTCAGATATATCAAAGAGAGCATTTCACCTTTATTTATTTTCAATAAGTTTATTGCTGTCTACAGGGCATATAACTGTGTTGTTGGAAATAGGAATGCAATGTGTAATTTCTGTTCTCAAGTTAATTAAAATTATGATAGAATCAAGACAATTGAGTAATCAATATAACACAAAATAACAAATCCTAAAATAGGAACAAAAGTCACATTTTGGAGTTCTTACATATCTCACCAGGTCTCTAAGTGATGCTTATTTAGCATTCATTCATTTGAAAAAACATCATATCAATATGCTCCATGGCCTTAGTAAAGAACAGTCTCCTTGTACAAAATAAGGAAAATCAAATTGTTAAACCTACTGATAATGCATTGATAAATCAGCTTAGGCTTACAAGGTAAGATATAGAGGAAGAGGCCGGGTGCGGTGGCTCAGCCCTTTGGGAGGCCGAGACGGGCGGATCACGAGGTCAGGAGATCGAGACCATCCTGGCTAATCCGGTGAAACCCCGTCTCTACTAAAAACACAAAAACTAGCCGGGCGAGGTGGCGGGCGCCTGTGGTCCCAGCTACTTGGGAGGCTGAGGCAGGAGAATGGTGTAAACCCGGAAGGCGGAGCCTGCAGTGAGCTGAGATCCCGCCACTGCACTCCAGTCCGGGCGACAGAGCGAGACTCCGCCTCAAAAAAAAAAAAAAAAAGATATAGAGGAAGAAAGACAATGAGAAGTGCAGCAATACAGAATCCTCTTTCTCTAGGATTGATAAATATTGGTTCTATTGTTCAAATATCAATTAGAGATTGATCTGCAGTGATTTTTTATATCAATCATTATCTCATATAGAATATGTCTGCTATGTGAAACAATGAAAAATTAACCTTTTTTATTTATATCTCAAATCCTGACTAATCCAGAATAGCTTTAAAACATAGTTTTTTAAAAAAAAATTGTTTCCAGAATGTAGTACATTACAATCAGTAATTTTAATTTTATGATTTTATTTATTATACAGTAAAATTTATTCTTTTTTGGCACAGTTCCAAAATCAGGACACTGAATGGCACTATAACCCCCCAAAATGACCTATATTAGCCATTTATGGCCACAATCTTCCCTTCCTCCTTTGCCCACTGATATGTGCCCCATCAATATAATTTTATATATTCTAGAGTGTCATATAAATCAAATGAAATCAAATCACACACGGTATAGACATTTGAGACTGACTTTTTTCAATTAGCATAAAGCCTTTGAGATTCATCCAAGTTGTTGCATGTTTCAGTAGTTTATTGGAGTAGTGTTTGGGTTATTGTCTCCATTGTTGTTTTTAATTGCTGAGTTGTGTTCTTTTGTATAGATGCACCACATTTGGTTTATTCATTCACCCTTTGAGTGAGACTTTTTGGTTGTTTCCAGTTCAGTGCAATTATGGATGGAGCCACTGTACATTTTAGGCAAAGTTTTTGGGTAAACATAAGTTTGTATTCTTCTAGAGTAAATAGCTAGAAGTGGTATTGCTGGGTCATATAGTAAATTACGCTTAAGTTACTGCCAAACTGTTTTCCAGAGTGACTGTACCGTTTTGCATTCTAATCACAAACATAGGATAAATCTGTTTGCTTAGCATCATCTTTAGTATTTAGTATGGCTAGAATGTTTAAATTTTATCCTTTCTAATAGATTTGGTTTTAATTTACATTTCCTAATGAATAATGACGTTGTATAGAAATGTCATTAGGTCGTCTTTAAATGGTTGGTTGATTTTTGTCTATGAAAGAATTTAGGCTGGTGATTTCTTTTCAGGAAGATTTTGCAATTATATTTCCATAGTAATTATAGAATTTCTCTTTTATTCTGGTGAGTTTTGATTGGTTGTGCTTTAGAAGGAATGGGTTTTGTTCATTTAAATTGTGAAATGTATGTGCCTAGAGGTATACATATTCAGTCATTGTCCTTCAAATGTCTGTATGATTATTGTGTGCAACAAACATTATACAATAAAATGTGAAATGTAAATCAAATATGAAGAAAAATGCTTCTTCTATAAATAAACTTAAAGCAATAAACTTAGCCTTACAGACTTAGGTGAACAGATACCTTGCCTATCGTTAAGATAAAAACTAAACAATTTATATTTGTACGTATCCTTATACAAAAAAACATTTTTAATTTGTTGAATTAATTTAACAAATTATGGAAAGAAAGCTTAGCATGTTTTTCCAATGTAATTATTCAACTTTTTACATTTTGTTAGAATGGTCTTCAGATTTCTAAACATAAAACATTATCAAGTAGGCTAGCTACAGTTCATTCAGGATTTTCTCATACTTATTTTGATAACTTTATAAATTGCCCTTTTGCACTGTTCCTCTCACCTGGCAAAAAGAAGTAAACCCTTACTAGATCTGTATCTTCAGGGTAGAAAAAGAAAACACCATACAATTATTCTATGAGTTTCTATTGACGTTTTGTGAAAATGCCTTAGATTTCTAGAAAATGATATTCTCCTAGGACCACTGTGGGTATAATGTTGGGTCAACTTAATACCTGTAAAGGAGTTAGCTGACATACAATTTTAGTTCTGCTCATAGATCTTTTGAAGAGTGTGAACCAACTGTATTCCTTCTTCTATCAAAATTCTAGATTCTTAAATAAATTAGTTGATTGTAAATTAAAAAAACAAATATAAGTTAGCAGAGCCATGTTTCATTTTGAATTGTCTTATAATATAGGATTGGATAGGGTTGTTTTATATATATATATATATATATATATATAAAAGAAAAAAATTAAGTATTGTTAAGTCTTTAATAGTTGCCAGTTATAGCTAATCCAAAAGTTGGTGCTTTAAACTTGACTTAAAAACATTTAAAACAGACAAAGGGTTTCCAGTATGAATAGCATATTTTGGGATTGGTGGATAAAGCAGGAGGTCATAGAAGCTCTTAGGATGTGTGAGAAAAAAGAGACATAAGGAAGCCAGGGTTAACTTTCAACTTTCTGCCTGTCTTTACTTTTAATGAATAGGAAGCATTCAACATTCATATTTTGATAGTTTCAAAGAAGTAATCTGAGTGAAAAGTTCAAAGGATATTTTATTCCTGACATTGTGGTTGTTGAAAAGAGCTTGGTCTCGATAATTTACATATAAATGAATTTCAATACCGGGTCTGTTAGTTTTTTGTGATCTTGGATAAATCTGAGCCTTAGATTATTTAACTAAAAGTGAGTAGAGTTATATTTATTTCCTATGATCATTAATTTGGTTTAAAAAGTGGTTGAAAGCAACAGCACAGAGTTCAGAATGGAGAAAATAATTTTTTTAAAAGCATTAGGTTAATTCACAACACTTGCATTTTGCTTGATGGCTGTAATGAGTACTGTGATAATTTGGACTCAGGCTCACAACTGGCTCATCCTAAAAGAGGCTAGCAGGAAGTGATTTCCAGAGCAATGAAGCGCAGAGATAGAGAAGCCAGTAAACATTAATCTGACTTGCTAGAGAGTTTCAAATTGAACTTGGCACCTTCCACTTCTCAGCTTAACATAGTAGCACAAAGAAAATGGGTATGAAGTCCTTATTTTTTTTCTACTGTAACATATATACCATATTTACATGCATGAATGAAAGAGTCCCATGAATGCACCAGATTGCAAGATGTTCAAGATATGAAAAGGGCCACAGGTTATGTGCAATCTCTTGTCTTCTACACCTTCTTCTTTCGGACCACCTTTATAATACTCTAAGTTTTAAAAAAGTATTAAAATCACACATTTATACAGTTCAATAACTTAACTATAATTATTTTACTTGCTCAAACCCATAATGAAATGCGGTGCCACAGTTAAGTGCCAGTACTAAAAAGATAGAAGGCATATTAAAAGCGTTATATAATTTTAAAATATTAGGCTTTGTATTATTCATTCCATCATTATTGTTTATTATAGCTTTATAAATAACAGTCTTCTATGGTTGATGGAATTATAACTCTGATTTTTATTACATCTCATTTACCTGAAGCCATTCAGACCGCTGACCTATACTACATAGTGAAAAGAGTGGCATCTAGTGACAACTCCTTAAATTATACAGTCAATCAAATGCTGCATTTGGCGTATTAGTTGCATTAGTCACTCTCTTTGTATTGTACTTCTAATATTTGCAGTTGAATTTCTTAATCTACCACTTCAGATCAAGTTTTAATTCTGGAAAAAATTAAATAAGAAAGCAGCCTTCCATTTTGGTGTAGTTTATTTATGAACAACGTGGGTCCTGCCACCTCTGACTATGAGCTCTCAGTGGATTTAGATAATAGTGCTTCCCATAGTGACTATCTCGTAACTGAAGAAACAGCCAGTAAAAGGTCAAGGAGAACAGCTTCACTGGATCTGTTTTATCCCTATCATCAACACCATTACAGTGTGCTGAATCAGTTTCAATTTTGCCCTCTCTTAAAAGTCACTGACACAGCAAAGATACTGACGTTTTGACAAGC
Organism: Colobus angolensis palliatus; assembly: GCF_000951035.1. Classification (NCBI taxonomy): domain Eukaryota; kingdom Metazoa; phylum Chordata; class Mammalia; order Primates; family Cercopithecidae; genus Colobus; species Colobus angolensis. Next base: position 4,384,933 of record NW_012115300.1, on the reverse strand, counting down.
ATAGCTGACCAGAGCTACCAAACAGAGAAAAAGATACTATTAATATCACTTTTATAGGATGAGAAAAGATACTATTAATGTCACTTTTACAGAATGAGAAAATCATAGACAGAATTTTAAATTGTTGTCCAGGAGGATTCTGTCAATCAATTGTTTAACCAATACCATATGTGAACATGAGGGCCTCCTTTTCAAGTGAATCAGTGGTCATGTATTCAATATTCACTCAACAAATATTTACTGAAGCCCACTGTGGGTCAGACACTCTGTGGGACATTACCTCCCTCAGCTGTCTTTGAAGTGAGGATAATTTATCAAGTCAAAGGGTATCCAGGCCATTAGGGAAAAAGAAAACTTCTACTTCGAATACAAGAAATGAAAAATGCACTTGATAACTTTAAGCTACAGTTTCAATCAATTGCCAGCTTCAGTGCAACAGACATATTCACACCATACACACTACTTCCTTTAGAATTTTAATATTTTGCTACTTTCTTTTTCCACATATGTGTGTTCCAGAATACGTTTTTAATAACTTCTCTGCTTTTTTTCAGGGAAAAGTGATAGCCGTGTGCACTTCAGATTTGCTTCAGGGAAATGATGGCTGGCGACAGCTATACTTGGAGGCTGCTTTCACTCAGATCCTGTATATTGTAGGTAGGGAGCTGGACTAAGCATAGTTCTTACCACAGCAATTTTCAGCAAATTGTTCTGCTAAATAGAAATATATTACTTGAAGGCTGGAAAAGTGATGATAAACCTGACCCTTCAGCTGTGCTTTTAAAGGTCATTTTGGTTAAATGCAGGCAAATTGTGGTACAAGGTACCTTTTACTTGCTGTGTCTCACTTATATCTCCCCTCATGCCTCATTATGCTAATGTAATGACTTATTTGACAGAGTAGTTTAATCCATAATCTTGGAAATATATAATGGATTTAATTTTCAAGGTTATATTTTCAAAAAACTATTAATGCCCCCTTCAAAGTCATTGAGACTGAATTATGTTTCAGCAAAATATTAAGTACATTAACGGTACCTTTTAGATTCAAGTAAAGCCAATAGGCAATCCAGTTGTAATTATTTAACAGCTTTGAGCTCTGAATTGTTAAACTCATTATGAATTATCCATGCTAACCATTATCCTGAAAAATTAATCCTGTCTGCCACATTCAAACTTCATCAGACTGTCACCAAAATAACTGCATTTTTAACTGTCATAGCTTTTCATTGTTCAATGTTCATTAGATAATGATTCTTAAATATTCAGAAAATATTTTTACCTGAATTAAATAGGATTGTTTCCTGTTAAAAAGTGGCTTTTCATTTTCAACAGAACGCAGGTATCTATATGTACCATCTCCTCCATCAGCATGGATGTGATCAGAACCACTACAATTTATGTACATAATATTGAAAAAATCACCAGCACCCGATTATAGTAATAATGAGTGGGCCTTATAATTAAGTCCTAAAAACTTCGCCGTCTCCATGATTCTCATCAATAATCTGGCCAAAAACTCAGAACAGACACATATCAACTGGAGAAGTTACCTGCTAGTGGTACTGAGAAGACAATCTCAGTGATTCTTAGCCATCAAAGAACCTACTAGAATTATCTGTGGGCCCACATTCCTCCCAACGCAAATATATGGGTTACTATTATTATAGTTATCCTGCTGCTCATCCTAGGAAATTAAATACTTGAAATATGTTCAAATATGTAGTTGGTATGAGTGGGGGAGTAAATAATATCAGATTTATGTGTGTGTTTGCCAGGACTATTTAAAGTCTTGTGGAATTCTTGATACCTTACAAATTTTAGACTCCTTTCATTTAGTACCTTGTCCTCTAAAAGGAAAAGATAGGCAGTACTAAATGAAAACATATAGGAAGGTGTATAATAATGCCAAGAGGATAAGGAAATATGTATGGAACTCTCCAAAAGAAATAGGCAGCAAATGTGTGTAGGTATGAAAGTATTTGGAGAACAGACCAGTTTTCAAAATAAAGCAGGTATGCAACATTTTTCAAGAGTAGGACTACTGAAAAGAAAACCACAAAGTGAAGCACAGAATCTGAAGGATGGTTGAAGACTGCCGTCCTGAAGCACATAAGGGCATGGGTAAACATAGTAGAATTAAAATAAAGGTTAAAAGAACGAAGAGGGTGATGATATTCCTTAAAAATGATATTTCAAGAAAATGATTTTCCTTGTTTCAGTAAGAACTATACCTCTGCTCACCCAAAACCTTGAGAAAGGGGTTAAAAGTCTTTAGGAGAGGTAAGAGGTTGTGTCATAACTTTTGGTAAGGTTGTGTATCATTTCTGATCTGTCCTTCTAATTCAAAGAGATATTTCTATCACTTCAAAACTTGGAGAATCTATGATAACTTTTATCTGCTAATTTGATAAGTCCAAGAATTACTAGAAAGGCTGTTCTATTATCCTCGGGATGTTGGTCTACCACACATTTCCAAGATGATTCATAACCATACCTGCATTTCAGCAAGTGGAAAAAGGGAAAACAGAAAGTGAAATGCCATCCTCCCTGTGGGAAGGAATAGTAAGTTGTAAACATCACTTCCATCCACATCTCACTGGCCACAGCTTAGTTACATCATCACTCTTAGATATAATAGAATCTGAGAAATCTGGTATTTATTGTGGAGATCTGTGTGCATGACTAAAATCTTATGCTCCTGAAAATAAAAAGAGAATTTAAAAACAAAACAAAATAAAACAGATAGGTTATGCAATTAGAACATGTGGCACAGGCAGCTACAACAAAGAAGTGGATAAAAATAAGATCTCAGGCCAGTCTACAAAAGCAAAGAAGGGGAGCATTCAGAAGGTTATTTATAAATGTAACAAGCCGGGCAATGGAATTACTAATCAAACTTAGTAATTTCCCAAAATTTGGGAAAACAACCAAAACTAACTCTGGTTATCTAGGCAGAAAAGGATTTATTAGAAGGCTTTGTGTAGTTCACAGAACCAACAAAAAGGCTGGAAACAAATGGTCAGGAGATTAAAGAAGGTAGACAGTTTAGTATACAACAGATCATTACTCAGGAACAGTGTAAAGTCACTACCACAAATACCTTCACTACCAAATACAGGTTGCTAGGCTACCAGACTCTCACCTCTATTGCCACTGCTGCATCAGAAACCTCTCACCACACATTTTTTTTCGGTATTCCTCCCAGTAGGATCATACAGTCAGCTGAGCATCTGGATACACTGTACATCTGATTGTGTTTACTGACCGGGTAAGGAGAATCATCAGCCCCCTTTCAGCTTCTTCAATGTATTTGCATGTAATTCACCACATGCATCATATGTACACACAAACATTCACATTTTCTGCAAAGCCAGTAAATAGGAATTTTCCTTCTTTCACTTTCAATTATTTAATGAAAGACAAATTACAATACCTGCAGCTCTTACATCAGCAAAAGTTTCTTCATAATTCAGTAGTAAACATTATTTGGTAACATTATTTTAAAATGTCTACAGAATTACAATAAATACACGATTATGCTTTCCCTAATATTCAATATTTTAAAGCAAATTCAATTTAATAATCCACAAATCTCTTAAATGACTCCCAAATCACATTCCTCAATGCCAATAGGTAAGCTGGAGATTTTAAATATATTAAAAACTCTCCTAAAGATTTTCTATTTTATCTAAATAATTTTATACAATTAGGCCAAGGAAAATATGAAAAGGCATAAACACAAAAATATAAACAACAAAATCAAATAAACACTAATTTTAAACTATTTCAGGCACATCATGAAACAAATACAAAAGTAATGACTTAGGCAAATGCTTCCTTCTGGAATTATTCTGTCAAGTCCCCTAAAGGGAGTGATGACTTAACGCTAGAATGAAGGAAAAAATCAGTGAAGTAGAAAAATGGAGTTCAGCCATTCAGCCAGCTGACAGCATTATGATTAAATTTGGCATGTAGTAATCTAGAAATCAAAACTGCAAACTAGTTAGCACCAAACAAATTTTATAACTTTATAAAGATCAACCTTGAAGACAAGTAAAGTCAGGCTGTGATAAATTGACCATATACACTGAAAAGAATAAAAGATGTTTCAACTTAAAAGAAAAAATAGTTTATTTCAATAAGAGTTAAGATGTAGGACAAAACTAGAACATAACCCACATGTATATTACTATGTTTGTATGTATTTGCTGTAGATTTTGGCTTAACTAGGAAAATGGAGAAGAAAAATAAAATGAAAATGAGTTCTATGAAATAAAGGAAACACAAGACATAAGAGAATAAGAGCTTATTTTATGTTCAGAATGGAAAAAGTTAAAGTTGTAAATACTTAATAAAAAGCAATTAAAATATATAAAACCTATCTCCCAGTGATGTTAAATCCATTTTCCTTAAGAACAAGGGATCAATGAAGAAAGAAATTAAACGATTCTAAGTTGGAGTGGGAAATTAAGTTACTGAGGTTGGCAAGTGAGAATTGGTGATGGATTGGTACTTTCAATACCTTTGGGAAAAAGAATATTAAAACCATATCATTGATCCAGTTTTGTACTTGTGTTAGCTAAGACTCCTCAAAAGAATGTCTAATGAGGCGGAAGTAGGTTTGCCAAAATGTTTTATACAATATATGAACAAATTATTGAAACACTTGATATTTTTTCTAAAACATTAGGCTGTTTAACTATTAAGTGGGAGAAAATTATCAAAAGGAATGAGAAAGAATTGTTTTTGGACTAGAAGTTAAAGTTAGAAATATTTTAATTTACCTTCAACAACCATATGGCACAGAATCTAAAATAGTAAAAATCTAGTAACTATCTTACTTCCTAATTTTGTTGTAAAAATTAAAATAAAACATCTAAAGCACTGGTCTTGGCACATAAAAATGATCCATAAATATAATAATAATGCAATAACAACAAAACAGCAAGAAATAATAACAGCAACACTAAGAACAGTAATAGAAGCTTGAAAATGACAGCTAATATGATGTAATGACTGAGATGTACGAAATGAGTTTATGCTCTTGCCTGCCTACTACATATTCCAGAGTTTGTGATTGAGTCATTTAAACCCATTAACCTTAGACATACTATTTCTTAAATGAGAGTAGAGCAGAAGCTATTCTTGCTGTACCTTGCCTCTTGGCATTGAGACAAGTCCCAGTTAAAGAAACAGCCACTTACTCTTCATGAATGAAACTTGACTATGTTTATTGTGTTGGCTTCTTTGAGTTACAAGAAATCAAGACTCAGATACTCAACCTCAACTAATGGAATTTTGTTTAGTGATGCATAAGGAAGATAATATTTCATGGGTATCCCAGGACTGAGACATAGTTTGGAAGCTATCAGATAAGTTGTACTTAAAATATATCTATCACCAATGCTAGGTAAGACTCTATTATCATAAGCTGATGAGACTTGAGATTAGATTTTCTGCACAAAATATAGCCCACCGTAACTAGGGTAAGCACATTACGTGTTAACACACTCATGCTATCATGCTCTCATCACCAGCCTCTGCCATGAAGAACAGACCCTTGAAAGATAGAGACATTTGATTATTACCAGCAGATTTAGTTGGGTCTTGACAACTAGGTTTGCAAACCCCTTCTGTCTCAGGGTTAGAACCAAACCTGCTTTCTGTTGTACAGATAAGGGTGCCTGTATACTACCAGTAATTCCTTTCAACATTATGATCTGATAGAGAATAATTTCAAAGTTAGCTAGCCAAATGAGATTATAGTATTATTATCTATTATGCTAACAACGTATAAGCCCAAATTTACTTTCTAAATGTTACATTGAGTTATATTACTTTCTAGGTATTACTAAGAATGAGTGCAAACTGAAGCTTCCTACTGTCATCAGAATTTAATCTTTGAGTCTATAAATCTAAGAAGCCATGGGAATTATGTCTATAGTAATGACTAGTATCAATGAATTTCACGTAGTCCAGAACACCATGTCGTCTTATGCCTTATGCCTTCCTGTATTCTGTTTCCTCTGCCTGGAATGCACTCTTCCACCCATTCACCCAGAAAATTAGTTATTCTTCAACACTCAATTCTCAACTAAAGCTCCATCTACATTTTGAAACTTCTCTATTCCTCCAGCAAATACAGTGCGTTAGTGCCCAAGCTTATATCATATAGATTCACGTAATGAATTAATCTGATGATTTGTCCCTCAGTCATGTTTCATGTTGTTGACATAAGGAATCATGCCTTCCAATTTTTCTATACCTCTGAGACAACCACAGAGGTATAGAAAACTCAGCTACAATTAACTCAGAGTAGATACTTTGAGATAAAATAGTGCGTATTGCTCAGGGTGTTCTCTGAAACTATTTCTATTCCTGATCCAGAGGGGAGACTACTGTATGCATGAAAGATCATTCACCTGTTTATAGTTTCATCTAATAACCAACAAGTAAGGTTAATATTAGAACAAAAGTTTTAAAGTTGCATATTTACCATTTTATACCATTAAACTCTAACTTCATTATTAATCCTTTAGTATTTTTGTAAAATCATATCCTAAGATAACTTTATGTCTTTTGATGAATTGGTGAGAAAATGAAATTGAATAGGTCAACCAACCAATGGGGATTGAGCACTTGCTTTGCATATGGGATTAGTACATAAAAGTTATTGATATGATCCATAATTTCCAACTTTTATGGCTATTCAGAGCATCAACATTTGAAAGATTAAATAATGTAAGGGATTAATATTAATATAGTCTAAAATGCAACATGAAGAATTGGCAACCAAGGAAAACTGCAAAACTTAAAAATAAGAGTCTAATAGTCTTTCTGTAGAACAATGAGAGGCATAATTTGGTACTTTTCTTGTTCTGGTAGACACCTGTATCTTAAAACAGAAAATACTATATTATTTTTCAATAAATGAGGATTACTGGCTCAAAGGAAGGTATGGATCACTTTGCAAAAAGAGGACCTATTTCATTTTATAAATGAATTGAAATTATACAAACTATGCCAAAGGAGATGTATATTTGGAGACTGTACATGCTTCACTTAACAGAATAACAATCAGTTAAGGAAGTAATTTATTTAAAGTACATATTGATGGTACTACCAACAATGGAATCCAACAAGATATCCCAGCCACCCTTGGCCCAGGCATCGGTCACTGGAACCTGGATGCCACATTCCACTCTTGGTATATCATTGGCCTTCCAGGTAATTTTAAAGGCAACTCCTTCAGAAAGGTAACTGCATTCAGAAAATCTGAGTGGATCACAGATGAACAACATATCAGGGGTTTGAATGCACCCAGGGAGCAAGGCCCTCTGTGTGGGCCAGGTTAGGGTTAGTTGACAGTGGTGCTGATTTTCTGTGAGGCTAGAGTAGGTAAATATTCTGGAAATGAACTGATGAAGAAACGTTTGCACAAGAAAGAATATAGGGAAATGAACACTGGCATGTCTCATCAAGAGCAGGGACACCTGGGAGAAATCTCTTGATGAGGGATTAACCTTCAATTACCTTCCTCTGTAAGCAGGAATTGCTGTCTAAATGAATCTAGGGTGCAGAAAGGTGAAATTACTTTCCTAACATTGAATGTGGTTTCACATCCTAGTAGCCTGATTAAGATCAGGTCTAAAGATCACACTTTCCTAATCATTTTAATACCTAGCCTTTCCTCTTCAAATTATAAATTTTCCTTATACGTTGTAATTTCTCTTTAAAATTGTACTACTTTTGGCCATGAGGAGATCTTCAACATTCATTGAAGAGAATTGCCTGAAGAACTATGTGGTAGGGAAAGGGAACCTTAACCAAAGTTTCTTCTCACAAGTATAGAGGTGGCAACAGCTTGGAGAGTACCCAGTATTTAGTTTCCAGTAGTGTACTTTGGAGCAGAAAGGCAGCCCACGAAATATAGAGAGTAATAAGGAGATGACTTAGTTGCTGAAGAAACACTCTGAGATACACAAACTCAAGACAGATCAAATGCTTCATCCCAGAAGCTGAAAAGTAGCTATTCTTTGAAAGAAATCCAAATCTCTGGATTAACAAAATGCACACTAACATTTTTTAAATGTAAACCCAACAATTTTTAAATTAAACCTTTAATTCCAAAGATATTTTGCTTGTTTTGTTTTAGAATGAAATAAACAGGCAGCCCTAGTGAAGTGGTTGGTAAACTTGTCCTGAAGTATGCACAATAAATATCTCTATCGCTACCAAATTTAGTCAGTATTCTACAAGGTGATGGTCCATTGTTTAACCACTCAGAAATTTTGAGAAGTATTAGCTGGAGCTGAAACATAAAATTCTGGCTTCTGTGAAAATAATAACAAAATTTAAACAGCCTTATGGATTTAAAACCTGAATGAAGGAGGTGCCCATCATCAGTAGGTGTATAAATAAATTGTGGGATGTTAACATGAGGAAGTATGCCATAATGAAAATGAGCAAACTGCAACCACATGCAAGAATACAGATGGATCTAACAAACATAATATTGATGGAAAGAAGCCAGACCCAAAGTAGTACATACTTTATGACTGCATTTCTTTAAAAACAAACCAGACAAATTTAATCTATGGTATTTAGTTAAGAGAGTGACTAACTCTGTAGACTAGCGTAAATTGTACCTGAAAGAGGACAATAAGAGAGTTTGAGGAGTAATATCTTGTCTTTGATCTGGGTTGTAGTTACATAAGTATGCTCAATTTGTAAAAACCAATTGATTTGTGCACCAATGATTGTGGGGGGGGTGTGGTGGGGGCGATGTTTCAATATTTTTGTAAATTCTGTATAAAATACTGAACCCAGATAAAGTGGGTCTCGCTGCATATCTCATTTCAAGCAACTCCACCAATAAATGAAGGTTTCCTTCTTGGCAAACTTTAAACTGACAATGGAGATGGAGAGGAAAAAAAAATAGAGAGAGGAAGCAAAATAGATATTGCAACAACAAGAAATCTAATTAGCTTTGTGTTTTAACACAATTGCGTGTAATTATCTGTGCTCTCAGATACAGAGCTTTATTCTCTTGTCAGGTAACTGACATTTAAAAATGCTAACCTTATATGAAATAAAAGTTATAGCTAATTTAAAATTTCTATGCTTTTCTTATTTATTAATAAAGACTTTCTTGGTAAAATAATTCGGATTCCTTTGAAACTTTTCATTATTTATTCATTTCTAACACCAGAGGAAGCTGATAGTGGTAGTCACACTTTTACTCGGCAGAAACTGAGAAACAAGTACATAAAATGAATCCCTAGTGAGCTAGATTTGAAATAACACATTGTATGTTTCTTTTATCTTAATCTGAAAATGTTTCTCCTTATAAGAATATTCACACATTTTGTGGCATGCCTAGCCCAGAGTATATCTGAGCATAATATTTACTGATCTGCTAATCAAGCATGCCTGCTATTATGGTTTCTTTATCCAGTTTGATAGATGGACACAGGCAAATTGAAGGGCATCTATGCACTTGAATGCTTGCTTTCCTCCACTTCAGTTGCTCTGCAATTGAAAGCTTTTCAGTTAATCGCTTTCCTTTGTTTAAAACAGTTCTTATCTAAAATTACCAAAAGAAAGCAGTAGCAAGAATTTTAGGAAAACCTCTGAACTGGAATTGGAACATTCGATAGAATGAGGCAGCTCAGAGGAGCAGTTATCCTAACTTACTCTTGGGCTACATGGGGTTTCTCAGGGTATTCCTGCTTTTGGATGCAAACTCTCCACTCTCTTCTAGATACTGATAATTTTCCATTTTCCGCTCATTATCTCCAGCTTTTTCTTACTTATAGTCTCTGTTCCCTACCAAAGAAACCCTGTGATTTTAATATTAAGATTCTTGATTGCATGTAACAAGATCCCACTAAAAACAGTTTAATTTTAAGAGGAGAAGAGATGTTAATGGTATACACAGGTAAGATCTCAAGGGCAAGAATGCGGCTGGTTTTCAAGAAAAGAACCAGGAGTATTTTGTCTTGAGTATTCATCTTTGATTCTCCTTGTCTGTTTTCTTTATTCTCTCTCCCTCTCTGTAGCCCAGATTTCTCTGTTCCCTATTCTGCATGATGAAATATTTCCACCCAGAGTTCATAAGCACACCTTCAAAGGCAACCAATATGAAGAACTTGCCTTTCTCTCAGTTCCAATTCCATCTCAGAAGAAAATACATAATTGCAAATACGATCATAGAAGTAAGACTTTCCAGTGAAGCATGGCTGCTAGAAACACACCCTTGAGGTGGGGTGGGCAATTCCTGGACAGAGGGCCTGAACAGAAAAGCCAGTAGTTGAAGATCAACATGCAATCACTCCAGTGGCTGCAAATCTTTCCCAAGGTGTCCTTAGCTCTGAATCTTTTAGTCTACAACAATTCAATTGGTACTTTCTAGTTCGAATTCCGGAGAGAGTGGATGCTGTTTCAAATCATTTAATTCGCGCAGCCTGCGAGGCAGTGCATCCACTAGCCAGTCTGTGATTTGACAGCCCTGGCGCCAGAGTCTTGAAGCACAGCACATTATTGCTTAGGTGTCAGAGGATAGATTGGAGTCAGATTTTCCCAGAAGGCATGGTAGACATTCTGAAAAACTTTATCTGTCTAGAACCATAGCATAGTTCTTAAAGGAATGTCAAAGAGAAATATCGGAAATATATTCTTTATATAACAATGTTAACGGAGGTCATGCCGAGGACCATTGCTCCTTTGGTGATGTTCTTTGAAGGGGAAAATAAAATTCTGTGGACAATTATGTTTGGGATAAACTGCAAGGCTAATTCCACTTCTTGAGACTTATAAAATAATATTAGACTATTAAATGCTCTGAGAAGAACCTTCATTTAACCCATTTACTCAAGCTTACTGGCTCATCGTAGCATAGTTGCAGCTCTTATTTTGCATATTACAGAAACCAAATATTCAACTTATATCATGTGGGGAAAAACTGAGGGAAATTGTAACCCAACTTCATATATAAACTAGGAAGTAGAACATTAAAGCTCATAAAAATTCAGAGAATTTTCTCTCTTGTTCTTCTTGTCTCTTTTCCCTGAAAAATTGCTTCACTCTTCCCCACAAGCCTGATTCTGTACTCAATCAGTGTACATGGCAAAAGGTTACTTCATCAACTGATTTTTTAAAATTTCCCTTTCAAAAATACCATTTCAGACTTAAACTTAGAATTTTTTATTTCTGATAATTCAAGGAAAGGTACTTAGGAATAGTGATGAAGGCAGGGATAGAATTAGGTAGCTGGTAAATTAGTCACCTAACTGCTGGAGGTCAATATCTGTACATTAAAGAAAGAAGAAGACGTAAATCCCAGCCAAAAAGGAGGGTCATTAATTCACTGTCCAGGAAGTTAGAATAAAATATAATTGAAAAGTTATATTAAAGTTAACTGACAACCAGCATCAGTTAACATTAACAGAGTATGTATTATGAAACAGGTATGGTTCTAAACACTCTATGTATTCTAATTCATTTAATTCACATAGTGTTGTGGTCTTTGTGCTCCTTAGCTCAGCTAGGTCTGAGTTCTTAAAGTCTCACTACCAGGAAGAACTAGGCATGCAGACACTGGAGAGTGAGTGGAGTAGAATTTGTTAAGCGAAAGGAAAACTCTTAGCAGGGAAGGGATGCCAGGGAGGGGCAGGGCAGTGGTTTTCCTACCAGAAGGATGGAAAAGTTCCCAGTGTGGCTGGGTCTGGGGCCCTTTATGGACTCAGAATGGGGAGTGCATGCTGATTGGCGTATAACTATGCAAAAAAGTTTAAAGTGAAGTTACCACTCAAAGGTGTGCATGACAGTGTAGAAAAACAATTAGGAAAGGGTAGATACATGTAAAATAGGTGAAGGGTGGAGATCAATCAGAGGAAATCACGCCAAATGGGAAGATAAGTTCTCAAACCAATTCCAGGATGGAACTTGTCGCTTAGCTTTCAGGCTTTAAATTGTCTTCAGCTTGAAGGTGAGGTTTCACTGGGGACTTACTTCTATCTTCCTAGGCATGTAGCTGCCTTCTGCTCCTCTCAATAGCAATGCTACTAATGAATGTGTTATTCCTATTTTCCAGATTAGAAAACTGAGGTTGGTAAAGCCTGAGTATTTTGACTAAAAACATGCAGCCTGTAATCTGTAAAGCCAGGATTTGGACAACATACCTGATCTTATAGGTCTGTAGATTTTAGTGATTTTTATATGTAAAGGTAGGAGGTAAAGAATAGTAAAATTATCATATTGAGCCCTAAACTTAATAATAAACCAAACCATTAGAATGTTTAGCTTGTTATGGATAGTCATGTAATTTTATACCAAAAAAAAAAAGTTATATGATGGTATATTTAAGCACCCTCAAATATTATTAATTTTTCTTCTGACCATAGACAAACTCTGGTCAAATCTGCCTCACCTAATCTTCTTTGGTTTAATTTAGACTTCCTCTTGAAAAATCTCAACCTAAAATTGGAGTACCTCAGTTATCTGAAAGATTCAAATAAGATTCACTTATGTTTGTTGTGAAGAGTGAATATCAAGCATGTCCATCAGTTGTCTCTAATTGTGCATGGAGGACAGTGTTGCATAACAAATAGACCTCCTTTGTTGTTGAATGAGGCTTTGTTTTTGGTGAGCTTTGATTAGTCAAAAGCCTAATAAAATAAAATTGATCTCATTCTATTTGCCAAGGATATCAAATCACCTTTGTAAAAGCAAATGAAGTGTTCTTAGGTGTTAGTTACCTTTGTACTTTCAGCTTCCTTTTCTTAAGAAACCGGGGGGCGGAACAGCTCTAGTCTCCAGCTCCCAGCTCCAGCAACACAGAAGACAGGTGATTTC
>NW_012115300.1:4357684-4366101 GCF_000951035.1 Colobus angolensis palliatus | reverse complement strand
GCACAAGTATACATATGTAACAAACCTGCACGTTATGCACATGTACTGTAGAACTTAAAGTATAATAAAAAAATAAATAAATAAATAAATAAAAATACATAAATAAAAATTGAATTACACACACACATACAAAAATAATAGAATTGCACTATTTCAAAAGGTGTAATAAAGGGTCTTCATGATGAAAAAAAAAAAAAGAAACCATGTAGTATTTTAACTTTAGGAGGGCTTAAAAAGCCAGAGTAGGATGGGAAAATAATTTCTTGGGGGACTACGGAGACCCCACACAGTATAGAAAGGCATTGGCTATTTATGGAGTTTTCAGACCGATTCCTAGAGAGATAGGCTAAATGCAAATGGGAGCTTATGTATTTTAAACCCTTCAGTAACCAACTCTACATGAAAACAAACTTAATTTAGCAAAAGTCCACAGAACTGCTTCATTCTATTTAAAATTTGTGGAACAGTTTAAAGATACTCATAAATACATAATTCTTGGAGTATAAAGGATAAAACATTTTCCAAATCAAAGATCTATAATAAGTTAAAAAACTACTAAAACAAAATGAAACAAATACAGTGTTCTTAGATTATCTTGCAGCAACAGGAGCAGAAGAATGTGTTGTCTTCATACAACGGTAATGTATTTACATCTCTGCCACTGTTTTTTAAAAATCCTAATATTGGTATAATTATTCCCAGATATTTAAATATATAATATTTTAATATAAATTTTGTTTTATTCTATTTCAAGATAAATTTTAGATGGATGTGGTAGCAGAGAAAAGAGTTATTTGTCCAAAATCTAGGGTCCCTCTTACTTAAATGCAGGCTTTTCATTGGAGGAAATGCCTCCTAGACCCCATTTCCCAGACTCCATTGCAGTTAGGCAAGTTAGATGTAGCCATGTAATTGAGCCTAAGGCAGTGGAATGTGAGAATTTCTATGCAGCCCTTCTAGGTTTGACTCAAAAAATCTCCTCCAAGTTTTGTTCTTCCAATTTTTTACTTCTTCTAGCCAAGTCAGTGTCCAATGAAACTTCAGAAGCCCTGTGTCGAAAATAGCTATACTAATCAGTCTGTCTCACTGAAAACCACATGGAGTAAAGTCCTTCCTCCTTCCAGTTCTACCCCAAATTATGAGTAATGTTGCATTGGAATGTCATGTAGGCAAGAAATAGAAATAGTGTTGTGTTAGGTCTCTGAAATTTTGGAGTCTATTTTAGCAGCTAATGTTATGCTAACAAATACAGAAGCAACAATTGGAAAGTTGTTTAAAATACATTATCCTTTTTTTAAACAAAATTTTTTTGAGACGGAGTCTCTCTCTGTCACCCAGGCTCGAGTGCAGCGGCATGATCTCAGCTCACTGCAACCTCCGCCTCCTGGTCCAGGCAATTCTCCCTGCCTCAGCCACCCAAGTAGCTGGGATTACAGGCACCTGCCACCACTACTAGCTAATTTTTGTATTTTTTAGTAGAGACAGAGTTTCGCCATGCTGACCAGGCTGGGTCTTGAATGCCTGACCTTAGGTGATATGCCCACCTTGGCCTCCCAAAGTGCTGGGATCACAGATGTGAACCACTGAGCCTGGACTAAAATATGTTCTTATTTAATGTGAAATGTTATTAAAGCTTTTTTCTTATTTAAATGTTTTAATTATCATTTTATAATGATTATTTATAAAATATAATTGAAAACCTCATTAATGCATGATTTTATGTAGTATATATTTATTGAGAAAACTACTGTATGTAACATCTAATTTTCAATAGTAACAGATATAAATAATATCACATATATCCCTGTCGGCTAGGAACTTACTCTGCTTAAGGAGAAAATAAAGCATTCAACTAATTATAATTTACTATAATATTTGACAAGTAACCATAAATTGATGTCAATTGGCAATAAACCAATTTTAGAAAGTAGAGAAAGGACAGCTCACTTATACATGGTAGAGAATGCTTGATGCAAGAGGTGAAATTTAAATTGACACAAATTGAAAATGTGAGAAAAAGGAAAGTAAGATGATAAGATATATGAAAGATCCAAGAATTAAATCAGGTAGTGATGCTTCACATCCATTGGGAAAAGTGGAAGAAGTACTCCTAGAAGTGGCAGAAAGTGGAGAAAGGGAGAACAAATATACTATTTTTAAAATTATATTGAGGAAAATCTGAATTATTTATATTAGGAAGAGACAGAGTTACTATTCCATCTGAAACAGATCAACAACAGAGAGTGACAGAAATTGTATCAACACAGAGGACTAAATTTATATTAAGGAAAAAGAGAATTACCAAAAACTTGTGAGTAGAATTCTATACAATCAAAATACTTTTAGAAAAGTGAATCTGTTGACAGTGTAGAAAGTGGAAAGAATGGAGAACCAGGTAGAAGGGTAAAAATTTCCAACAAACAAAATACTCTAATTATAAAGTAATCAGACCTTGAATGAGAGTTGTTGCAAGGGAAATGGAGAATGAAAAGCACATTTGAAAATACTATATATTTTAAGGAAAGAACACAATTTCAAGAATGAGTAGACTGGGCTAGGGACAAAAGGGATAATCAAACATTTGTTTTCTGACTATTCTAAATTAAACAGAGATCTTCCAAAGCATTTATGTAATTAGAAGTCTGCAATCAAATTTCAATATCATCTACTCTCTTGCGTGCAAATGTTTCTATTATTCTAGTGTATCATTAATGATAGATAATCTCTTGGACCAAAATATTAAGTAAATGCATATGGGAATATTTCCATAATTTGGTTTCTAGAGTATTCTTTTTAATGACATTATTTTTCATTTATTTATAAATGATAAATTCTATCAATTAAACCTAATTATTTAAGCATTGACTGTCCAAAAAATTTCATTCTGTGTGGATGGATGCTCCAATGTTGACACAAAAGTCTGCCTAATGATAGAAACACACTGTTGACTAAGAAGTTAAATAAATGAAGGAAAATTTCTTCCACTCTCTTTAGTGTTAATCATAGATACCCACTCTAGCCCCCTCCTTCAACATTTTAGAGAAGAGATTGTAGCAATATCATGTATCTCTGTTGGCATCATTAGCTGGCATTCTTTGGATACTTTAAACCAAAATCAATGCAAAAATTAATTCAACTAGTCAAAAACACTCATATCTAAAGTTTAGAGGCTTCAATTTACATCACTGCACTTTAAAGACAGCCTGTTGTATGACTAGTTTGGGAGTCTCATCCTTCTAACTAAAAGATTGCCTCTCAGGTGAAGATGGGCAATCTTGAGTCTTAATCAAAATTAACAGAATTTGTATCAATTTCATTTCCTGCATAGGCAAAAATAGGAAAATAATTGACTGATACTAAACTGAGCATTTATAAGTTCACGAAGATATAAAAGAAGCCAAATCTTGAGAAAATTTTTAAAAATTGTTAGAGTTTGAAGATTCCATAACAAAGTTGGTGCAGAATTTCCATTAATCATCCTGTTAATTATAATACAATGAAAATAATATATTTGAAGTGTCTACTACATACTTAAATTCCTACATCAGAACAAGGTAAGGAATACTAGCAAAGGAGAAGATTGACTTTAATTTACCCAGTGTCTTGATCCATGTCTGGAATATAGACATTCCTTTGTTTCTCTCTGTTTCAGTAAGTAAGCATGGGGAACCCAGTTTGGTCATTCCTCTCCCTAAACATTCATTCATTCTTTCATGGAAAAAAAAAAAAAATCCTATAATGCCAACTTGCTTAAAAAAAAGTGTTGAAATCAAGACAGGTACAGGGCAACATCCCTTTATCTCTATAAAGAACTGTAAACTATATTGCTAACAATTTTATGGGTTAGTCAGAAAATAATTGACTATTTTAGACAAATAGCTGTTAGGCATTGGGAATTCATAGCCATCATATTTTAAATAGATCTTCCTCTATTCAAAATGACTAAACAAACAAAAATCGTAAGACTCCCCAAAAAAGTATGCAACATAAAGAAAATAAAATAATGTATTGATAGAAAACATATTTATGTAATTAATTTTTCTGCAAGACGTAAAAGAAAGTTTTACCAACACTTGACTCCACCAAAAGCTTATTCTCTAAAACAGAATTGGGAGGTAAACTAAAATGCAAAAATGAAAAACAAACGCTTTTTGATAAAAAACATGTAGGAAAACCCAAAATGAAATAATAAAATAAAAATTTCAATATAAGATGATAAGAATCAGGTTTAACCTTGTGTAAAATTACATATGAGATATGGTGAGAAACCATTCCAAAATGCCACAGAATATGACAAAAAATTAAAATAGTAAGCGAAGATGATTAGCACAAGATGTGAAAAAATAGAGTAATAGGAACAAAAATGAAAATTAGATATAATTAAAGAAAACTTTCCTGAATTAAATAGTGAGCTTGGTCTACAGGTATCCCTTTATTCTTAAAGATCAAATACTTCACTGCAATATGTTTCATTGTCATTCCAGATATAAAAGAATATCTTGCAAGTGTTCTATCAGGAAGTAATATAGTTTACCAATAAAAGAGCAAAAGTAAGACTGATCTGAGACATTGTCTCTGTAATGCTAAACATTAAAGAAAGTTTATAGAGTGTTATTAATAAAAACATTGTATTACAATTTAGGAATTTTATAATGATTTGGTTTGGTTTTGACCTACTAAGCAACAGAGAATTCCCAGAAGTATGAGTTTTTAAAATGTAAATTCTTAAGTAAACTGGAGAAAGAAATATTTGCCCTTCCCAGGAGTGAGTCAAAACTATATATTTAAAAAGGCAAAGCAATATATAAAAATGTAAGAAGTAGCAATAAAATTAATTACACTGCAAACTCTTTGAGACTATCCTTTCCTTTTGCTACGAGTTTTTTCCTCAGTATGGACACAATGCCTGTCTCAGAGGAGGTGCTCATAAAAGTATGAAATACATAACATGATTGAAATAATTTTATATATGGTTACTAAAAAAATTCAAGCAAAATTTTGTAAAATCAGATATCTGTTTTTAATAATGTACGAACATAGTCTAGGTGTATCAACAGATACTAATTTATCAACTACTTGAAGATGGGGTAAAGGATAAGATCAATGGAATTATCATAAATCACTTAATTTTATTGGTCTTTAAAAATGAAAGAAATGTAAGCTTAAATCTGAATTTTATAAATGTAATGGCAGTCACAAATAGAATTAAGAGCAAGACTTCAACTTCCTAAATCTTACAGATAATAAGTACAAACAAAATATTGTATAAACTACAAAGAATACAAAAAAAGAAAATAAAACTAAGAAAAATAAATAAATAAAATTTCCAATAACACAAAAATATAAATTAAACAATGAAGCAACTCTACTTGCTGTATCTTCTTTTTAAAATCAAATCCTATCTCATGTTGTTTTTTGAAAAACTGGCCTCAAACTCAGGTGTGGTGGCTCACACCTGTAATCCCAGCCCTTTGGGAGGCCGGGGGGGAGGTGTATCACTTGATGTCAGGAGTTCAAGACCAGCCTGGCCAACGTGGTGAAATCACATCTCTACTAAAAATATAAAAATCGGACAGGTGTGGCGGCAGGTGCCTGTAATCCCAGCTACTCAGGAGGCTAAGGCAAGAGAATCACTTGAAACCTGGAGGAGGAGGCTGCATTGAGCCAAGGTCACACCACTGCACTCCAGCCTGGGTGACAGAGCTAGACTCCATCGAAACAAAACAAACAAATACACAAACAAAAAGGCCTCAAACAATATAACCCAGATTGTGAAGTAGAAAAACAAAAAGTTTACCCCACAAATACATTAATTAATTAAGCTAGCAAGCTGTGGTGTTAATATGCAAAACAGTAAGACAAATTGCATTAAATAAGGACATGTTTAAAATAATAAAGGTGAAAAGTATATAAGAATGCAAATTGCATAAAGTTAGGTATCTACATCAGTTTTGTTCACTGACTATCTTAAGTACCTAGAAGAATTATAGCCCATATATGGTTCTCGTTATAGATACTGTGGTGCATACCCCAGGTCCCAGAATCCAACCCCAGAATGACGTCCTCATCCCCACAGATGCTGGTAGTATTGGCTGTGCAGCATATTTCCTCTTACGACTAGCCCTCAGATTAACAGAGACACATTGCCAAAGGCCATGCCTCCTTCCCTGTCCATGACAGACCAACTGAGGTGAGGATGTAAAGGTAATACAACTTCACCCCAATTCCGGATAGCTCTGAAAGGCCATTACAGCTCCAGAGCTGCATATAAGACCAGCCGAGGCTGTTGTAACTGCATCCCAGCCACATCTCTCTCTGTTCAATCTTGCTTCCTTCCTTTTTCAGCAGGTACTGTTGCACAAAAGTCTCCATCACAGTCTCTTTCCCAGGTATCCTAATCCAAAGCAGAGCTAAAAATATTGTTAAATTAATGATGAAAAATAATAATCATGATTGTTCATGAACTTTATAATGTAACTTCAAATCTGTAACCAAATATCTGTTGTGACTTATAGAGATAAATATAAATATTTATAATGAGAAAGGATGCTATGCACTTACTTCTAACAGTATATGGCAGATCAGGAATATTAAGTGCAAAATAAAGTCATAATGGAATAATTCCATTACCTTTAATTTTCTATACTTTTTTCCCAGTGATTATCCTTTAGTATGCTTGCAGTCCCTAAGTGTATATTTTTCTTTCTTCTTTAAAGGTAACTATTCATGTAAGATCAATTTTGTATGCATTTTTAAAAACCCACTGTACAGAGATTATAACTCCTTTCTTTCAGGTTTTTGAGAACATGTATGATTCTTTGCAGTGCAGAATAGAATCCACTTTCCTAAGTATTCCTTAGTACTGGAAAAGAAGCAACATTTGTTACATATGAGAGTAACTGGGAGACATTCTCAGAGATGTGCATTTCAGAAACACGCCTCCCTACACATGTGGGCACAAGCCACATCACTGCACACTTTTATGTTACAAAAATTAGAACAAGCTCTAAATTTTTAGAATAACTCATGGCTATCTGAAAACACTGT
This sequence comes from Colobus angolensis palliatus, assembly GCF_000951035.1. Classification (NCBI taxonomy): domain Eukaryota; kingdom Metazoa; phylum Chordata; class Mammalia; order Primates; family Cercopithecidae; genus Colobus; species Colobus angolensis. Next base: position 4,359,054 of record NW_012115300.1, on the reverse strand, counting down.
ATTAGAAATACTATGCTCTATTTTTATGTGTTAGAGCAGTTTTCTCATTCTAATTATCATGCAATAAAGAAAGGAACAGCACAAATAATACCAAACAACATGAGCTGAGCCAACAGGAAACAAAGAAATTCTTGAAATTAAAACCAAGGGTCTTATTCCGCTGGGAAAAAGCCATTGTGTGTGTTGAGCTCAGAGCCACCACATTACATATCAACAGGGGACATGATTCACATTGCATTCGACTTGTATTCTTTTGTAGCTTTGTTTTCTTTACATAATGCAAATATTTTCCACATCTCTAAATTCATTTTATGTGTTTTATGCAACAATTTGCATAGAGTTGATTTCATGTAAGTCAAGTGCTGTATATTAGAAGAATGTTCTATACATGTGTAATTAGGTAAAGACAAATTGTATTACCTGATATTCTATGCTAAGAGCAGCATGTCTTTACTATACGTATAGACAAAGAGATAAAAACAAGGATAGAACCAGGAATTATCACTGCATTAATTCCTTTTTCTAACCAATGACATAACTAATAGACAATAAAACATTGTAGATACTCAAAGTAGCTGGATATTACAATGTGTTTTTTGGTTTCTTTAATTGCTTTAGACTGTATCTGCACCCATATCACCGTCTTCTACATCAATGAAGGATAGGTTCTATATTATGTTAAGACTAATCATTCTTCTTATGTTTCACATGTCATTCAAAGCTTCCATTTCAATTATTATCCATTTTCCTGTGTCTGTGAGAGACACTATAGGTTTGCATGTCCAATTCTCCACTGTCTTACCTGTCTCTCTTCTAAGGGCTATACAGACTTTAAAAATACATGATTTCTCAGCCTCCTTTTCCATATTGGTTGACCATGTGATACAGTTATGGTCAATGAGATTTAAAAGGATTTTCCAGGTGCCACCTTCCCTCTCCCTCCTTCTTCCTGACTGAAAGGATGACATGAGGCACAGAATACAGGAAGCCTGTGATTATGAGGCCATAAGCAAGAACAAAAAGGAAGCACAGGCTGGGCGTGGTGGCTCACACCTGTAATCCTAGCACTTTGGGAGGCTGAGGTGGGTGGATCACAAGGTCAAGAGATCAAGACCATTCTGGTCAACATGGTGAAACCCTGCCTCTACTAAAAATACAAAAATTAGCTGGGCATGGTGGCACATGCCTGTAGTCCCAGCTACTCGGGAGGCTGAGGCAGGAGAATTGCTTGAACCTGGGAGGTTCCAGTGAGCCGAGATGACGCCATTGCACTCCAGCCTAGAAACACAGTCAGACTCTGAGAAAAAAAAAAAAAAAAAAAGAAAGAAAAAGAAAAACAGGGATCATGAAGCAGAAGGCTACAGAAATTT
>NW_012115300.1:4280771-4357634 GCF_000951035.1 Colobus angolensis palliatus | reverse complement strand
AAAAAAAAAAAAAAAAAAAAAAAAGCAGCACCACAGGGATCATGAAGCAGAAGGCTACAGAAATTTGGTCCCTTAATGGCACAGTAGAGCTTCAACAATCCATACTACTGGGCATATTATGTTGGAAGAAGAAACCTTTATTTCTTTTAGAAATGTAAGCTATATTTTCTGTCAATTGCATACAAAAATATTCCTATATGTTATGCTCAATCTCCTCTACTTTCCACATCCAGTCCTCAATTCCTGTAAATTCTACTTTCTCGAATTCAGTGTTGTTCTGTACATACATCATATTGGTTTTAACTCAGGCTATAGCTATTACTTATTTTAATGCCTTAGAAAGCTTTCTGGTCTTCCTGCCTGTAATAGCAGACACCACCTAATCCACACTCATTTCACTATTGTCTCTTGGTGATTTTCAGTAGGAAGTCCAAGATTATTATAATGACACATAAGACCATTAAAACTGTCCTTTGCCTACCTCTCCAGTTTCATAGACATCAAAATGCTCCCCACTCCACACTTCAGTGTATCACCCTGGCTTCACATGCCTTTATGCCTCCATGCTGACTACTTGTTCAGCCTGGAATGTCTTGATTGTCACTCCCCTACACCTTGTCCCTATTTACAATTCTGAATCTTATTTATCATTCAAGATAGAAAAGTCTTCCTTGATGCTCTACTTTACAATTATCAATATTACATGTTCTATCAGCATACTCAGGTTTAACATTACTATTGGCATTATTACTATATTATGAATACCTGTTTGTTGTCTATCTTTACCAACTGGTTCTTTGGATAAACTAGTGTTTATTTATTTTTACTTCCATACACACAATGGAACAGCTGGCATATATCAGATGCTCAATAAATTGGAAAAACCAAAAGAATGAAAAAACAAATGGTAATTAAATTTGATTGGAATCATCTATATTATCAATTAACTATATCAATAACTACATTTAAATTCTTATTAATTTCCCAAAGTAATTTACATCTGCTTATATTTTGTTAACACTACATCTTTATGCAAAAGCGTAGATAGCACAAGTATCATTTTACCCTGTGTGGCAGACAAGGAACTAAGGTATAAAGAAGAGATGTGACTTCTGTATTATAATAGAGTTAAAGATTAAAAACGAGGCTTTAAATTTTACTTTAGCATATTTTCCCTGTTATACAAATAGCTTTCTAAATCCTACACAAGAACACTCAAAATGCTTTATGTAATGTCATAAAAACATTTTTGTTGCAAATGTTACTGGTTAAAAATTGCATCTATAATAAAGTCCTACTCTTTTAATAGCACCAATATATAGTTTTCTGTATTTTAGAAACAATCCTATTTTGATTTTGATTTTCTTATTATCAATGCTAGCAATGAGATCTGCAAAGATTTGTCATTCAATTACATCTCCTACTTCAGATGACAAAAAGTAGGTCTCCTTAATATTATCTTTGCTGTTACAAAAATTAATGCAAAAAGAAAATATTCTCAAATACACAAACAAAATTAGAATCCTCCTAAGAGGATTTTTGCCTAGGTTATTGTAATAATCTCCTGCACAAACCTGTTCACCAATAGTCCATCATGAAAAGCAGCCAGAGTAATCCTGTTCAAATGTATATTTGATCATGTCACTACTTAGCTAAAGTCTTTCCAATTATTCTCCATTTTTCTCAGAGTAAATGTCAGAATTCTTACAAAATCTTAAATGGCCATAGAAGACCTGACCTCACATTATGGCTCTGATCTCATCTGTTTACTTTCCCAATATTTCATTCTTCTCTAGGTACAGGGCTCTTCGTGTTTTGGAATATACCAGATACATGCTTGCCTCGAGGCCTGTGCCCTGGAAAGTACCTCTTCATGGAGTGTGCCTCAGATGAAGGCCTTAAGATCATTTCCTTCATTTTTTTTCAAGCTTTTGCTAAAATGTCAGCATAACTACCACCACAATGGAATTGCAACCACTCTTCCAAGTATCTTTGCGTTATGAAACAGTATTTATTACCCACTAAAATGTGACATAATTTTCCCTTTATTAAACTCTTGCTTGCTGTTTGTACTTCCCCCCAACACACACACACACACACACACACACACACACACACACACACACATACACACAAATGTCATTTTATAAGGACAGGGAATAAAATCTCTTTCGGATACTGATGTAGACTCAGAGCCCAGAATAGTGTCTAGAATGGTACATGCACAACAATTTTGGATGAATATATCAAACATTGAAATATAGACCTAAGAAGAAGACAAAACCAAAAGAAAAAATCTCATAACAATACAATCCAATGCAAAATATTAGATTATCTGGTCTGGAGGAACTAATAATATAACATACCTTGCTCCCATTCAAAACCTTGAGAAACTGAAAATATTGGGACCTTTATTTTATTTCATTGCTTTTTGAGACTGTTAAGTGGTTGCTTCACTGATTTTCTATGTGAATGTTTTCTGAAAGCTTGTTAGAAAGGTAGAATTTTGTTTCCACTGTAGACTTACTAAATCAGAAATTACATATTAACACCCATAATTTGTATGCACCTTGAAGTTTGAAAAGCACTAGCCTCAACCAATCAAAGTTTCAAAGTTGAAAAACAAGAGTGTAACCTAGTAATGCTACCATTTTAATAGCGGTTTACCAGTGGGACAGTGGAAGCAGGCCATTCTGGGTATAAGCAATTATTTAGAACTTACACCACCACCCCTTCCAAATTATTTGAAGGAAGGAGCAGGATTTTTATCATTGGCATTGTTTAGAACTGTTAGCATGCTAAAAGTAAAGACTGATTTTAGTTAGCTTCATTGTTTTCAAATTCTCAATATGCACTCTTTTCCCTTATTGCTTGCACCTATAGTAGACCAGCCCCACTGCTCTACTCTTGGTATGTCATGGCTTATGGAATATTTTGTTGTTGTTGCTGTTGTAACTGTTTTTCTTATGTGACACTATTTTCCACACATGTAAAATATTTTTCAATGTGGATGAAAAATGGCCATTATAGTACAGACTATCTTCCCAACATAATCCAGTGTCATGCAAAGAATGGTGAGCAAGTCTGGAAAATGCAGAATACATTTCCAGATCTCCTTACTTTCACCTAAATGTTCATAAAACTGATTCCATAACAATGTCAATTTCCAAGTCCATCAAGGGCGATTGAGTAGTGGCGAGCAAAAGATTAGGTCAATTTACATGTTATTTGCAACTAAGACCTTTGCTTGGCATCTCTAGCAACTCCCCCAGTTTACCCAGGTGTGCGTGTACAACAGGAAAGGGTAAGTGAAGGAAGCAAAGAGTGATGGTAACTCTCACCTGATTTGCCTCTGTTTCATCAAGCCACCATGATTATGGTGTTTTGTTGTTGTTATTAACAAAGAAGATGGAAACAGCTGTTTTGAAACATTTAAAAACTACATCCACCCTTGACAAACAACATAGATTTCCGAGGCATTTTTTATGCCGTGTAAAAAGATTTTTTGAAATTAGAAAAAAAAAAAAAAGTTAATTTTACTCAGTTCTTTTTTAGTATGCATGCATTTTCAGTCACTCACATTTTCTTTATAAATCAAGTAGAGGAAATGTATTGCTTGTGGAGAGTAAAATGAATAGCATTTTCAAGAATATGAAGAAAGCAGCCAGTGTGCATGCTTTCAACCCAGCTTGATCAGCGCTTTCCAGCTCTGGCTGCAAAGAGTAGGTGCTGCGTTTTAGAGGAAAGCCTCCTCAAATGAACTCTACTCCAGGAGAAGTTATCGTGGACAAAAGGCCAGTTCTCTCTCCTCCATTTCTGCCAATTCTCTCTCTCAAGTCTCTCCATCATAACATTACATTATAGCATGAGATACATTTGAGATAGAATTACAGATGTGGGCTAGTCATCTATGCTTTTAGCACCATATCCATCACAAATAATTTATGTGTTCCTTTTGTTTTATTGAAAGGTGCCTTCTTCAGCCTTCTCTTATCTCACTCTGCATTTTATAATTGAAGAAAAAGTCTCATCAACATGCTGCTAACAGTAGTGGGGTGAATAAAATGGCATTGCCCAGTAATAACCTATCTCTTTAGTTGATCTAACAAAGCCGACAAAAGAAACATGAGAACTCATAATTAATTTCCAATTTATGGTACAGTAATCAATGGATAATAGTGCCTAAAATGTGAAGAATTTTGTTGATGATTATCCGTATAGTTATTAGAGGCCTGCACTTGTAGAAGAATCAGGGGTGAGACACTTTTCAGATAGTAGATGATTTTGTGCTAGAGGACACTTCTTTAGGGCTAGTCCAGGTTCAGGTTGGTTTTCCTGGAAAAGTTAGTGGAAAAGCTGTTTTGTGAAACTGAACAGGTAACTTCCAGTTATGGCAGATCTGAATAATTTTATGACTTGAAAAATAATTTTAAACAAATGATGGATCATGAAATCTTGTTTACAATCAAGAAAAGATTGAAGGATGTAATCTAAGAATTTTATATACTTGTTAAGTGTGATGGATGAATTAACTAATAAATGTTTTATTATAAATATTTCCTCTAAAAACAGTAATATGTGGGTTTTCCCTGAAAAATATATTGTAAACCCAAGCTTATATCATAAACTCTTCTGCCCACTCTTTTATGCCACATGTAGAATTAGGAACCAATTAAATCACATGAGGCACACGGGGCACAGCAGTATCCCTGTGTTTGTTAGAGAGTCAGTACACACTTTTATTTTTATTTTTTTATCTTTATATTTTTGCCCCTGGAGTTCACAATCTAGTGAAGTAAATAAGACACAAGCTAAAATGTAACAAAAAGCCCAATGGCTATTTATGGTTGTATTGGTCTGGTTGCAGGTAATAAATGCTATAGTACTTAGGATTACAAAGTTATTCCATTAAAGAAGATGTGAAAGCTCCAATCATACGCGTAGAGGGAAATATGTGGACGCCCTTGGAATCACAGAGAGTTTGCACTTAAAGGACTTTAGACTTACAGTCTGAGACCAATATTTGTAGGAAGATAAGCAAAAACCAGAAAGTAGCATAAGGCTTAAAGGTCTTCCTTCCATGTTTCCCTCTTCTTAAGGAAATGCTACTTCTGTTATGATATCTGGCTAATGTGAGGGACATTTGTGACTTTGCCTTCAGCTGTTTCCTCAATGGCCTTTATTGACATTTTATTTCCTCTAAAATTCCCACTAAACCAGTCCTTTGAGTAACATTTGGCTCATAAGATATACACATACGGTCTTGAAGGAAAGCTTTCTTGAGCTTCGCAGCTGAGTTTACACCTCTAGGAGGACTCTTGTGGAGTGTGAGTGAATGTAACAGGGAAAGCGAATGCTGGAATATCTGTAAACGGTGACTGAACATATAACAACACAATAATGTCCACAGATAGATGCAGTGGGGCATTCTTTATAAACTATAAATGTTGCAACATACATTCACTGCCTATCTTGCATGTTCATTCAACACTAACTGAACAAATATTACTGAGGGCCAGCAAGGTGCAAGACACTATTCTAGATTTTAGAGATAAGCTGTGAATGAAACAGTCAAACCCTCTGCTTAGTGGGGCTTACATTCTACTTGGAAAGGCAGAAAATAAAACAAATAAATAAATAAATAAATAAATAAATAAATAAATAAATCCGCTCCATGCCAGATGATAATAAATTGCTAGAATAAAATTACAGCAAGATAGAAATAAGAGACAGACATGAGTGTGATGTGATATATAGGGTTTTCAGAAAAGTGTTCCTGCTAAGGTGACACGTGAACAGATCTGAATGAGTGATGAAGAAAAATCTATCAAAAAATGGGGAAAACATATCCTAGGCAGTGGGGAAAGCCAGTATTGTGGCCACAAATGAGGCAGGAGTGAGTTTGGCATGTTTGAGAAAGAATGACAGAGCCAATGTGGCTGGATGGGGTGAGGTGAGGAAATGGGAGCAGGAGCTGAGATCAGAAAGAGACAATAGAGTGGGCAAAAAGCAGATTAAGGGAATTTCAGAACAGCTTCACTTGACTCCAGCTCTGCTGGAATAATTTATTAAAGATCTACTCCATACTAGCCGAGAGGATATAGGATTAAGTGTGCGAATGCTTCTGCCTTCCTAGAATTCACAGTATTAAGAGTGAGACAAGAACAAAATTGGAATATAGCGTGATATCTTTTCTTCTAGGTACAAGCTCAAATTGCCAGGGCACACTTAGAAAAATGTATATAAATTTTCCTGGTACAATCATGATAGGCTAATTAGTGCACGTGACACATAGGCTGAGCTTTGTAGGGCAAATTAGAGTTTGTGAGTTGACCAGTGAGATGAAAATTATGCCAAGCTGCCTGAATGGTTTATTCAAAATTACAAAGGCATAGGCAAGCATTGCAAATTGAATTTGAGAGGTGTAGTGGAAAAGCAAAAAGCACTGGAGCCAGACAATGGTTTGAATGTTATCTCTAAAACAGAGAACGTTATTTAATCTCCCTTTAGAGATTTATAATAGTGCCTGCCCTGTAGGATCAATGTGATGTTTGGTGATGCTAAATGCAAAGTGCCTGGTTTCTATTCCGTGAACAGTAAATCCTAGTTATTGTTTTCACATGCAAAGCTCTCATCTTAAAGATAGATATAGGGTTGATTTCATTATTTTATTCTCAGACTTTGTTCACTATCTGAAACAGAGTTGGTGCTCTATGAATATTTAGTATATAATGAATGAACTGGAACAGTTACTGATATCTTTAAGTTGCAATAATCCAGGTGATGGAGGCTAAAGAACTGAATTAAGACAATGGTAGTGGAAATAGGAAAAAGTAGAGATAATTCAGAGATACCTAAGTGATAAAAGTAAGATAATATGAGGGAGAAGAAAAAATCAGGGATAACTTCAAGGTTGACAATCGAGTAACAGGAAGAATTTTGGTGACAGCCATAGAATAGGATAATCAGGAGGACCAAGAACTGGCTTCAGTTGTACAGGAGGAGAAAAAAAATGAGGCCAAGCTGATTTGATAATTTTGAGATATCTACAGTCCATGGAGGTGAAAAAGCCTGTAGGCAATCAGAAATGAAGTCTGTTACTCAGAAAATAGATACACCGGCATTAATTGAAGCCTTTGTGTAAATGCAGTTTGGAAGATGGATTATTACAGAAGTGGATGAAGCGGGACAAGAATGTGTTCCAGACAATATTGTTATTTAAGAGGCAAGCATAAAGAAAAAAGATCCCTTGAAAAAATGTCATGACTTCACAGAGAATTCAAGAGAATCATGAGAGACTGGAATCACTTTATAACTTACTTTTTTCATGTATTTATAGATAAACAGTGCAGAGCATAGTTTGTTATAGCTTGAGTATTCTCTCATTAATAACTCTCTAACTTAAATCACCTTAACGGCACATACTGTAAGAGCTCATAATGGTGTATGAGAAATGAGACATGATCAATGATAGTAAGACTCATAACTCAGAAGACAAAATTCTATTTGATTTCTATGATTTAAACATTAGGTTTCTATGATTTAAACATTTATCCCATTTTCATATTGGGCATCCAGCTTAATGTTATTTCATAGGTAATGAGCAGACAACTCAGATAAGTGATATTATTGAAGGAAACTTTTCCTGGTAGGTACCATTTATATTATCTGCTCATTTTCAACCTTTATTCATTTACGTAAGATTTAAGGTTTCTATTATGTTCTCTTTAAGCTTGAATACATTATTTGATACTAATCCAGATAAGGCAGTCACTAACACTCAAAAAAAGTTGGAAGATCTGTAGCCAAAATACCAACTTTTTTGTCATAACATCCGTTCAGTAATTGTGCCTGAACATTTCTTCAGTTGCTTAAAAACAGTTTTTACTTTCAAAATGCATATACTCCTATATTAGTTTAGTTGATTATAATTTAGTGTTTCAGTGAATTGGGACTAAAATTCATTAAACTGCATTGTTTCACTGTAAGAGTAGCTACTGTAGGAGTGTTAGCAGACATTTCATATTCATTTGAGAAGTACAATGCTGAAATTATCATAATGTGATCCCAATATTTCATGATTTTTGCAAAAGCATGGTATGGAAAAGCTTAGATATCAGTGAAAGCAAATGTAAGCATCCTGATGCAATGCCTTCATTGTTGACCTCATTTGCTTTGATATCAGAGTTAATTTGTCATAAATTGATGACAAAATGAAATCAAGAATCCTCTACCAAATGAACAAAGTTTTCTTGTTTGTTTTATTCTATCGAAAAAGAAAATTTCCCAATTATTACAAAGTGTAATTTTTCTAGATGGGACTTATGTATGCTAATTACAAATGAACACATACAAGCAAAAACAGATTCTGTTTGGCCAAAAATTGAGAAGAAACAAAATTAAGCTGATGGGTAGTAAAAACAGAAGGTAACATAAATGAAGAATGGGAAAACAGATAAATAAGCTGGAAGTTAGTTTTTTAGTTTTGGGTTGTGAGTTTTGACTTAAGACACATTTTGAAACTGACTTTATTAACAGGAGGTGGAAAATAAAATTACACACTGAATTAGTTAAACATTTCAAAGTAATTTCTTCCATGAGGGATATTTCAAATTAAAAACTACATATTTGTCATTAATTTTTGTTAGGGAAATTGGATGGATGAGTCTTACAATGTAAAGGGAAGGAAAATGTTTAGTATTTTTCCTGAAAATAATGGAACTTATAGTAAGTACAGAGTGAAAGAAGCAAATCTGGAACTTATAATAAGTACAGAGTGAAACTCTACCCTAGTATTTTGCAGCTTCACTCTACAAAAAGCTGCAGTCACAGCAAAGAAGGCATGAGATGCTAAAATTCTAAAATAAAAACATGCTTTATTTCAGGCCAGAGGGCTCAGAGAGTGGAGCCTGGAACAAATTAGGGAACCCAGGGCCTTTTATGGTTCATGTTTTCATCTTCTCCATGAGACACTATTACCTACCCAATGTCACATGGTTTTTATTTCCTCTTTTTTTCCCCAGGAAACTTATACTTTTTAAATTTAGGACTATGAATATACATACACACCCGCACATACATACATACATATGAATACATGTATTGTATATATACATACACATACATACATATACAAATATATAAAATGTCTAAGAATCTAAAATATCTCAAAAACAAATCAAAATTGATGATCTATAAATACCTGAATAATATTTCTTTTCTTTCTCTTTCTTTTTTTTGGAGACACAACATTGTAGTCACCCAGGCAAGAGTGAAGTGGTGTGATCTCCGCTCTCTGCAACCTTCACCTCCTGAGCTCAAGGGATCCTCATACCTCAGCCTCCCGAGTAGCTGTTATTGTTATTATAGGCATGTGCCAACACACCTGACTAATTTTTGTATTTTTTTAGTAGAGATGGGGTTTTGCCATGTTGGCCAGGCTGGTTTCAAATATCTGGCCTCAAGTAATCTGCCTGCCTTGGCCTTCCAAAGCTCTGCGATTACAAGTGTGAGCCACTGCACCCAGTCAATATTTCTTAAAACTCTCAATGTCATCACAGATAAGGAAAGTCTGAAAATATGTCACAGGCCAGAGGAGCATAAGGAAGAATAATATCTAAATGACATTTGGTATGCTGGGTGGCATGCTGGAACACACACACAAAATAGGTAAAAACTAAGAAAATTTGAATATAACTTTAGTTAATAATAATGTATCAATATTGGTTTATTAGTTTTAAATAATATATCATACCAAATTAAGATATCAATAATAGGTGAAACTAGACGTAGAGTATATGAAACTCTGCATCATCATCACTCTTTCTCTATAAATTTAAAACTATTCTAAGAAATAAAATTTATTACAAAAATTAAAGGAGAAATCATCAACCAGCCAATCGTAATCTAAAGTTTCACATACATTTCTCAATAATTGTTAGAAAAACTAGACAAAATCAAAAGACTTCTAGTATTTAAATCATTTGCAAACATCATGACATAATTGATATTTTCAAAATTACAGTCCACCAACTGCAAAATGAAGGCTTTTTTCAGATGCACATAGTTTATTTACAAAGATAGACTATATTCCAGACCATAACAAAGGCCTCAATAAATTTTAAAAAGACCCAAATCATACAGAGTATGTTCTCTGAACATAGTCTAATAAAATTTGAAATACATATCTTATATCTAGGAACATTCAATATTTATACAAATTTAATAATATACTTCTAAGTAATCACAAAGGTAAAATAAAAAAGGCAATATAAATTATTATGACTTTGAGTTTGGTGTCAGCAAGATGGCAAATAGTTTTTCTACTCATATTCCCTCCATAGCAACAATAATTTGGCAGTGACACATGGAAAAATTTTCTTCATGGGAACTTTGAAACTTTGAGTTATAACATATGAAACCCCAGTACAGCCCAAGACCAGGAAGGACCATTTTGAGAACACAGGCCCATGCCTTAGTGGCAGCCTCACTAATTATGGCCCCAGCTACAAACCCTGAAACAGCCCTGTATTAGAGCGGACTCAGCGAAAGCCTCATTTGGCCTTGGTCCTGCTACCGGCACTATCTGCCAGGGAACTCAGGAGTAATATCCACTAATGCTCATATAGGCAGACCTACTAGCCTTGATCTAACTGTAGATCTTAAAGAGGCCCTGTAACCTGAATCTAGACCTTCCCAGCAGTCCTGCCCAACCAAGAACCTGATGGGAACATGTCCATCCATGCCCCTAAAGGCAGGCCCACTGATCCTGGTCCAACTTTGTATCTTGATGTGATCCTATAATCAGGCTCCAGCCCTCTCAGCCATAGTCGGGGAGTGGTCCTGCCTCCCTAGGGACTTGGAGGAGGCACACCCATCAGTACTACCATATGCATGCCTACAGACCTAGGAGGACCTGAAAGCAGCCCTGTGGTTCAATTCAGGACTACTCAACTATAATCTAAGGCAGGTCCTGCCTGCTTAGAGACACACCTAGAGATCTGATGGAAACCTTCTCAGGGATACAGCAGGAACTACATTTATTTGTACATCTTATAACAGGCTCAACCTTTGCAGACCTCATTGTAGATCCTGAGGTAGACCCTTGTCTCAGTGCCAACTCTACTGATCCAGGTCCTAGAGGCATCCAGATAGGACTTATGATCACTTTAGCCTCTGGTAACAGGCTTATCAACTGTAAACTGCACTGCAGAACCAGCAACAGCCACATAATATGGCTTTAATTTCATTCAATTGTAATATTAGAAGGAATCCTATCAATTCAGGGATTCATCAGGAGATGGTATATACCTGAAAAAACTATAGAGACTGGAAGAGGCGTTACCTCTTCAAATGCAGAGACAACAATATAAGACTGCATAGATTACAATGAATCAGGCAAACATTACACCTCCAAAGGAAACTAAGAAAACTTCAGCAATCAAATCTGGACAACTAGAGATCAATGAATTGTCTGACAAGGAATTAAAATAAATTTAAATAGTACAGGTCTCAATAAATTTTAAAAAGACCCAAAACATAAAGAGTATGTTCTTTCAACACAGTATTATTAAAATTGAAATAAATATCATATATCTAGGAATATTCCAAATTTATATAAATTTAATAATGCACTTCTAAATGATCACTTCTAAAATAAATAGTACACTTCTAAAAATCAATTAAAATTTCATTATCAAGCGAAATTAGAAAAACAATGTACAAAAATTAGAAGTTTAATAAAGAAATAGAAATGATAATAAAGAACCAAACAGAAATTTCAGAACTGAAGAATGCACTGAATGAACCAAAAACCTTAATAGAAAGCTTCAGCAGCAGACAGCCATGCGGAAGAACCAGTGAACTCAAAGACAGGTCATTTGAAATTAGCCAGTTAGACAAATAGAAAGAAAAAAGAAATAAAAAGAGTAAAGAGAGATTACAGGACATATGGAATACCATCAAAAGAACAGATACACACATTATGGGGTTTCAGCAGTAGAAAAAACAGAGAAAGGAAAGGAAAGCTTGCTTAAAGAATAATGGTTGAACACTTCCCAAATCTTTCAAGAGATATGGATATCCAGATTCATGAAGTTCAAAGGATCTCAAGTAAAATCACCCCGAAGATTACTCCAAAGTGCAATATAATCAAAATTCAAAATCAAAGAAAGAGAATTTGAAAAGCAGCAAGTGATAAGGAACTCAGCACATACAAGGAAACCTCCAGTAAGACTATCAGTAGACACCGTGCAAGCCAGGAGTGAGTGGGATGATATATTCACAGTGGTTAAAAAAAAAAAAAAAAAAACTTTTTCAAACTGGAATATTATTACCAGCAAAATTGCCCTTCAGAAATATAGATAAATAGAAACTGAGAAAGTTCATCACCAGTAGACCTGAAGAAGGGAGTTCATCAAATTGAAACAAAAGGATGTTAAGTAACATGCAATTTGAAAATATAAAAATTTCTGGTGAAAGTAAATATAAAATCAAATTCAGAATACTCTAACACAGTAATGATAATGTGTAAATCACTTTTAATTATACTATAAAAGTTTAAGATCAAAAGTATTAAAATATAGCTACAGTAATTTGTTAACAAATATACAATATAAAATATGTAAAATGGGACAGCAATGACATAAAATGTAGAGAGGGGTGAAAGCGTAGAGTTTTGAATGGTATTTATTGTATTAGCTTAAACTACACTGTTAAAACTGTAAAATGTTTAATGTAAGCCTTTTGCAATTTATGCAAAACAATAAATGTGATACACCAATTAATAGAATGCAGAATAAACACCACAAGATAATCTCATTAGATTCATAAAAAGCATTTCATGAAATTCAGCCTCCTTTCATAATAAACACTCTCTCAGTAAATTAGACATAGAAGGAAGGTGCTAACCTTCCCCCTACAAAAAAAAAATACTAGTAGTAGACATACAGAAAATAAAGAGATAGACATCAAAATATACCACTGAAAAGTCAATAAATAACAAAGATAGACAGCAAGGGAGGAAGAAATGAACAAACGAATTACAAATAAAAAATAAAATAGAAAACACTTAATAAAATAACAATACCTTTCCCTTACCTATCTTAACGATACCTTACAAATATCAATGTCTTACCTATCCATAATTACTTTAAATATAATGAGTTAAACTGTCCAACCAAAAGATATAAAGTGGCTGAATAAATAAAATAAACAAGATCCAACAATATGCTGCCTACCAGAAGCTCACTTTAGCTTTAAGAACACACGGAGTTCAAAAAGAGAAGAGATGGAAAAAGACAGTCCATGCAAGTGATAACTGCAAGTGATAACCAAAGAATCAGGGGTGGCTATACTTATATCAGACAAAATAGGCTTTTAGTCAAAATCTGTCACAAGAGACAAAAAAGGTCACTGTATAAAAACAAAATGATCAATTCATAAAGAGGATATAATATATATATATATATATATTCACCCAGTATGGGAGCAACAAAATACACAAAGCAAATATTAACAAAACCGAAGGAGGAAATACACAGCAATTTAATAATAGCAAGAGACTCAATACTCCACTTTCACCAATAGACAGAATATCCAAACTGAAAACCAATAAGGCAACAACAGACTTGAACAATATGAATCAAATGAATTTGACAGACATATAGAGAACATTCCATCCAATAGCAGCAGAAAAGACATTCTTTTCATGCACACACTGAACATGCTCCAGGATAGAATATGCATTTGACCATAAACAAATCGTAGCATATTTAAGAAGACTGAAATCATATTAAGTATCTTTTCTGATGACCATGTTATAACTAAAAATCAATAAGGTGATAATACTGGAAAATTTACAAAACAACACTCTCCTGAATAACCAATGAGTCAAAGAAACAACTGAAAAGGAAATAAAATAATATATTGAGGCAAACTAAATTGGAAACCAGTATATAAAAACGTATGAAATATTTCAAAAGCAGCTCTAGGTGGGAAGTTCATGGTGATAAATGCCTCTGTTAAGAAAAAAGAAAGATCTTAAACACCTAATTTCACACCTCAATGAACTAAAAAAAGTATGAACAAACTAAGTTGACAGGTAGCAAAACTATGAAAATCATAACATTAGAGTAGAAATAAAATTAAATAAAGACTAGAAAGAATAGAAATGATCAAGAGATCATTGCTTGAAAAAATAAACAGAATAAACAAATCTTCAGTCTAAGACAAAGATAAAGAGAACTCAAAAAAATGAAAGAGCAGACATTACAATTGATACCACAGAAATAAAAGGATCATTAAAGACTACTGTAAATAATTATATGTCAACAAATTGGGTAAGCTAAAATAAATGGATAACTGCCTACAAGACTGAATCATGAATAAATAGAAAGTGTAAACAGATCAATAATGAGTAAGGAGATTGATGCAGTAATTAACAAAATCGTCCAAAAAGAAAATACCAGGAACAGAGGCTTCATGAGTGAATTCTAACAAATATTTAAAGATAAATTAATATCAACCCTTCTCAAACTCTTTCAAAAAACTGAAGAAGACAGAAAATTTCCAAATTCATTTTATTAGTCCAGCATTACCATTATACAAAAGCCAGGTAAAGACACTACAAGAAAATAAAATTACAGGCCAACGAACAAGAGTGAACATAGCAAAAATTCTAAGGAAAATACTAGCAAGCCAAATTCGACAGCACATTAAAAGAATTATAACCAATTTATCATTGGCATGTAAGGATAGTTCAACATATGCAAATCAATAAATGTGATACACCACATTAATAGAATACAGAATAAAAACCACAAGATCATCTCATTAGATTCATAAAAAGCAATTCACGAAAATCAACCTCCTTTCATAATAAACACTCAGTAAACTAGATATAGAAGGAAAGTACCTTAACATATTAAATGCTGCATATTACAATCCCATAAATAAAATGCATCCAAACTGGAAAAGAAGTAAAATTATTTCTGTTAACAAATAACACGGTCCTACATGTAGAAAACTGTAAGGACTTCAACAAAAAACTGTTGGAGTGAATAAATGAATTTAGCAAACTCTTAGGACACAAAATTAACGTATAAAATGTAATTGTTTCTATATATTAACTATAAACCATCTGAAAAAATTAGGATAAAAATTTCATTTACAATAGCATCAAAAAGAAAAAAAAAACTGAGAAATAAATATAACCAAGGATGTGAAAGACCTACACCTAAAAACTAGAGCACATTGATGAAAAAAGTTAAGAGACATAAATACTTGAAAAGCTGTCCCATGTTTGGGCATTGGAAAAATTAATAATGTGAAAGTGACCATATTATGCAATTCCTATCAAAATTCCAATGGCATTTTTCACAGAAATAGAGAAAATAATTCTAAAATTCCTACAGAACTACAAAAGACTCCAAATAGTCAGTGCAATCTTAGTAAAGAAAACAACAACAACAACAAAAGACATCGCAATTCCTGATTTCAAATTTAATTATAAAATTATAGTAATAAAAACAGTAAAATACTAGAATAAAAACAGACACACAATCCAATGGAACAGACTGGATAGCCCAGAAGTAAACCCACGCACACACAACCAACTAATCTTTGACAAGGACCCAAAGAACACACATTGGAAAAATGATAGTCTCTTCAATAAGTGGTGTTGAAAACACTGAATATCCATATGCAAAAAAAAAAAGAAAAAAAGAAATAAACTGGATCCCTATTTTATACATACACAAAAGATTAACTCAAAATGGATTAAAGACTTCAGTATAAGACCTAAAACTGTAAAACTATAAAGATTCATAGAAGAAAACATAAGGAAAAAACTCCTGGACATACTGGTTTTGGAAATCATTTTCTTGGATATGACACCGAAAGTATGGGCAGCAAAAGCAAAAATTAATGAGCAGACTACAACAAACTGAAAAATCTTCTATATGGAAAAGGAAACCATGAATAAAATAAAAAGGCAACCTATGGAATGGAAAATATTTTCAAATCATATATCTGATAAGGGTTAGTCCAAGATATATAGGAAACTCATGCAACTTGATAGCAAAAAAACAAACAACCCAATTAACAAATGGAAAAAGGAACTAAACAGACATATTGCAAAAGAAGTTAAAGGGCCAACACGTATATGAAAAAGTGCTCAAAATGACCAATATTCAAGGGAATGCAAATCAAAACCACAATGAGATATTGCCTCACTGTTAGTAGACTATTAACAAAAAGATAAAAAAAAAAAATAAGTGGAAAAGATTTCACAAGACACCAAAAGCAATTGAAACAAAAGCAAAAATTGACAAATGGGATCTAATCCAAACAGCTTCTGCACAGCAAAAGAAACTATCAACAGAGTAAACAGACAATCTACAGAATGGGAGAAAAGTTTTGCAAACCATACATCTAACAAAGGTCTAATATGCAGTATCTACAAGGAACTTAAATTTATAAGAAAAAATGAACAACCCCATTAAAAAGTGGGCAAAGAATATGAACATACAAATTTCAAAAGAAGACATACATGCAACCACCAAACATATTCAAAGGGCTCAGTATACAGATCGTTAGAGAAATGTGAGTCAAAACCAAAATTAGATACCATCTCACATCAGTAAGAATGGCTATTTTTAAAAAGCCAAAAAATAACAGGTGCTGGCAAGGTTGGGGAGAAAACGGAGTGCTTATACACAGTTGGTGGGAGTGTAAATTAGTTCAGACATTGTGGAAAGCAGTGGATTCCTTGAAGAGCTAAAAACAGAAGTATTATTTGACCTAGCAATCCCATTACTGAGTATATACCCCCCAAAATACAAATCATTCTACTATAAACACATATGTACATGTATGTTCACTGCAACACTATTCACAATAGCAAAGACATGGAATCAACCTAAATGCTCATTAGTGGAAGACTGGGTAAAGACAATGTGGTGCATATACACCATGGAATACTATACAGCCATAACAAAGAACAAGATCATGTCCTTTGCAGGGACATGAGGGAGCTGGAGGCCGTTATCCTTAGCAAACTAATGCAGAAACAGAAAACCAAATATCATATGTTTGGTTGGAGCTAAATTATGAAAATACATGAACACAAAGTGTGGAATAATAGACACTGGGGCCTACTTGAAGGTAGAGGGTAGAAAGTGGGAGAGAATCAGAAAAAAATAACTATTGGGTACCAGGCTTTTTACCTGGGTGATGAAATAATCTATACAACAAATCTCCAGGACATGAGTTTCTCTACGTAATAAACCTGTACACGTAGCCTTAGACCGAAAACAAAAGATTGTTATTGTTGTTGTTGTTGCTGTTGTTCTTATTGTTTAATATAACTGTTGGCAAGGTTGCGGAGAACAACTAGGATAACAATTTCATTTACAATAGTATATTACAGTTGGAACCCTTGGTGTCCAACTGTAATAAAAAACCACATGCAAAATCCTCATAAAATTAAAACAGAACAATATAATTAAGCAATCTCACTACTGAATATATATATAAAGGAAATGAAATCAGTATCTTAAAGAGATACTTGCACCTCCATGTTCACTACAGCAATATTTACGAGAGATGAAATACAGAAACAACCTAAATGGCCATCGACAAATAAATGGATAAGAAAAAAATGTATTTGAAATACAAACAGGCACACATATGTACATAAACGCACAATAAAATATTAAATGTTTAATGTAAGCATTTTGCAACATATGCAAAGCAATAAAAGAAAGAAGAAAGAAAGAAGTCCTGCTATTTGCAACAACATTGATGAACCTGGGTGACATCATATTAAGTGAAATAGACACAGAAAGACAAACACTGCATGATCTCACTTATACATGGAATCTAAAAAAGTTGAATTCACAGAAATAGAGAGGGAACGGTGGTTGATAGGGGCCAGCAGGTGAGGACTTGGGGAGCTATTGGTCAAAAGGTGCAAACTCTCAGTTATAAGATGAATAATTTCTGGGAATCTAGTGTATGACATGGCAACTACAGTTTATAATGCTGTATTGTAAATGTGTAATTTGCTAAGACATTAGATCTTATTGTTCTTACCACACACATTGTATTACTCAGGGTTCTCTAGCCGGAGAGAACTAATAGGATAGATGTATATATAAAGGGGAATTTATTAAGGAGTGTTAACTAACCTGATCACAAGTTCTTACAATAGACCGATGGGCAGGCTGAGGAGCAAGGAAGCTAGTTTGAATCCCAAAGCTGAAGAACTTGGAGTCCCATGTTGAGGGCAGGAAGCATCCAGCATGGGAGAAAGATGTAGGGTTTTCTTCTGTCTGCTTTTGTTCTAACCTTGCTGGAAGCTAATTAGATTGTGCTCACCCAGATTGAGGGTGAGTCTGCCTTTCCCAGTCCACTGATTTAAATGTTAAGCTTCTTTGGCAACACCCTCACAGACACTCCCAGGAACAACACTTTGCATCCTTCAGTCCAATCGAGTTGACACTCAGTATTAATCATCACACACATATGTAAAATAACTATGTGATGTGATTGCTATGTTAATTACCTTGACTTGGGTAATCATTTCACAATGTGTTTACATACTAAAGTATTGCGTTGTACACCTTAACTGTATAACATTTTTATTTGTCAATTAAATCTCAATAGATAAAAGAAAATTGTGCTTTATTTGCATCATTTCTTGAATTTCAACAATATCTAGTTAGTTTACCAATTTAAGTTATGTGGTAATACGTGATGAAATATATTCTAACTACTTCAGTATGTTCACTGCTGAAACAGGTGTACAAAGGTTTATACCAGAATAAAAACCATGTGAATTTCAAACTGGAACTTAAGTTAGGTCAATGACATTACCAATCGCCACTTAGGGAACACTATTCAGCTTAAATTAAATATTCTTTGAAAACATATGTTCATTGATGTCTACAAAAATTAGAGATTTATTTTGGAGGAAAGATTATACATGTTTGAGCTAAAATCCATTTAGAAAATATTATGACATCTTTTGAAATCACAGGTAATTATAAATATTGTACAATTTGTCTGACAGATATTTATTTAGCTATGTTAATTCTTAATTGGATGTGTATGAAGTCTTAAATCTGTGACGATATTTGTGTTTGTGTGCATGATGGCATTGTGAGAATATTGGTCAGTTTCCTTGTTTATTATTGGATAAATTATCCAGAGAATCCTGTGGTATATTTGCCACCAGTGATAATTAGAATGAATAGAACATAAGAACTCAGGTCTGCTGTCTTCAGTCAAAGCTTTTAAGGAACTGAAGACTTTTCTAACTTATTCATATATTTTGTTTTAATTTAATTTATATTTATTTAGTATGTATTAGAAGAAAAAAGTGTTTAAGCCTCAGAAGCTGTTTTTTTCCCTGAAATATTTTAGGAGTCTATCATTAGCATAAGAGCTGAGGACTTAAGGGAATGGGCATGTGGAAACTGTCTTGAACCCTCTCTCTCTCTAACTTTTTGCTAACTTCCTTTACTTTTACTTCTTTAAACTATCGGCTGCTCTTTTTACCCATTTCAGTACTAAATTTTGTGTCATTTTGACTCTGCCTTGATAATCAGAATTCAGTCTTCCACTACCCCATTCATTTTTTGTCTTTTGGTAAAAAACTTAAAATTGTAACTTACGTTTATCTATGATCATAATTTTCTACCCTGAAGAAAATACAGGCATTTGGGATATAGAAAGATGGCTTGAATGGCCTAAATTATGTTTTCACAACGTGAGAGCTGCCTTTTCAAAGCAACTCACACACTTATTCAGGCTCTCATTTACCAAATATTTCATGCCAAATGCAGGTGACTGGGCTTATGTTGATCTCAGTTTTAGAATAGAATATTGTATTGGGATAAATAAATCAGCCCACTTAGCAGTCATGTTCTAATAGAGTTAGCTTACTTAGCCTAGCTATAAAACACTAGTACATAAATAATCATAAATGTCTAATAATTTTGACATTTTAGAGTTTTTTGTTACCTTCAGATGCTTATTTGACATTATAGAATGCATCAGCAGGGACCAAATTGCAAAATCAGAAGTAACCATATTTCTCACTTCAACCGTAATTCCTCCTTACTCTTAGTCACACTAATTCCCCATTTAAGGATAAATTCAACACTAATGATTTAAAAAAAAAAAAATTAAAGGTGGTGTCTTAACTAAGGACTAACCCTCACCCCAAAAGAAGTACAAATAAATTACTCCTTTATGTATTTTATTTATATTTGACCAGCTCAGAAGACTAGCACTTAGTACCTGAATATGAAATGTATGAAACGTATGAAATATATGTTGGCAGAGTCATCCAATAAATTAAAATTTAGACTGTTAAATATCTCCTTGGCTTTTTAAGTTTTAGTTTGTGTTCCTGTTCATTTTAGCCCCTTCACCACTGCAGAGCTCATTGGCAATAGTAACATGAAAAAACATGATTAATCTATATTTTTTGAGTGTTGGTTCCCTTTTGAGTTCAGAGCCAATCATTTACAGAGCAGGAAATAATGGCATACTTTTCAGTAGCCACGGAAACTGGTATGTAGCACATTACATACAAAATAAAATTTCAAGAATGCCAAGTCCCCAAATTTATAGCTCAGTGATTTTTGACAACTAAATATGGTTAGAGAATTTTTCTCTTAAACGTGGGAATCTCAATATTAAAAAAAAAAAAAAGAAAGATGTAATCAAAAGTTGAAAAGAAATTTGTGGATGTGAGAAAACAGGGAATATGTCTAAATCTGTGATTAACTTATATGTGAACCTCACCTTGTTACTCAGCATTTTTAAGTCCTTTGTTTTTCCCATCTGGACCACATTACTTGCGTCCCTTGCTGGAACCTTGTGAAGCTTAGTGATTGTGAACCACTTTGACTTCCACAGCTAGAGGATGTTAGAGAAATGCAAATTATTATTGTTGTTATTTATTATTTATTGCTTTCTATCCAAACTTAGTTCCAGTCTCAGCAGGCATACTCCTTGAGCTATAGAGGCAAATTAATAATAAATTCAGTATTAATCCCTCAGCAAATACCTAGAATAGCCTCAACAAGAACCAGTTAAAAATTGGTCTATAAAAATATTCTTATTTTACACTTCTATTAAAAGATCAACAGTTAAAAGTTTTAAAACTTGCCATAAAGCTAATAATTTTATTTCTATTAACTGGCTCTACTTTGAATTACTGAGGATTTTCACTGCATGCAGCATTTTTACTCAGTTGAGATAACACCATTTTGAACTGGTAACATGTCTCTGCTTAACGTTTTCATACAATTGGTAGTTTTAGTTTTCTTTCGATTAAAAAAACATACTTATCAAGTTTGCTTAATTCACAAAGATCAAATTTGAAAAGATTATTACATTAAGCTGGGCTAAAACCTTTTGGGTTTTTATTTCTAAGCAGATGTTGATCTTCTTTTTAAGGTTGTTTCCCTTTCATAGTCCTTATAATCACCATATAACCTGAATTGTATTTTGTAAATGTTGAATAAAAATGGCAGATACTCTTATATTGAATATATACTAAGAGATTCTTATCAAAAATATAGTTACTTTTTTATGGAAAATAATAGTACAATGGAAAAATTAAGGCTACAAAAATGGAGTAGATAAAATGCTTTTTTAACACAAGCATTCTACCTCATGAGAAGAAAACAATGTACATTTTTCTTTTCCTCACATACTATTGTCTCCACATGAATTAACACAAAATAATAATAAAAATGTGATTCATATAGATGTCATAATACAGTATTGATGCATATAATTATTTGTAGTTTGTATTCCAAGGCAGGTAGTTTCTTGACATACATATTGTACATCTAGTACATTAATCACTATATATACATTTCATCTATCTCAAACATGTATTCAAATGCTATATTTATTTTTGTTTTCTTCATATATATTTGTAAGGGGTATTTATTTTATCAGCTTTAAAGCAACATTTTACAAAAATTTTAAAGTATAAATTGCATACATTCAGTTCATAGGTCAAAAAGTCTGCAAAATAGGTGTGAAAGAAATATTAATGCATATGTCAACACTTTAAAATGCTCTGCATATTATAAGTTTTCTCATAGTGATAATTTATCATCCATTCTTCTGATACAATAATAGAAATCACCGTAAAATAAAATACTGGAAGAAGAACAAGAAAGCCAACTTTAATTTATTATTTCATTTTTCAAATACGATGAACAACTCATAGAGTGTAAGAAACTATCTGAAACTATGATTTGATTGTTCTGGATGGGGCCTCTGCATCAGTTTTTTTTCAAAGCTGCAGGTAATTCTTATGGGCAGCCGGTATATACTAAAGACAGAGATTACACAGATAAGATGATATAATGCATTCCCTCAAAGTTTTGGAGTACAGTAGGGAAACAATCATCCAAATAAATCATTGTGTTTCAATGGAAAATAGAGAAGGATAGGGGGAAATGAGAAGTTCCTCAAGGGATAGAAGTTTCAGTTATGCAAGATTAATAAGTACTGGAGATCTAATGTACAACAGTGTGAGTATAGCTAACAATATTGTATTGTGTACTTGAAATTTGCTAAGAGGGTGGGTCTTTTTAAGTGTTTTTCTCTCTCTCTCTCTCACACCCTCACACACAGGCATGCACACACACAATAACAACTATGTGAAGTTATGCATACATTAATTAGGTTCATTGTGATAATTATTTCACAATGTATGTCAAAAGATTACATTAAAGATATATAATTTTTGTCAATTATTTTTGAATAAACATTGTATATAAAAATAGAGAAATATATAAAATAGAGAAAGAAAGAGTAAGATTTCTTCAGAGGATGCAGCTAAGAGTTTAGGGACTACACCAAAGAAATACATAGTTTAATAAAGGGATGAACCAATTATGCAAACAATTAACAGTAGTAAGTGATATATGAAACATGTATAAAAGTGTTACTGTAAATTAAAAGAAGGAGAGATCACTTGGTGATCAAGGATCCTATTGACCACATGGCAATACTAAACAAGCTGCAAGCTGTTTTGTATTTAGACCAATGTACTCCAATGTGTGTGCATATACCCAGGGGAGCCATGTAGAAAATATTGGCTTATTATATTTGCATTTATTTTTATTTACTTTATATTTAGAATGCATGTGTGGTTTAAAAAAATTTAAATATGCACAAACTTTGAGTACTACTCATCCAAACACACTACTTTATTTAAGTTTATGCCTATTTTAGGCTAAGGCCATGTAATCCTTTTAAAAATATATTCTTTAGCATGCTTCCCTACATTGAGCATTGTCCTAAGTCTCAAAATGAATTCTCAACTTGAACTTTTGATAACTTTGCTGATGCACTTTAATGAGATATTTTTATGAGAATGGATTGGTCTCTACACAAAGTCTTATATTCCAGTATCATTTATTGTCATGAGGCAAAAAAAAAAAAAAAAAAAAATGTGTCCTATGAGCAGAAAATAGATGTTATGGGCTTACTCATGCATTTTTTTCCAAGAGGAGAATTGATACATTTTTGTTGTTTTCCACACTAAGACACTCACATGTTAGTAAATAATATTATTATAAATTTCTATTTTTGAGCAATAACTAGTTATAAACAGGAAGAAGTTAAAAGAACAAAAACAAATAAGTTTCTTCTTTTCCAACTTTAGCAGCTACCTTTTCTTCTCTTCTCCCCATGTCTCTGCCAAAATGTTGATAATTAACTGAGTGCAGCTGAGCTCACAAGAAGATTTAATGTTATTGTCACTTCTCAAATCTCTTTGAGGAGTCAGTTCAATGTAAGAAACCCTAGGAGTTCCTGATAGAAGTGTTATCAATCTCCAAGGCATGGGTGGCTGGGGCTTTTGATTTCACTATACATTCACCTAAAATACTCACCATATTATCATTCATTTAACAAATTTCCAAGTTCCAGAATTCCCTTTAGCATTCTGAGGCAAATACCATTCCCAAAGGCTACGTTTTCCTCCCTACGAATAGACTCCTCATTTTATGTTTAGATAACCCTGCAGACATTCCCCAGTCTTTAGGAAAGCAGGACCCTCCTACAGCCTCAGTGGCTGGTTATGATTTGTGAAAACCAAACATAGCATCCCCTTTGCCAGATGTTTACTGTCAGAGGCTTCCTTGCTCCAAAGAGTGCCATGCGACATGGCCAATGAGGCAGAAGAAGCCCTCTGCTAAATTTCTGAGAAGACTTCTTTCTCTTACTATAAAGGCACGCAGTTCCTACGTTTCCTTCTTTTATGGAAAGACAGTGTGGAACTTAATGAATGCATTTCCCCAGCCATCTTGTAAACCAAAAAAGAAAGAACAAGATAATTGTGAAGATTTTCATTAAAAGCCATGCTGTTTAACAAACCCTGACCTGTCTAAATAGAGTTCTGATGATAAATAATTTTATTACACAAACTCATCAGTTTGTCAGCTTTCTACTAAATACTGAAGAAAACAATCTTAACTAATATACTTTACCTAAATGCACCAATTCTCATTAATCTTATTCTCCCTGCTTCTGTAACACATATAATTCCTACATATAATTTAGTACTAAATTTTATGGTAATTTATATTGCTTGATATTTGTTTTTACATGTATTCTGGCCTATAACATAATTGCCTTGATTGTGGAAGCCCGATTTTATCTTTCCTGTGTATTTTCCCTTATGCCTTGCACAATGCTGGCTCATAAGAAGCTTAATGTATTTGAAAAAGAAGTGTGTGTGTGTGTGTGTGTGTGTGTGTGGCGGGGGTGTGACGTGCACACAGGCACGTGTCTGTTGTCTTTTTCTTGCCTTAAAACTCAAAACTCTGTCATTGTTCTCCTGGAACATGGGTCTTTGTCTATTTTATTCTTTCCCAGACTAATTCTTCTCTTTTTCTTACTTGCTCCTCCTCTTTCTAGAGTCTATTTGTAGGTACTCAAAAAGCTTCATCTTTGATGTTATTTAATTTTCTTTCCTTTTCTCTTCCTTAAAGATTGTATTCACTATGATGCTCATTTCCCTTACACAAAAATGACTGTTACATGTGACTCCTACTCTGATCTGTATCCCACATATCTACTGGTCACTGCCAACTACCTTATGTTGGTACTTCCCACTAATATACAATTATAACTTCATTCTGCATTTAGTCATTGCAAGTTAAAGTATAAGCTCTCTCCTCTGAATTTTTACAGCTCTGTGTTTGTACCAGCTGAACACACTATACATCTACTGCTTGTTTTAATAATTTATCTTCACTTAGACTTTAAGCTCCTTAAGAATAAGGATTCTAGCTTGTTAACCTTTAATTATCCTCTACCTATATATGTCTCATATATTCTATGAAATCAATAAATGCTTGAATGAATATTTGCTTCCTTTATTTTAACATAGAAGCATATGTTAAGAAGAGAATAAGAGAATTATTTTTTCTCTTTATATATATATATTTCAGTATATTCGAGGTATCATCTATTTTACATTTAGCTAGGGAAGATATATTTTCATTGATCTGCTCAGTATGCAGAAATATGTGGATTATGTTTTCAAAATTCCATGCTAGTACAGTTTAATTAAGATCAACTTTAATTTTTAGCATCTTGTTAATAGAAATAATTATATGTTGTTAAGTTTATATATTTTCATAAACTTGCACCAAAAAAACCAAATATCATTTAATCTCTCTTTATTCTGAGAGTAAACATTTCATGAAATCCACTCCAAGGATTGAAAACATACATCCACACAAAAACTTGTACATGGATGTTCATTGCAGTATTAGTCATAATGGCCAAAAAATGAAAAAAGTTAAAATGTCCAACAACTGATGAATGAATAAACCAAATGTGGAAAATATATATGTATATATATAAACAAAATTTTTAGCCATAAAAGGTAATAAGGTACTGATTTTTGCTATTGCATGGATGAACTTTGAAAGCATTGTCATAAGTGAAAGAAGTCAGACACAGAAGGCCAAATATTATATGGTTCCATTTATATGATATGTACAGAATAGGCAAGTGCATAGAGTCAAAAAATAGTGATCACTGGAGTCTGGGGAATGGAAGAAATACACAGTGGCTACTAATTAGCACTAAATTTATTTTTTTGGACGATTAATATGAATCATCCAAGATCTATTAAAATTCCTAATTACCTGGAGTGAGGGAGTGGTAATGATTGATCAACTTTGGGAATACACTAAAAACCACTGAACTGTACATATTAGAGGAGTTACTTTTATAGTATGTAAGTTATATCTCAATAAATTTTTTTGGAAAAAATAACGATGAAAACTAATGATTCTTGGCTTTCAGGACATTTAGATTCATAATATATCAGGATACTTAGATAAAGCATGGGTTTAAATTAAAAAGCCCCATTTTTCAGATATGAAAGATTTACTGAAATATGATAATCTATACTTTGTCAATAGTGAAATCTATTCCTATTATTCATATATTACCTCACTTGTGTATTACCTACTACTCTGTGGGGAAGGCTGAACTGTAAATTGTACATGAGTGACATGTACAATAATAACTAGCATTCAGTAAGTAACAAATATTTAAGTAGCATAAAAATACTGTGGGATAATTGAAAACAATGCTCTTCATTTTTCTTGGGGTTGGAAAATTGGATAATGTTTATTCTTGCTATTGGAGAATGAGTAGAAGTTTACCAAGTGAGCACTTATTCCACACAGAGGAAATAAAAATATAAAGAAAGCATATAAAATGCTTAGAGAATTATAAGTCGTCTCTATGGCAGAACCTAGCATGTACTCTTGTGCAGGACTCAGTAAAGACTTACTACATCCCCTCGCGTCATTCTGTGACTTCCCCATATTCTGGCTGCATTATAAAGGAAACTTTTAGATTTTGTTTAAAGTAATCCTTAAAGACCAAAAACGTTAAATTGTAATGCATTTGTATGTTTGGTATAAAATAAATTTTTATTCTTTATTACAGTAACACCATTTAAATAAGTATAGTGAACTGACTGCCACTACACAAATTTGCAGTCATGTTAAGATAGATAATCCGAGAGATCTAACGAACAGCATGAGAATGGTAGTTAATAATATTGCATTGTGTACTGAAAAATTGCTAAGAGAGTAGATGTTACGTGCTTTTACCACACACACAAAGGGAGTTACGTGAAGTGATGGATATGTTAATTTGCTTGATGGTAGTCATGGTTTTACTATGATGATGTATATCGAAGCATCATGTTATATACCTTAAATATATACAATAGAAAATAAAGAATTCAGCTGTGAGTGAAATCAAGAACACCATCCCATTTACAATAGCCACAAACAAATGAAATACCTAGGAATACAGACAACCAAGGAGGTAAAAGAGCTCTACAGGAGAACTACAAAATACTGCTGAAAGAAATCATGGATGACACAAATAAACGAAAAAGCATTCCATGCTCATGGATAGGAAGAATCTGCATAATAATAATGACCATACTGCCCAAAGCAATTTACAGATTCAGTGTTATTCCCATCAAACTACCAATGTCATTCTGCACAGAATTAGAAAAAAAAAAAAAAAAACTGTTCTAAAATTCATATGGAATGAAAAAGAAGCCTGAATAGACAAAACTGGAGGCATCAGATCACTACTCAACTTCAAACTATACTATAAAGCCACATCAACCAAAACAGCTTGGTACTGGTACAAAAACAAACACATACACCGAAGAACAGAACAGTAAACTCAGAAATAAAGCTACAGACTTACAACCATCTGATCTTTGACAAGGCTGACAAAAGCAAGCAATGGGGAAAGGACTTCCTATTCAATAAATGGTGCCAGGATAAGTGGCTAGCCATATGCAGAAGATTGAAACTGGGCCCCTACTTTTTACCCTATACAAAAATTAACTCAAAATAGATTGAAGATTTAAATGAAAAAGATCTCAAACTATAAAAACCCATGGAAGACAACCAAGAAAAGACTCCTCGTGACATTGGCCTGGGCAAAGGATTTTTGGCTAAGTCCTCAAAAAGCAAAGTAACAAAAACAGAAATCAGCAAGTGGGACCTAATTAACCTAAAGAGTTCTGCACAGCAAAAAAAGAAAAAAATAAAAACTATCAACAGAGCAAACAGACAACCTACAGAATGGGGGAAAATATCCACAGCTATGGATAAAAAAAAAAAAAGAAAAAAAAAGAGCCTAATAACCAGAATCTATAGGGAACTCAAACAAATCAACTAGCAAAAACAGCCTCATTAAAAAATGGGCAAAAGACATGAACAGATATTTCTCAAAAGAGGACATGCCCATCAACATATGAAAAAATGCTCAACATCACTGATCATCAGAGAAATGCAAATCAAAACCACAATGAGATATGATCTCACATCAGTCAGAATGGTTATTACTAAAAAGTCAAAAAATCTACAAATGCTGGCAAGGCTGCGGAGAAAAGGGAATGCTTATACACTGTTGTTTGGAATATAAATTATTTAAGCCATTGTGAAAAGCAGCCTGGAGATTCTCAAAGGACTTAAAACAGAACTATCATTCAACCTAACAATTCCATTACTGGGTATATACCCAAAAGAAAATAAATTGTTCTACAAAAAGACACATGTAGTCATATGCTCATTGCTGCACTATTCACAATAGCAAACACATAGAGTCAACCCAGATGTCCATCAGTGGTAGACTGGATTTAAAAAATGGTAAATATATACCATAGACTATTACACAGCCATTTAAAATAGATGAAATCATGCCCTTTGCAGCAACATGTTTAAAGCTGGAGGACATAATTATTATTTTTCTTTTTTGAGATGGAGTCTCACTCTGTTGCCCAGGCTGAAGTGCCGTGGCATAATCTCAGCTCACTGCAACCTCTGCATCCTGGGTTCAAGCGATTATTTTGCCTCAGCCTCCACACCTGGCTAATTTGTGTGTGTGTGTGCGCGCACGTGTTTAGTAGAGACGGTTTTGCCATGATGGCCAGGCTGGTCTCAAACAGGGAGGACATAATAATCTTAAGCAAATTAAAGCAGGAATAGAAAAATCAAATACCGCATGTTCTCTCTCATAAGTAGGAGCAAAAGTTCGAGTACATGTGGACATAAATATGGGAACAACAGACATTGTGGACTACTAGAGGGTCAAGGGGGTGAGGTTGGTCTAAAAAACTACCTATTGGGTACTATGCTCATTACTTCAGTGATAAGATCCGTACTCCAAACTTCAGCATCACGCAATATTCCCGTGTAATAAATCTGTGCATGTACCCCCCATATCTAAAATACAAGTTGAAACAAAAACATTGCGAATATGTTTTGGCTACTGACTTGTACACTTAAAAATGACAAATTTTATGTAATTTATTTACAATAAAAGATAAACCTTTTACACATTACAATAAAACATGTATACTGACAAAAGTACAAAATTTTAACAAAGGATTGATTAAACTATAAAAATCCTAATAGAGTCAACCAAAAATATATATGAAAATTATTTTGTACCTTTTTACATGTAAATAGTTGTTCTAAAAATTGGAAATAAACAGTCTGATTTACAGGGCATAGAGAGTTCAGTCTTTGAATATAAGTTATTTATGTAAATACCTGAAGAAACCAAAAGGAAATAACTTTCGGGGAGGTGTCTTCTGCATCTAGCTAACAAATAGTCAGATTTATGTAGAAGGATCCATGAGAGAAGGAGGATAAAGAAAAAGAAGGATGAAGAAAAGGAAAAAGAGGAAAAAATCAAAGGACGGGAAAAGGAATAAATGGGGCCGATGTTCTACATAGAACTTTCCAGCTAGTGTCCCTAATCAGACCACAAGCTCTAAAATACTCAGTTACATTGTGTTCTCCTAGGAATTCAGCTTGGAACGTACTAAGTGAGGAGGCTACAGGCCCCTCGGGTCATCCGGGATAGAGCCAGAGTAATTGGTGCTTGCCTAAGGGTACCATCCAGACACATACTGCTTCAAATTCTAGTGACTAAGTTTGAGCATTCTGCCACATTTCTTCTGATAAAATTGCTTTTCCCGTGTCAAAAATGTCTTCAGTAACAGACAAAAAAGTCAAAGGTCTTTTTTGGATTTAGTAATTTACCAGTTATTCAGTCTATCAATTTATTAAAAATATAACCTAAAGTTCTATAATGGCAAGGTGTTGAATGCAGAGTTTGAAACCCAAACTAAATCTCACTGTAGTTCATTTGCTCTTTATGACATGAGATGTGCTAACACCAAGGTTATGGGTGTAGTGTAATTGAAAATTCAAAGTAAAAAATAATCACTTTTTTCAATCATTCTAATGTCTGATATCCTTATGCCTCCCTTTCTCTGTTTCTAGTAATCCCTTTCAAATATTTGCTGAGAGGTAAAAAGCTTATATTTCATTCTCCAGCTGTATCTACCTCTTTACTTGCATACAAATAGGACTCTTTCACTCAAATATGATTTCCATGAATGATGTTTCTCAGAGGCTGTCTCTTCTTTAGAATTGACACATTCACAAGTGTTCAGTCAGGGAAGTGAAGTGATCCAATGTTGATTGGCATTGCACAATGATATTATGATCAGCATCAGATTAAAGCACCACATAGAATGGTGATAAGTTAGTGTGACATTCATATTTTGCTACTTGGAAAAGGAATTATTGCCCCCATAACCCTGACTGAGCTTTCCTTCTCCTTTTTATTCTTAATCAGTTTTTGATCCAGAAAAAATGGAAGGTAGGAGAAAACTCCAAAAAGACAAAAGAAAACTCTGGGATAGTTTATGCCAAAAACTGTTCTTGCCATTTTCACACAGGTTTCCTTTTTGTTGATTAAGTGGTAGTGGGCCGAACAGGATGGGAACTAGCCATACTGTCTGATGGTCAACACAAATTTCGGAGATAATGGATCAAATAGATGATAGGTAGGTAGATGGATAGATAGATACATAGATAGATACATATATACATACATACATACATAGAGGATAGAATAACAGACCTATTTCCAACTTCTATGTCATCTCTAATCATACCCTTGATCTCTGCCTTCATCAATAGCTGTAACATAAGGGCAATGCCATGAGTGGTCTTAGCCCTAAGCTATCTACAAAATCTATTACGTTCTGTCATTCTGAAGAACTCACCATCCTGTCCCCATCACAGTGCTGTCTGTACCTTGTGTCCCTGTGTACACACATGGATAAATTGTTGTCAGTGGAGAGAATTGGGCGCATAGCTTTCTGTGGGAGTTAGTGCTTTCAAATTCTGGCTATCAGAGTTTCTCCAGCTGACAGTTTACACTCAGTACTCTGCCAGAGGCATCCCATTTACAAATAAGTATAAGACTATCCTAAAGATGAAAAGAAATAAATGGCTATTAATAAATCAAATATTTGAGAAATGCACTTCATGAAAACATGGGTCATTTTATTTCAATCTTTTGATAAGTAATCAATTTAACATATAGGTAAAGGGCACCGGTTCAGCAGCCAGATTTCCTGGATTCTAATTCCTTCTCTGTCATTTTTCTAGTTATATGAACCTGTGCTGATAATCTCTTAGTGCCACAATTCCACATCTGAAAGATAGGAATAACAATAACACCACCTCATAAGGCAGTTGTGATGACTAAATGAGATGATATGTGTAAAGAGCATAGAATGGTTCTTAGCATGTAGTTAAATACGGGAAGGGTAAATATTGTTATTATTATCTTAGACTTTTCTCTGAAAATATCAAATAGTTGTAATTTTAAAATTTATGTTGCTTGTTAAAATATTTGCGCTATCATGGCCCTTCACCCTTTTAATTTATCAAACTATAGGCTCCAAAACTGTTATCTATTTTACTTTAAGCATTTTACAATTTCTCTGAGCTTTCATTTTCTGGACAATAAAATGGAATCAAATTACTTAATTCAAAATGGTGAACTAAGATTATGTGTTTAACTCTACATACCTCTTTTTGCAGATTCTAACCCACCACAATATCCACTAAAACGACAGTAGAATGGAATATAAAAGTCTAAATAATCTTAATCAGGAAATCAGGAAAGGCAAACTTCATGAACCTTTGCAAGATATGTTAGAAATAAGACAGAAGAAAGACAGTATAAACTATTCTCTTAAAAGAACCCAATAACAGCCTTACATTTGAACTGGATCAAATTTCCGCGTATTTTAAATGCTACTTATATAAAATTTAAATCCTTATAATTACATAAGAAAATAATTTTATGTATATTATTACCACAGCACTATCATATATTAAGCAAACTCATAGGTTATTACTATCATATCAAATCAACACAAATCAGAAATCTTACTCACCAAGCTTTACTAATTTTTAAGAACACAAGCAATCAAATAGCTCAGAAGCAAAGAGGTGCCTGGACTTTGAGAGCCTCTCCCAGGCATTTCCTTTCTGTATGGGACTGCACCTTTGACCCAAAATAGGTAAGGTCTCTAAGTGAGCCTTGCAGGGATCCTCAAACAGTAGCAAGCATTTAATTTATGTAACGTCGCCGTTTTATTTCCCCACAATTGTATAGGCTATGTGGCATTCTCCAGGGAGTCATTCCTCGCAGACTTTGTGTTCTATTTACTAGAGGTAATCCTTATCCAGGAAATTCTGCCATGGGCATTTCAGGGACAAGGTCTCTTCCTTCTAGCAAATATCATTAGTCTATTTACCCAGAGGTCCTATGGACAAGAAAATTAGTCCAGTTTATCTGCCTTATTTTATTTTCTCCTGGCATGTCCCTACAATAGAGCTGGTAAATTTTTTTCTGTCTGGCTACTTTAACTATTTATTTCCTCTAATCACTTTTAATATTTCAGATTGGCTTTAAGCATATTGTTACGGAATGATCACAGATCTACAAGGTAGGAGAGTGAATATTATTATCACTGCATGAAAATACAAAAATCAAAGTTCAAAGAGATTGGAGTCCAGCATATCAAATTTCCAGAACCAACAGTGTTGTCTTTAGATTCTCAGTTTAGAGCCCACATGCACAAAGCACACAATAAGGATTGCCTCCATTTGGGAGCCCCCATATAAAATACAGGAAGGGTGCTTGAAAAGGACATTAAAAAAAAAAAATTTTTTTTTTTTTTTTTTTTTTTTTTTTTTTTTGAGACAGAGTCTCCCTCTGTGGCCCGGGCTGGAGTGCAGTGGCCGGATCTCAGCTCACTGCAAGCTCCGCCTCCCGGGCTTACGCCATTCTCCTGCCTCAGCCTCCCGAGTAGCTGGGACTACAGGTGCCCGCCACCTCGCCCGGCTAGCTTTTTGTATTTTTTAGTAGAGACGGGGTTTCACCGTGTTAGCCAGGATGGTCTCGAACTCCTGACCTCGTGATCCGCCCGTCTCGGCCTCCCAAAGTGCTGGGATTACAGGCTTGAGCCACCGCGCCTGGCCAATTCTCTCTTTAGAAACAAATAAGAAGTAAAAATAAAACAACTTTTCTTCTCCCAAATAGCTTAAGAAAGGGAGATCAAAACAATGAAAAATATGAGTTTATTTGTATATTTGTATATATGCTTATCTCAAAAGCTCCCTTAGCTTGGGAATACACTGATGGTCATTATCAGCATTATCAAGTAATATTGTCCTGGAATCAGAATGAAAGTATTCATTTAATTTAGAAATAAAGTCATATATTTACGATGGGTCCCTTCTTTATATGCATTGCCGATGATAGAATTAATGGTGTATTCATGCCGTTGCTCACAGAATATTTTCACTTAAATGAAAACACTGACAATAAGGAAAATTGTCAGTGTTTTGTCCTCACTAAAGCAGGACTGTTCCACACAATGACCTGACAGATACAAAGATTTATCTGAGAAGTTGTTCATAAACTTTGAGCTGCTCCCTGAAGAGAGAAGAGACAACCACAGGATAATGATTGAAATTAAAGTTTTAAGAATGGAGATAGCATTTTTAATCGTGGAGAAATTGCCATCTCAATATTCTTAAAAGATGTTCAATATTTAAATAAGATCATTTTAAGATCTAATGAAGCATATGCAATATTTAATTGAATCATAACTTTCCTTTAGAAAACAAGGAGCCTCTCACATATAATGTACATTATTGTCAATTATGCAGTACCTCTAAAGTTAAGGTTTATCTTAACAAAACAAATTAATCTTCACAAAAATTAATTTTAAAAGAATCATAGCCCTTTAGCTATGCAAAACCTGAATGCAGCTGCCCATGCAGCTCTGTCCTGTTAATGCAAAGTTAGAACCAGTATTTGAGTATGGAAATTGTGTCTTGATAGATGACACACATGAGTAATTCACATTGGTGTAATGTTGAAAAGACCCTTAGATTCTGGTAACTCTTTTCTCCTGTAACTACAAATAGTTTTCAAAATTTATTTTACATTGTAGAAACTAACTATAAATAGCCAATTTTCATAACAAATACTTAAAAATGCCTGTTAAAATGCAAACAATTCATAATGTATTCATTTTAACAAACTTTAATTGATTGCCTAGTAGGCAATTTTTTATGTGCCACTTAAAAATTATCATAGCATCAAGTGAATGTAACATACATATTTAATAATGTGTCATTGTTACAGTCTTTATCTTTTCAAATAAATTACTTAAACAAATCTTCAGTTTTGATCATTTTTTTCTGAACTCAATGATTTGAAACTTTTTGTTGCTTCAGTTGAAACACATTTTACTAATAATTTTCTTCTCTAAAACTAGTTTTCTAAATAAATTCATAGTTAAATTTTAAAGTGTATGAACATGGAAGTAAAGAGAGGCTGCTATCGTAGGCTTTAAGAAGGATTATGAAGGATTAGGTGACTGAAAAGCCCTGTTGATGGAGAACTGAGAACTTGTGGGTTGTCTACCCAGGTCTTCTTTGCTTTTACTTTCCCACCTCCTTAGAGTTGTGCTACTGACAGCCACTCATGTACTATGTAATGCTCCTTTCCTAGATACTGATGATTAAGTCCATCAAATTTGGAAAAGGGATTCAGAACACATGGTTAGTCTTTGCATATGGTCAGAAATTTAGCATATAGTCTGCGTAGCAATAGGGCAGCTATGCACCACTGTGAGGATGGAAAAGCAGAGTAGAGAACTGGTGTGTTGAAGAGCAAATAGGAAGGAAGCAGGTGGATGGGAAGAGGAGAAAAATATCTGCATCCATATCCCTAATTGCTTTCTAGCTTCTGTCACCATCTTATCCTGGACTTGGGAATATTCCTCTCTTTGGATTATTGGATTCCATAATATAATCTCATAGCATTATCATAATATCCCTCACCTGTTGTCCTCTTAAGCTACACTGAGTTGTTGTTCTTACATAAACTTGCTAAGATTTAAATAATATAAGGCATTATGGGGAAAATAGGAATGGGCAATAAAGTAAATTTTCTACATCCACTTTTTATAAATGTTTATATCCCCTAAAATCATAAAGAATAATAGTGAACTTAGTTAACAACAGTTTTATTTTGCTTAAATTATTGACTCCTGCCTCTCTTATATACTATATCCTAGGACCTTCTTAAAGGTAAAACTCTCCACTGCAGATTCTACCATGTCTTCAGATGTGAAAGCACTTACCTATTAAGAGCGGGGACTTTCACACAGTATTTGTCTTTCTTCCTCCCTAGCATTCAGATGGTTGCTAGTAAGCAACTTTATCCCAGGACTCCTGCTGTGAGTCCTTCTTCTCTACATTCATATTTCTCATCAGTTTTTCCTCAAAGCTCTATTTAAAAAAAAATTACTCAAGACTCATGACATTTCCTTTTTATGTTCTCAATACCTAATTTATTCTCCTTCTAAGCCATTTCAAGAGACACAACTCCCTGTTTTTACTTGAAACCGAATGGTCCTACTTATAAATATTGTATATAGAATAAACCTGTTTATACCACATAATCTCAAAAGGAGCAATCTCAAAGAGATCTTGCTCTGGGGGAGAGGTTAATGTATTTTCAAGCAATTATTTTATTTTTTAGCAGAATTTGTAGTTAATGATATAATCATTACAGATTTTGTGTGAGCTGTACAATATATACTTCTTTCTGTTATCAGAAATAACATATAATTATATTTAAGTTCTCGTTAAGAATTTTTATGAGATTTTCTAGTAGCCTCAATTTTTTCAGTTGGTTGTAAAAATGACATCTTTAAAAATATTTAGCAATAGTATGGAATAATATAATCATGTAATCAAATGCTTGAATCGGAATTTACCGTTAATGCCTATTAATTGGTCAATAGTCTTTTTGCTGTGAATGACAGTGTACTAGTCCATTCTCACACTGCTATAATAACTACATAAGAATGGGTAATTTTATGAAGAAAAGAATTTTAATTGACTCATAGTTCTGCAGGGGGTACAGGAAGTATGACTGGGAGGCCTCAGGAAATGTACAATCATAAAAAAGGTGAAGGAGAAGCCAATATGCCTTACCGTGGCAGAGCAGGAGAGACAGAGAAAAAGAGCAGAGGGAAGTGCTACACACTTTTAAACAAGCAAATCTAATGAGAACTCACTCACTATCACAAGAACAGCAAGAGGGACATCTGTGCTGTAGAAGTAGCCAGGCCACATCTTGAATACTTTGCTGTTTAGAAATTTCTTCTACCAGATACCCTAAATTACCTCTCTCAAGTTCCAAGTTACACAGATCTCTAGAGCAGAGGAACAATGCTGCCAGTTTCTTTGTTAAAGCATAGCGAGAGTCACCTTTACTGCAATTCCCAGTAAGTTCCTTATCTCCCTCCGAGATCACCTCGGCCTGAACTTCACTGCCTATGTCACTATCAGCATTTTAGTCAAAGCCATTCAACAAGTCTCTAGAAAGTTCCAAACTTTCCTTCATCTTCCTGTCTTCTTCTGATCCCTCCAAACTGTTGCAGTCTGTGCCCATTACCCCAGTTCCAAAGTAGCTTCCACATTTTCAGGGATCTTTATAGCAATACCCAACTTCTCCAGTATCGAATTTCTGTATTAGTCTGTTCTCACACTGCTATAAAGAACTGCCTGAGACTGGGTAATTTATGAAGAAAACAGGTTTAATTGACTCACGGTTCCACGGGAAGTATGGCTAGGAGACCTCAGGAAACTTACAATAATAGTGGAAGGGGCACGGGAAGCAAGAATGTCATGGCAGAGCAGGAGAGAGAGAGAGCGCAAAGCGGAAAGTGTTAAATTCTTTTAAACAACAAGATCTCATGAGAACTCACTCATTATCACAAGAATAGCAAGGGGAAGTCTGCCCCATTATCCGATCACCTACCATCAGGTCACCCCCTTAATATTGGGAATTACAATTTGACGTGAGATTTGTTTGTGGATACAGAGCCAAACCATATCAGAGAGGAACCCCTTTCAATGTTGGAGATTTAGCAGAGAACAAAAACCCTCCACTCTTGCAGTTTGCCTTCCATTGCGTGCCAGTGAAGTAAGGGGTGATAGAGAAGATAAACAATTATAAGTGTTGTAAGGAAAAGTAAAGCAGAAAAGGGATCAAAAGAATGATAGTAGAGGCTGAAGAACTAGAGAGAGTGTAGTGACAAATAGAGTTGTTGGAAAAACCAACAGAGGAGATGGTATTTTAGACATGGTGGAGGTGAGGGAATGAGACATAAGAATTTCTGCAACAGAATGTCTCATACAGAAGAAATAAGTGAAAAAATCCCTGAAGCAGGAGCAAGTCTAGGATGTTCAGGGCACAGTAGGGTCAGTATCGTATGGTGAGTGAGGAAAATCTGATCTGAGTTTACAGCCCTGTCACATGAGGTGAAGTCAATCACTGCAAAACTTTGGCTTTTACCTTCACATGACTGTAAAATGACACTTTGGCTGAAATGTAATGCAATATTGTTAAGACTCTGGCTTTTGCTGTCATATCACTGTGATGTTCTGGGATTGGAATGGACTCTTTGCCAAGCACTCAAATACTGTCGTCAGAATTACATTCCTTTTTCTCCTTTCCTTGTATCTGTCTTCTTCTCAGTTGTCTATTTCTCCCTTCAAGCCACAAGTAGGAGAAATGGACCTGATCAAACCCCGTGGCTTATGTGATTTTTTTTTTTTTTTTTTTTCTGAGACAGAGTCTGGCTCTGTCACCCAGCCCGGAGTGCAGTAGCACAATTATTGGCTCACTGCAACATCCGCATCCCCCACCCCCTGCCCAGGTTCAAATGATTCTCCTGCCTCAGCCTCCTGAGTAGTTGGGATGACAGGTGCATGCCCCTACACCCAGCTGATTTTTGTAGTTTTAGTAGAGACAGGGTCTCACCATGCTAGCCAGGCTGGTCTTGAACTCCTGACTTCAGGTGATCCACCCGCCTCAGCTTCCCAAAGTGCTGGGATTACAGGTGTGAGCCACCACGTCCGGCTATGTGATTCTTATAGCTAGCAATTTCATAAATAGGGAGACTTTTTCCTAATATTCATATCAGTTTTCCCCACCAGGCTCCAATGGTCCACTTAGGGTCATGTGTCCAGCTCCACTGTGAGGACCCTGGACCAGTTAAACAACAGCCTCATCCAAATCACATGGAATAGGAGAGGAGAGCTCCAAAAAGGAAAGAATACAGGATTTTTCAAAAGTTAGAGAGGTCCATCAATACTGTGTGACAATGGAAAAGTTAGAACACTCTTCAGCCTCAGTCTCTTCCTTAGTAAACTCGGGGAAATGATGCTTACCTCATAGGATTGCTGTGGGTACTATATTAGCAAAATGTTTTCCCTAAATGGGCACTAAATGTTACCCATTACTACAATAACCTATTGACAACTGTCTTTGGAAACTCTAA
The DNA here is from genome assembly GCF_000951035.1 of Colobus angolensis palliatus. Classification (NCBI taxonomy): domain Eukaryota; kingdom Metazoa; phylum Chordata; class Mammalia; order Primates; family Cercopithecidae; genus Colobus; species Colobus angolensis. The sequence continues at coordinate 4,318,786 of NW_012115300.1, read as the reverse complement.
TATATATTATAAAGTAATAAATATTGATTTTTAAATTTCCAGTTATATTGGTGAGTAATATTGATCTCTCCGAGGCAAAACAGAATCTTACAAACTGAAATTTATAGAGAAAGTTCAGAACCTATAATAGTGAAGGTCATATTATTTAAATCAAAGTAATCTGGTTAGGGTTATCAAGAGTACTATGATTTGCTTTTCAAATAAAAAATCTAACCACTGCATTGATAACAGGGATGAATATTTGACATGAGAATTGGTTACAAACCCACTTAGCTTCCCCAGCTTTGACCCTTTACCCTTTACCTCTCACACCCTGCCAGCTAGTATCTCATCTAATGGTTTTGTTGTCCCCTAATAACATAAGAGGGACCATGTATGATACATGGCTGTATAATTATAGCCACAGGATTGAAGATAATGGACACAGGGTTAAAAACAAAGAGTTTTTGATATTAAGCATGTTAATTCCCTTTTACCACACTCATTTTTCTAGGGTCCAAATATTCCTGGAAATCTCTTTCAGGGGTTTGGTTTTCCAGATGAAAATGTGCCAGCATCACACTATATTTTAAAACAACCCAATAAGTTCTTGAGAGATGTTTTTATTGTGAATACAGTCCTTTTACTCATTTTTAAAAAGAAATTACCATGGAGACACTTTAATTCTGCGTATTGTGAAGAGAGTCAGGTGTTATCATGGGCATTAAAAGAGGAAAAAAATTCCAACTTTCAGAAGCCAAGTATACACCAACGGTATTTTGATTTAATCCTGCATGCCTGGCTTCTGATTACTTCTAGCTCAGATGATAGAAAGCAATTTTCAGCTAAGTGCTTAACTTCAGAAGTCTGCTTTCACATCTGGACCTCCAGGGCCTTACTTATATATCCCATCATGTAAAGTGTCTCCACAATTCTCTGCTTTTCTTGGAAGAATACATCTACAGAGAGTTTACATGACTTTCCATTTCAATCACTACGTTAAGCCCAAAGCTGTGAAGTTTGTCTTGCTTTCTCTACTTTCTGAACTACTACATTTCCTATGATAAAAGTCAAAAAGAGAAAAATTCATTCTTGCAATTTAATTTCTGTCACACTAGATGTGTTTATCTGTTTAATCAAAACCAACAGAGAACTCTGAGGTATGTATGCACTGCTGATCAGTTTACAACTGTAAAATGAAATTAAAATAGACTTGGGCAAAATGACTGTGACAAATTTCATACACGGCATGTAGGAAGAAACTGAAAAGCCATGGGTGACTGAATAGATGTTCCAAATCTTGGAATAGAGATAAATAAATAAGAATGAATTATCCTTGACAGTGAATTTTTTTTTTTAATTATTCTGGAACCTAGAGCATCCTCATGAGACAAATTGTGGCTCACATAAAGAATCTTCGGGAGGTCATGGTCAGTGGTCATTTCTGATTCCCTACCATAGATACACTTTTTCATAGAAATTATGAAAAATAGACAGAGCATTAGTCTGTAGTTACAATGACAAAATCTGAAGATCTCAGTGAAAACCTTGGATCACATGATGAAATAAGAGAAAATGTATAGATAAACTCTACATAAGAACAATGTGGCCAAAATTGACAACAAGACAATATCAGTAATATTTAAAATGGACTCTGTATCATTATGACTCAATAAATTTGAAAAAGCATGTTTAATATGCTAGTGACTTGTAAGCTGTTTCACAAATAGATTTTAAAATTTGGGGAAAGTTTACATTGTTCCCCTAACTAGGTTCCCCCCACCTCAGCTTTATTAAGATAAAATTGACTAATACATATTGTATGTATTTATGGTGTACAACCAGATGTTTTGATATATGTACACATTGTAAAATGATGAACAAAATCTAACTAGTTAACATGTCCATCATCCTACATAATCATTATTTTGTTCTGAGAACATTTAAGATCTACTACTTTAGCAATTTCCAAGTAGAAAATATGTTATTATTTTTGGAATCACCAAGCTATACAATCGATCTCCAGATCTTCCTCATCCTATCTAACTGAAACTTTGTACCCTTTGGCCAATATCTCCTCATTCTTCTACCTCAGCTCCTGAAAACCCCCACCATTTTAGTCTCTGCTTCTACGATTTCTACTCTTTTAGATTCCACTTATAGTTGAGATTAGGCAAAATTTGTGTTCCTGTGTCCTGTGCCTGGATTATTTCACTTAGCATAATATCCTTCACTTTTATCCATGTTGTTGCAAATGAAAGACATCCTTCTATTTAAAAGGTGGACAGTAATCCATTGTACTGTGTGTGTATATTGCACTTTGTATCCACTCATCCAAAGGTGGGCACTTAGGTTGATTCCAAATCTTGGTTATTGTGACTAATGCTGCAATCAACATGGAGGTGTAGATGCCTCTTTGAGATACTGATTTTATTTCATTTGGTTATATACCCAGAGACAGGTTTGCTGGATGATATGCTAGTTCTATTTTGAATTCTTTGAGGAACCTGCATGCTTTGTTTTTCCTTTTAATTTTATGTTAAGTTCAGGGGTGCATGGACAGGATGTGCAGGTTTGCCACATAGGTAAATGTGTCATGGAGGGTTGTTGTACAGACCATTTCATCACCCACATATTAAGGATAGTATCCATCAGTTATTTTTCCTGATCCTCTCCCTCCTCCCACCTTTCACCCTCCAATAGGCCCCAGTGTGTGTTGTTCCCCACTATGTGTCCATGTGTTCTCATGATTTAGCTTCCACCTATAAGTGAAAACTCATGCTGTATTTGGTTTCTGCTCCTGAGTTAGTTTGCTAAGGATAATGATTTCCATCTCCATCCATACCCTGCAGAGGACACGATCTCATTCTCTTTTTTGGCTGCATAGTATTCTATGGTGTCTATGTACCACATTTTCTTTACCCAGTCTGCCACTGATGGACATTTAGGTGAATTCCATGACTTTGTTATTGTGAAGAATGCTGCAATAAACATATGTGTGCACATGTCTTTATAACAGAATGATTAATATTCCTTTGGGTATATACCCAGTAATGGGATTGCTTCATTGAAGAGTATTTTTGTCTTTAGGTGTTTGAGGAATCACCACACTGTCTTCCACAATGGTTGAACTAATTTACATTTACACCTACAGTGTGTAAGTCTTCCTTTTTCTCCACAACCTTGCCAGTGTCTGTTATGACTTTTCTTTTTTTTCTTTTTTTTTTTTGAGATGGTATCTCTCTCTGTCAACCAAGCTGCAGTGTTGTGGCTCAATCTTGGTTCACTGCAACCTCCACTTCCTAGGCTCAAGTTATCCTCCCACTTCAGCTTCCCAAGTAGCTGAGAACACAAGAACACGCCACCTACACTCAGCTAATTTTCTGTATTTTTGGTAGAAATGGGCTTTTGCCATGTTGCCCAGGCTGGTCTCCAGTTTCTGAGCTCAAAGGATTCACCTTTCTCAGCCTCCCAAAATATTGGGATTACAGGCATGAGCCACCATGCCCAACCTATTTTTTGACTTTTTAGCAATAGCCATTTTGACTGCTGTGAGATGGTATTTCATTGTGGTTTTAATTTGCATCTCTCTAATGATCAGTGGTGTTCAGCTTTTGTTTATATGATTGTCGGCTGTTTGTATGTCTTTTTTTTTGATAAGTGTTTGTTCATGTCCTTTGCCTCCTTTTCAAAGGGATTATTTGTGGGGTTTTTTGTAAATATATTTAAGTTCCTTATAGATGCTGGATATTAGATCTTAATGAGATGCATAGTTTGTAAAAAATTTCTCCCATGCTGTAGGTTGTCTGTTTACTCTGTTAATAGTTCCTTTTGCTATACAGAAGCTTTTAAGTTTAATTAGATTTTATTTGTCAACTGTTGCTTTTGTTGCAATTACTTTTGCTGTCTTCATAAAATCTTTGCCTGTGCCTATGTCCTGAATGGTATTGCCTAACCTGTCTTCCACGGTGTTTGTAGTTTTGGCTTTTGCGTGTAAGATTTTTATCCATATTGAGTTAATTTTTGCATATGGTGTAAGGAAGAGGTTCAGTTGCATTTTTTTGCATGTGGCTAGCCAGTTATCCTGGCATCATTTATTGAATAGGAAATCATTTCCTCTTTGCTTGTTTTTGTCAAGTTTTTTGAAAATCAGATAGTTGTAGGTGTTCAATCTTATTTCTTGGTTCTCTAATCTGTTCCACTGGTCTATGTGTCTGTTCTTGTACCAGTACCATACTATTTAGGATAGTGTAGCTTTGTAGTATAGTTTGAAGTCAGGTAATGTGATGCCTACAGCTTTGTCATTTTTGCTGAAGATGACATTAGCTATTCAGGCTCTTTTGTAGTTCCATATGAATTTTAAAATAGTTTCCTCTAGTTGTGTGAACAATGTCAATGGTAGTTTAATAGAAATAGCATTGAATCTATAAATTGCTTTGGGTGGTATGGCCATTTTAATAATATTGATTCTTTCTACCCATGAACATGGAATGTTTTTCCGTTTGCTTACATCATTTCTGATTTGTTTGTGTAGTGGTTTGTAGTTCTCTTTGTAGAGATCTTTCAACTTCTTTGTTAGCTGTAGTCCTAGATAGTTTATTCTTTTGGAGGCAATTGTGAATGAAAGCTCATTTGTGATTTGGCTCTTGGTTTGACTGTTGTTGGTGTATAGGAATGCTAGTGATTTTTGCACATTGATTTTTCTGTCCTGAGACTTTGCCGAAGTTGCTTATCAGCTTCTTAAGAAGCTTTGTGGGTGAGACAATGGGGTGTTCTGGTTATAGCATCATGTAATCCACAAACAGGAATAGTTTGACTTCCTCTCATCCTATTTGAATATGTTTTATTTCTTTCTCTTCCCTGACTTCCCTGGCTAGAACTTCCAATGCTATGTTGAATAGGAGTGTAAGAGAGGGCATCCTTGTCTTTTACTGCTATTCAAGGGGAATGCTTCCAGTTTTTGTACATTCACTATGATGTTAGTTGTGGGTTTATCATATATGGCTCTTGTTGTTTTGAGGTATATTCCTTTAATATCTAGATTATTTTTTAACATGAAGGGATGATGAATTTTTCAAAATCTTTTTTTATATCTATTGAGATAATCATGTGGTATTGTCTTTGGCTCTGTTTGTGTGATGAATCACACTTACTGATTTACATATGTTGAACCAACCTTGCATCTCAGGAATGAAACCTACTTGACTGTGGTTGTTATGCTTTTTGATGTGCTGCTAAAATTGGTTTGTCAGTTTTTTGTCAAGGATTTTTGCGCAGATGTTCATCAAAGATACTGGTGTGAAGTTTTCTTTTTTTGTTGTGTCTTTCTCTGGTTTTGATATCAGGGTTATGCTCATCTTATAGAATGAGTCAGGAAGAAGTCCCTTCTTTTCAATTTTTTTGGAATAGCTTCAGTAGGAATGGTACCAGCTCTTCTTGGTACATCTGGTAGAATTCAACTGTGAATCTGTGTGGTCCTTGGAGGTTTTTTTGTTTGTTTGTTTGTTTGTTTGTTTTTGGTTGGTAGGCTATTTATTACTGCCTCAATTTTAGAACTCATTATTGGTCTGTTCAAGGATTCAGTATCTTCCTGGAAGGGTATATGTGTCCAGGTCTGGGAAGGGTGTATGTGTCCAGGAATTTATCCATTCTAGATTTTCTAGTTTATGTGCATAAATGTGTTTATAATATTCTCTGATGGTTGTTTTTATTTCTGTGGGTAACAATGGTTGTGCTAATTTGCATTCCTACCAACAGTGTACAAAGTTTCTCTTTTCTCCATGTCCTCCCTAAGACTTATCTTTTATCTTTTTTATAATAACCATTCTATTAGATGTGTTTTTTGCATTTTCCTGATGATTAATAATGTTGAACACATTTCCATATATCTCTTGGTCATTTGTATCTAGTATTTTGAGAAATGTCTAGTCAGATTTTTTGTCCATATTTAATTGGATTATTTGTTTACTTGCTGTCACGTTAGCTTAAGTTCATTATGTATTTTGGATATTAACTTTTATTGGATGAATGGCTTACAAATATTTTCTCCCAGTCTGTGGATTGTCTTTTCACTCCGTTAATGGTTCATTTGTTTTGCAGACACTTGTTAGTTTGATGAAGTCCCATTTGTCTACTTTTCTTTTGTTGCCTGTGTTTTTAGGGTCATATCCAAAAAACTCATTGTCAAAACCAACATGAAAATGCTTACTCCCTATGACTTATTCTAATAGTTTTACAGATTCAGAACTTATATTTAAATATTTACTGTTATCAGTTTATCCTGGTATGCTATGTGAAATAAAGGTCCAATTTTATTCTGTGTGTGGATATACAGCTTTCCCAACACTATTATTCTAGCTGGGTTTTAAGACATTTTTCTCCTTATCAGTAGAGTATGAAAGAATTATTATAAACATCTAAAAGAAGGAATGGAGTCATTGTCAAAAAACAAAATTATAGGGTAGAATTGTAACAGAAACCTAACGATAATTTTACATCCTCAGTTATAAAAAAATAACATGGGGCCAGGCGCGGTGGCTCATACCTGTAATCCCAGCACTTTGGGAGGCGGAGGCAGGCAGATCATGAGGTCAGGAGATCGAGACCATCCTGGCTAATACGATGAAACCCCGTCTCTACTAAAAATACAAAAATACAAAAAATAGCTGGGTGTGGTGGCGGGCGCCTGTAGTCCCAGTTACTCAGGAGGCTGAGGCAGGAGAATGGCCTGAACCCGGGGTGTGGAGCTTGCAGTGAGCCAAGATCGCACCACTGCACTCCAGCCTGGGAGACAAAGCAAGACTCCATCAAAAAAAAAAAAAAAAAAGATATAATCCAAGTTTGAAAAATAAAAGATAGTGGGGTATTTCTCCAAAGTATGAAAGGTAATTAACACAGACAAATATTTTGGGGTTGAGGGAAGTATCTTTTCCATATGGCGCATATTTAGAGAAACAAATTGTTATTTCCAGAAATTACATGTATAATTAGGATCACTTAAACTATTGACTTTTTAAAAAAGGAATGCTAAAGTTCTAATATTCAATTAGCATACAGAAGGTATTGACTAATTTTGATAAGGTAGATGCAACTTTTATAACATCGAATAGGAAAAATGAGAGAAAATATGACATGTTTAATTTGTAGCAAGATTTACTTAAATACTAACTAAGCTCATTTTTACTTTACAGGTTGTTGTCATGATTTCAGGTAAGTTTATATGCTGGAAAACCTCCTATCTCTCAGGTTATTATGCATTCATTGAAATGCATCAACAGATAAATAGAAAACAGCCTGTAATTTTTAGATTGTTCATAATGAAAGTTGCTTCATTAATTCAGAAAACAGCCTTTAGTTTTAAACAATTACTTAGTTATTTCTTGATGATGATCTCTTTAGAGAGCTTTTACTTCCAAATGACTAAATTCAGAGCTCAACTCAAAGATTAATGTAGCTATAAATTATTAGCATAAACCACCATATGGTGCAGAGCCTCCCCATTTATTCATCACCCCCAAGAAATTCTCCAGTCTTAAAATGAATGCAGTTTGCTTTGAAAAGGGCAGATACTTTAAAGACTATGTATTTATAAAGTCCACTATTTTGTTTTATCACACCTTTGGGTACCTTGAATTACTGGTATTTTTACAGTAATGAGTTGACCTTGGAAAAACTTATTTGAAAATAAATGCTATTCTACTCTATTCTTACTCCAATATTCATTCAAAACTCTTCAGACATTTTCTGTGTTGGTAAATCCCAGAGAATTGGTACGTTCACCTATTTAAAATTACCAAGATTAAAATACATTGGCATTCATTGTGAAACAATAGGGTTTATTAATAAGAAACTCAAGAAAAAGTATTTTACTCAATGTTTCTCTTATATTGGTAAAGGCTATGAATTTTATGGAAAATTCTGTTAAAAATAATTAAAGGTAACAGCTCTAACTGTAACTTATTACAAACATTAAGGTAGGTCTTCATAATGTTTCCTTTCTTATCAGTGTTTCTTCAGTGCTGGCAGATCCAAGAGGAAAAAAAAAAACAATATTGAAATTCTATACTTGGAATAGTTACAATGGTTTATTGTAAATGGACAGGATAATTTTATTTCTGCTACCGTTGGTTATCTGCGCTCTTCAAACTTAAAGCTGGGATTAGGATTAAGTAACAGTTTGACTTTGTTTAGGTCCACTTTCTTGTAATTACTTCCTGTTGACGTCAAGGAACAAAAAGCAAGGGCATTGAATCTGCAGGCCTGCCTTGTAAGAAAACACATGCAATAAAGCTCCATTTTTCAAGGGACAAAATACATTCTTCATTTTCATGACAAGGTTTCTTGTAAATAAATCAGCATTATAAGACACGGCAAAAAAAGCAAAATGAAACTAAAGATTAATGCTCTGCTGCAATGGCATTGAGGCACTGACCTTAGATCTGGACCAGAAGGGCTCATCCCGTGTCCTGAACTGCAGAGTGCCTTCATATCAGAAAGACAAAACACCTAAACCTAAAGACATTTTTGTTGATCTTTTAAGCACTTTTTTTTTTTATTTTCTAGTTCAGTTACTGGTTAATATTAATAGATTGAGAAGGTTACCCAAGCTGAAATGAGCCTCCAGATCAGAGAATGTAAGAGTGAATACTTGAGTACAGAGGTAGAAAATAGGGGAGAAAATCACAATGTTTGTGTTGGAAAACTGAAGAATTTAAATAAAGATAATTTCAAAATCATCCAATTATGCGTGTCTTAGTAGAGTGGGTTCTGCCAACAACCAGACCACTGTGGTCCCCCTCTATGCAGCTTTAGTCATCTAGTTTGGAGAGGCACCTAGGTGCCTAGAAATCCTGAGCTGGTAAAGAGAAGTGAATGGATGGTAAACTCACTGACCATGGTTCCTTGGGAAGTGTGTCTATCCTGTCTTAATCCCAAATTCAGGTGGTTTTGGTCACTATCCAGGAGATCTTTGGTCACTGCCCAGGTTTGCAGAGTCCTGTCCTAGCTTATCCAATTCTCTCAGACTCACAGGCAGCGGAAAAGAGTTAATTTTGCCTCCTGAGTGTAAGGGCCGTCACCAGGGAATGGGCTGGGGGTCTTGGGTGGGAATATGAACAGGGAGATGGACATAAGTTGATTTATAAGTTTTAAATGTTGAAGGCATCCGATACAGTAGTCTTATCTGTACTTTTGCCCTGCACATGGGTGAGAACAGTCTGCATTTTGCTGTCATATTCAGGCACATTCTGTAGTTTGTCTTCTTTCAAACTGTTGTACTTTTCATACACTCTGATTTTCCATAGGCTTTTTCTGTCCAAATTAATGAATAATCTTCTATTCTTGATTATAATAACTTATCCCAGCATAACTTAAAATTTTCTCCACAATAATAATATTAAAATTAAATGAAAAAGACAACCTTTCAACTGTGCCCTTGGGAGCATCCTGTTCCATATGAAAGGCACTAGCTTCTGAAAGTAGCTGCTGAGGAAGCCTCAGCAGGACGTGCCTAAGCAGCTTAGATTCTACACCACTGTGGGTGTTAAACACATACAGAAGAAAGGTCTCAGGAATGGACTTTCTGTGAGCAGAAGGGTTAGAGCTGTTGGCCTCAATGCTGCCACTAGGGTCTGATTGGGTACTTCAATAACAGCCTCTCCCTCCATTTTCACAGGAAATCTCAAAGCCACTTATAGTTACTTAGCGATGACTTAAAAGACCCTGCTGATTCAGAACTCAGACTTTTTGCCTTGGCTGATAGTATGTTACCATTGTACCCTTTTCTCCTTACCATGACCTGTTGGAGATCTTTTTATTTCATCTTTTACTGGTAAAATGGCAAGCAGGAATTAATGTTTAAAGCACGGTAAATATGAGGATGTACCAGTGTGCTGGGATCTCAACAGAGAGATTAAATTTAAATTATCTAGAAGAGAAATTTTGTGAAAATCCTGGTTGAGAGAAGGAATGATTACCTTTGTTTAGTGAGGCCAGAGAGGTGACTATGTGACATTCTTCCATCAAATTAGAACAAGAAAATAGCCTGTATGGAGTTTATCAGCTTAATTTCCATAAAAATTCTTTCACTAGGTAGTATTCTTAACGCTATGCCCTAAATAAATGAAATAAGAATTTTCATATCTTTTAACTTCAAGGAAGCTCAGAAAAATATTTAAACTTAAATGTTTATAATTATATTAAATAGTGAGTGCTTTACTTTTCCCTCTCCATGTTTAACATATTTATTGATTTTAGACGGTTCTATGTTGTTTATGTACCTTTAACTGATAAAACATATGAAGTCACATTTGAAAGCATATGGGTTATAAATATTGAAATTATTTGAAATTTCTTAGAATGATAATTCATGTATTAAAGCTATAAGCTTCATGTCCATTTTCTGTTTATTTCTTTTATTATTCAGAATAAACCTGTTAGGAAGACATTTATGTAGGTAAGTCATTTGCAGTTAGTTTAAGTGAATTGCTGTAGATCACTCAGCAATAATGAAAACTCTAACATCTAGTTTTCTCTAAATCTAGATTGCAAATGATAGCAATACTAAAATCAAAACACAGGATTTGGTTTCAGAATAAAATTTACTAAGAGACAGCAACAAAAAGTCTATGAAGTCAAGATTTTTCCTGTTTTCTCAAACTTTTATAGCCTAACAGAATTTAATTTAATGACTGTATAAATGTTTTCTTTCTCATTTACTTAGTCTAACTAAATAAAATTAACAAAATTCATTATGTGTTTCTTGGATCTAAATGATGAAAATCATTATTTTAATGATACTTTCCATCTTGTCAAATTTTTAAAATGCACAGTTTCAAAAATTAACATTCTTCAATTTTTTTTTTTTTTTTTTCAGTCGGAGTCTCTCTCTGTCGCCAAGGCTGGAGGGCGTGATCTCCGCTCACTGCAAGCTCCGCCTCCCGGGTTCACGCCATTCTCCTGCCTCAGCCTCTTGAGTAGCTGGGACTACAGGCTCCCACCACCACACCACCACGCCGGGCTAAGTTTTTTTTTTTTTTTTTTTTTGTATTTTTAATAGAAACAGGGTTTCACCGTGTTAACCAGGATGGTCTCGATTTCCTGACCTCGTGGTCCGCCCACCTCTCGGCCTCCCAAAGTGCTGGGATTACAGGCTTGAGCCACCGCGCCCGGTCACTTCAATCTTTTTTTAAGTGAAGTAAGGGTACTAGTGACTTGTGTAACGTGTTCAATACCATATATAATACATGCGGTAAATAAAAAGAATTATGCTATGTGATGGCAGAGCAGCTCCTAAATTTGTAGCTCAGTAAAAGCAACCAAGATATGATTATTACTTTCTTTCATTAAGTAGTTAATACTTCTAAGCACTTACAGATGGTCAGTTCTTGCTGAGATAAGTGAAGATCCTTTCTTCCATAGAATAAAGCTGACTTTTTCCTTTCAGCATTTCCTAACCCAAAGCAAGTCATGCTGTTTACACCTCTATATGGCATATTAAGTGAAATAAAAGAAGACTTATCTTCTTTTGTCACTTTTTTATAGAAATATTTACAGTTTTGTAAATGATGTTAACACATTCCCACTATTCGTGTGTTTCAGTAACAATTTAAAAACTTTCATGAAATTTTAAGTCTGATGTATCTAGTTACCTTCATATTTTACATTTTTCTTTTGTCCTTTAAAAAAACCTTCTGATGTGTTTATAACTTGCAAACATTTGGCTTCATGGCCATTCAAATACTCCTTAGCCAAATTTTTTCATATAAGTTATAAATATTTGGCACACTCTTTAGTTATATATATTTTGGTTTGGAGTGCTATAATAAATGTAGAATTATCAATAAACCCATTTTCTTATGTAGAGAATGTTGACTTATGAAATAGTGTACTTTTGTATTATAACATCATTACCATTAGCATCATTACAGACCATGTTTCAAAAATTTTAGTTATGCACATTTGCATGAAAGTGAACAGAGAGCATTTTATTTGGCTTAGACATTGGCGTCCAAACATATCTAAGAAAGGATGAAAAAACTTAATACTGTTAAAATTCAACATTTATGTTTCTGCTATGTGTCATTCACTTTCCCAACTGTTCAACTGGTATTAGTTGGAAGGGCAAGCCCTAGGCAAATAGAAAAATGGTTGTTTTTTTATACAAGTTGCCATCCCATACGTCCTCTCAGACTGCTCCGTTGTCTTGATCCTACTGGGTCAAGTACACTTGGTACACTGGGTTTTATGTACACTTGTGTTTATTTACATGTGTGAGAACTTGCATGTCCTACAGCACACATTCAGAGTCTAAGAAGTCAGCTAGTGAATTAGCTTAATGCATTAGAGTGTTCTAGAGTCATCTGGAGAATGCTCTCATAAATTATACACATATATGCAATATGCTTTCAGTTTAACTTGGTCTCATAGAGATACTGTCCTCATATTTGATATTTATTGGCAACTGAAGATTTTAGTCCTTTAAAGAAAGTTTGACTCTGGGTCTTGCAATATGAGCTCAATTTTGTTATTCTGTACATTTCTTCACAGCCCGTCACAAAAGCTGCTCATGAATAGCTGCAAATTCTCGAGCAGGTTTACTTGGATATGTACAAGCTATTATTGATGTATCTAAACTTTTCAAAAGTCAACAAACTGAGCTGAAAGTTGGTTACTTCCTGAAGGAAAAGACCCTTTAATTTATCTCTGTAACCTCAGTACCTAGCATAACACCTGGGGCATAGTGGATGCTCAATATATTTTTGTTGAATGAATGAATAAATAAATATACAAATGAGCAAATGAATAAATGAAAAGGCATTATATTCCATGGGAACATAAAATATGTCTGTGTTCTTGAAGATATTCAATAATTTACATTGCTTGGAACTATAATTTACCTACTGCTGAAATGACTTTCAACTTGCTCTTAATAAAAGGCCTTGATCAAACATAGTTTTGGATTTAAAATGGCCTCTCACATTTTGTACCTTTTGACAAGGTCATCAGAAAATAGTGAGATATTTAATCAACCTTGATGAAATCTAAAAACTATTTTGTCAATTATTTAACCTCATTATGATTCTTACAATACTGAGGAAATTTTAAAAATTGTATAAATTTATATGTACTAAACCTTTTTACATACATATGTATGCCTCAAAAAGTATATTCAATAATACATATACATTCTACTTACTCAGTTAGTAACATTACATATTTAACATAAATAATGTTAATAACAGTATAGTAAATAATAGTATATTTCTCACCCAGTTTTTTAAACTGCATATTATAACAATAGGCAACTATAGCCTTATTCTTTTTTTTTTACAGATGAAGAAATAAGAGTTTAAATGGGTAAAGAGATTTCCTCAGGGCTACAAGTTAAATAAGAGTTCAATATATGCCCAATAATTCTGACTCCCAAATCAATGTCCTCTTAATTAAAAGATGATACTTCCTAGCTCTGTAGTAGTGCTCTAAAATTACTCTATAAAATAATTTTATTTGTTTAAAAGAGGGTATGTGAAACTAAAATTCACAAGATCTCAATATCCTAGGCTAACGATGGAGCTTAAGTATATCAGTCTTGAGTAAATTGTACCATTCCAAACATTCATTAATTCGTTCATTCAATAAGCACTCACTGACCAAATACTTAGAGCAAGGCACTTGGTACAGAAATGAATTTGAAACTGTCTTTCACTTTAAAGAGCTCAGAGTATAGTGAGATGGACAGATGTTTCAATAAATAAGTCACAGAGAAAAATAATAATTGATAAATAAAACCTACGAGCAAGTAACAGTAGGAACAAAAGATAAAATTTTGTAAGATGTTTTCATAATTGAGAGATGCTCTGCTTTTATAGAACTTGCTCACAGTTAGCCAAATTGAGAGATGGAGAGTACGGTCCTCCAGATTGTCAAGTCTGTCCAAGTCTTCCAATCCCAACTACAAATGGCTAGGGTCCAGCTACAAAGTTAGAGGAAATAGTTTACAAAAGGCAACTCTCACTTCTGACAGAAAATCCAAGTTTGGCGGTTTACCAAAACTGCTCTAACCCTAAAAAGACTTGCAGGACTCCGTGAAACATATTATACTCATAATTTTGTTTATTACAGGTAAGAGACACAAATTAGAACCAGCCAAATGAAGAGGTGCATGGGTTAGAATCTGGCAGCCTAAATGCAAAGCTTGTGACATCGTCAGGATATATAACCCTCTCACATCAATGCGTGATAATGTGTATGTTGTATTACTATGCTAATCCAGGAAGCTCACCCAAGCCTGAGTGTCTAGAGATATTGCTGACTCATTGCACAGCCATGGGTGACTGATTCAGCCCTATGGTTGAATTCCATCTCCTAACCTCAAATAACTCAAAGCCCAAAAACTCTAATAACATAATTGGTCTTTCCGGCATGCTCAGCTCTCAAACTTAGACTATTGCATATATCTGGCCCGACCTTTAGTCATCTATTTAACATAAACTATCACATGTGGTCTCATCATGAATGAGGAAGACACTCCTATCACTTGAGAAATTTCAAGTAATAAGAAGGTTGCCACCCAGAAGCTAAAGACAAAAGCAAGGCCTGTCTCTTTGGACAAATTCTTTACTACACAAAATTGTATGTAATTTATACATAATACAAACATTTTTATTCTATAATCTGTCAAATTTAATTTCTAGCTAAAATACTCTGATCAAATCATCTAAACAGCTGAAATGATTTTCGTGGGATTCTTCTCATTTCTCCCAAAACACCCTCAGATGAGGGTATTTTTAAATAGAGAAAATTGCAAAGTCAGGAATTCACTAAAGAAATAGATTTCCTAAAGACTAAATATTCAACACCTTAATAATTATATGTAATAATAGAGTCACTCTCTTCTGTGGTCAAGGCATTGTGCTAAATGCTGTGAGAGACTCACGTAGATGACATTGTCTACCCTCAAACAGTGCACATTCTACTAATGGAAACAGATATGAGCATTATCTAACTACAATACAGAAAGAGCACATTAAAGGCTATAGTACAAGTTCAAAGGGCTGTGGAACAAAATACGAAAGAAAGGATTACTTTGAGGTAATAGCATACAGGTCATTGAACTTGAATGAGGCTTTAGAGGATAGATGAATCTTAATTGGAGGACCTTGGGGAGAAGTACATTTCTGCGTACAGTACAGTGAGAACATTTCTGTGACTTAGAAAAACAGAAAATGTGTTCAGAAAGAAAGGTAAACAGAATGTGTGAGTTCCAAACATCTTTTGGGGAGAAAAGCTTAAGTTAAATTGTGTTGGACACTAAAGTCCATGAAAAGAAATGTTGAATCTTTTTTTTTTGTAAGCAGTTATGATTGCTTACAAAGGAGGCATTTTGCTTATTATAATAATTAATCTGTAGATGGATTGTTGTGAGAATAACAATTTTCTCTTGAAAATTTATGTAGTGAGTTTCACTATAATATGAATAATGGATGAATTTATTTAAGTATGGTTTACCCAAGTAATAAAAATAGCAAACCACTGTAATCCCAGCACTTTGGGAGACTGAGGTGGGTGGATAATGAGGTCGGGAGTTCGAGACCAGCCTGACCAAATGGTGAAACCCCATCTCTACTAAAAATACAAAAATGAGCTGGGTGTGGTGGCAGGTGCCTGTAATCTCAGCTACTCAGGAGGCTGAGCCAGGAGAATCATTTGAACCCGGGAGGCGGAGATTACAGTGAGCAGAGATCGTGCCACTGCACTCCAGCCTGGAGATGGAGTAAGACTCTGTCTCAAAAAAGAAAAAAACAAAAAACAAAACAAAACCAAAAAAACAAAGCAAAAATGCTAGAGCATAGGATATGAATGTATGTAGTATAGTAAATTTATTTTGCTATTTTTATTACTTGGGTAAGTCATATTTGAATATCTTGTTGCATTATTCTTACTTTTCTGTAATTATAGAACAGATCAGAATTAATTGAGGTGCAGAATTGCAAAGGAAATTTGAGGACATTTGAACAAACCATTGAGAATTATTGAAACTGTGTAATATTAGAAGTTTATTCATGGACTTCTTCAAGATAGCATTTTCTGGTTTTACACTCTCTTCTCAAACGTTCCTGGAGGATGGGAGATAATTTGTTTTCCATTTCCATAGACTATGAACATTAAAATGATAAGCCTTCTATACATAAAAGGAATGTGTTTGAAACAAAATTTTGGCACTCATTCAGAGTTCCAAATGATTTTATTTCACAGGCTTATTGACTTCTACCCCTAGAACTATTTGTATCTCAAAGAGAAAAAAGAAAAGGAAACCTCTTTTCTCTTATCTGTGTTTTAACCTGTGTTTTCTTATTGTCATAGACCATTGGTGTTGAAAAGAGTTCCAATAATAAAAAATATACTCTCTGAATTCGTGGAAGTGATGGGCACCTGCACAGGAAGCAAGTTCCAGCATTTGTCATAGGATTAGCACATTGTCGTTTACAAAATGTTTCCTTTCCTTTCCCAAAGCTACTTTTCAGTTTCATCAAGATTTTTGTGAAACTTGACCTTTTGTATCAGAAGATTAAATGTTATTCGTTTATTTTAATCTTGCTTTTTCTTTTATCTGTATGCTAACAAATTTACACAGTATTTGATTTTCAAATTTTCCTTCTTCTAATGATTGACCTACTCTTGGCACTTCATCTTTATCTCTATCCCCACCTTAGATTATAATTAAACCCAAATTAAAACAATTTAATTCAGTGCTTATGCTTAGGTAACTAGCCCTTATTCTATACTGTAAGAGATGATTGAATCACAAATCCAAATTCTTTCAGAAAACTTATCAGTTAAATTACTATTAGGAGTGAAATGAGGTTGCGATGAGTTTTTTATGAAGTAGTTTGGGTGAGTGATAAGATTTAGGGTAATGTTTTATCAATTAAATATTATAAAACATTTAGCGCATTTCAAAATGATGTGAAACCTATAAATTGAGTAGCTCAGGCACACCGTCAGGCTCTCCTTCTTCTCGCTCTCTTCTTTCTTCTCTACTACTCAGCAGAAAGAATAGTCACATAGTCAGCACTTACAGGTCAAGGGGATGTGTCTCCCTATTCAGCATACCAAATCACTAATGATTTTTTACATTTATATTTTAGATGTCAAATCATTATTTATTTATTTTGTGCTGCATAGTACCTATGTGTGAGAGTTACATAAACGATACTTAAAAATTAAAACTAAAGACTTCTCTTCAAGGAAATATACCTAAAGGAAATATTCAAAACAAAGATGGTCAAGAAAATAAGTATATCTAGCATAGTTTGAGGCCATCTGGAAAAGTAAAGGAGTCAGGACAGCTTGTATCAAATAAATCATTTTAATTTCAGTTTCCTGTTAACTGATAAATCATGGTGTCAAGATGGCATTGATACGTGGTGAAACTGTTACTGCTGGTGCCATATAAAACATATCACACAACTCTGGTCGCAGTCACCTGTCATTACAGATATCACCTGGATTTTGCAAAGGGGGAAGGGTCAAAATTGATTATACTGATTAAAATGATACACTCCCAGACTTCATAAATTTGTAGCACACAACGCACATTACAGCACATTACCTCATTTAGCATTCAAACGGGCCCCCAAAACAGAAGGGGCAAAATAATATTACTCCTCTTTTGATGGAATGACATCTGGGAAAGTTCAAGTGACTTGATAAGAAATGACATGCTAGTCGATGAAAATCAAGATTTCACCAGTGACTTTTCTTCTCCCCAACCCCCAGTCCCCCATAAGAAACTAAGGCAATGGGTTGCCAGACCATTTTCTTAGGTTGCAAACTCTAGACGCTATGGGAGAAGCTCACTTTTATAAGTGGTCATGACAGACAACACTAAAAAGTGGAAATATTAGTAGTGCCCTCCCTGGCACCAGGCAGACCTGAATTTGAGCTACAGCACTGACTTTTAATCTTAAACAAATTGTTTAATCTCTCTGCATCTTGGTTTTGCAAATTGCTTTAAAAGGCCTGGCTTTGTAAGATTTCTTTCTCTCTCTCTCTCTTTCTTTCTTGTATTTTCTTTTTTTCTTTTTTTTTTTTTTTTTTTTTGAACAAGAGTCTCGCTCTGTCGCCCAGGCTGGAGTGCAGTGGCAGAATCTCCGCTCACTGCAAGCTCCGCCTCCCGGGTTCACGCGATTCTCCCGCCTCAGCCTCCGGAGTAGCTGGGACTACAGGGGCCCGCCACCACGCCTGGCTAATTTTTTTGTATTTTTTTAGTAGAGACGGGATTTCACCGTGTTGGCCAGGATGGTCACCATCTCCTGACCTCGTGATCTGCCCGCCTTGGCCTCCCAAAGTGTTGAGATTACAGGCGTGAGCCACCGCACCCGGCCTGACTTTGTAGAATCTCTGTAAGGATTAGAAACATTTGTGTATTTGTTTGTATGTTAATTTTCAGTAAATGCTATTTGCCCAGTGAGGGGTCAGAGCTCTGGCAATGGAGAGTGGTTGGATTGCTGGTGGTAAAGAGAATTTACCAACAACAGTATAAGTTTGAAAAGGAAAGTTTTGTTAGATAGAAAAAACACTGCCTTAGAGTGCAGGAGAGAGCTTTAGCAAGACAGGACTGAACACACTGTGGTGGACTTTCCTTAGGGGAATTTATAGACCTTGTAGCTGGAGTTCAAGGGTAATTTGGACCCTATTGGCCATATATGATAAATCATCATGATAAATGATTACATTTGTAGACATTTTGGGGTCTTAATGTCAGCAAGGGTTGCACAATGAGTTCTGACATGCATGCATTCTGGAGATGTATAGAAATTCTAGTTACTTACACCTTTTTGGGGAGAAGCCAAACATACCAGATGCCAGCTTTAGATAATAGTGAAGTCTAATTACTTCTGAATTCCTCAGATAAGGAGTTTTACTTCTGGATGGTCTGCTTGATGGCCATCAGATGGTCTTTGCTCTCCTCGCTATTATTATTCATTTCATATGATAATTAGTGCTCTGAACAACCAAAAGAAGTAAATGACATTGTTGTAATTTAAGTGGTACAGACACTGAAGCACAGAAATGTTAAAAAAATAAAAAATAAAAATGCTCAATATCTGGCCGGGCGCGGTGACTCATGCCTGTAATCCCAGCACTTTGGGAAGCTGAGGCAGGCGGATCACGAGGTCAGGAGATCAAGACCATCCTGACTAACATGGTGAAACCTCGTCTCTACTAAAAATACAAACACTTAGCTGGGTGTTGTGGCGGGCGCCTATAGTGCCAGCTACTCGGGAGGCTGAATCAGGAGAATGGCGTGAACCCAGGAGGCAGAGTTTGCAGTGAGCCGAGATCGGGCCACTGCTCTCCAGCCTGGGCAACAGAGCGAGACTCCATATCAAAAAAAAAAAAAAAAATTGTTCAAGGTTCCTGGTCAGTGGTATAGTCAGGGTGCCAATCCACATATGTATAACTTCATGTATCTTAATTTTTAATATGAAAATTCCAGTTCATATTACAGTTCAATCATGGAGATGTGGGGCCAAGAATAAATAAGAAGCACAAATGGTCTTGTCTATTAGTTGAATCCCTATTTCTGCATTTAAAAACAGCAATGACTAAAGGCTAAACCAAGAAAGAAAATATTGGTGGCAAATTTTATTTTTCCATGGTGTCAAGTTATTATCTCACAGATTACATAATGTTTAAAGTGGGGAAAATGAAACTTTACTTTGGAGAAACAGGGTTAACAGCAGCTTAACTATGTGATACATCTCAATGGATCACTAAATGTCAGACAACCAGACATTATGTGGCCCCTACTGACACAGTGTCACTTATGAAGTAGAATTCTTGCCAAAAATGTATAATCTAGAGTGGCTCACCACGAGTGATTCTCCCAACTAAAATTTCAGCAAGTTTTTTGTAGAAATTGCCAAACTAATTCTAAAATTCATCTGAAAAATGTAAATAACTTAGAATGGCCAAAACAATCTTAAAGAACAAAGTTGGAAGACTCACATTACCTGATTTCAAGAATTTTTATAAAGCTACTTTGTTCAAGGAACTGCAGTATCAGCATAAAGATAAAGAAATAGATCAATCAATTATCCAGAAAGAGACTCATGCATGTAGGGATGACTAAAGTTCTAAAAACCTGTAGAAGCAATTCACTGAAAGAAGAACACTCTTTTCAGTAAATGATGACAAAGCTATTAGATATCCATATGCAAACATATAATAATTTGGATACATACCTTACACCATTTATAAAAACATAACTGGAAATGGATCATACTTGTAAATGTAAAGCTTAAAATTATAAAATGACGAGAAGAAAACTTGGGAGAAAATCTTTGTAACTTTCAGTTAGTGAAAGAATTTAGACATGACACTAAAAGCACATCCGTAAAAGAAAAACTAAAACATAAACTGGATTTCTCCCAAAATTAAAAATGTATGCTCCTCCAAAGACATTATTAACATTTTTTAAAAGTCTGAAAAAAATTGCAAATCTTGTAAATTATAGAATTTGTATCTGGAATATATAATCAACTAGAAGCTCTACAGTAAGTAAACAAATGACTTAACTAAAAATCAGCAAGATATTCAAAGACTGAAATCTAAGACCTGAAATCATAAAAACTCTAGAAGATAACATCAGAAAAACTCTTCTAGACATTTGTTTAAGCAAAGAATCCAAGACAGAGAACCCAAAAGCAAATGCTACAAAAGCAAAAATAAATAAATGAGACCTAATTAAATTAAAAAGCTTCTGCACAGCAAAAGAAATAATAAGCTGAGTAAACAGTCAACCCCTAGAGGGGGAGACAATATTTGTAAACTATACATCTGACAATGGACTAATATCCAGAATCTACAAGGAATTCAAAGAAATCAGCAAGAAAAAAACAAATAATCACATCAAAAAGTGGGCAAAGGACATAAATATACAATTCTCAAAAGAAGATATACAAACAGCCAACAAGCATATGAAAAAATCCTCAACATCACTAATCATCAGGGAAATGTAAATTAAAACCACAATGAGATATCACCTTAAAATGGACATAATTAAAAAGTCAAAAATAATAGACGTTGGTATGGATGTTATGAAAAGTAAATACTTTTAGACTAAGGGAATCTCCATCTTTAATGGAGTTTCTTTAAAGAATTAAAAGTAGAACTACCCAGCACTGGGTACCTACTCAAAGGAAAAGAAGTCATTATATGAAAAACACACATGCACATGCAAGTTTATAGCAGCACAGTTCTCATTTGCAATGATATGAAAGCAATCTAAGGGCCCATCAACCATGAGTGGATAAAGAAAATGCGGTATATATATATATATACACACACACACACACATGCACCATGGACTACTACTCAGCTATAAAGAATGAAATTATGTCTTTTGCAGCAACTTAGATGGAGCTGGAGTCCATTATTCTAAGTGAAGCAACACAGAAATGAAAAACCAAATATTGTATGTTCTTACATGTAAGTGGGAGTTAAGTTATGAGGACACAAAGGCATAAGAATGATACAATGGACTTTGGGGACTCAGGGGAAGGCTGGGGAGGGATAAGGGATAAAAGACTACATATTGGGTACAGTGTACACTGTTCTGGTGACAGGTGCACTAAAATCCTAGAAATCACCACTAAAGACCTTATCCATGTAACCAAAAACCTCTCTACCCCAAAAACTATTGAAATAATTTTTTAAAAAAGAAATTACTTCTTCTGGAAAAAAAAATACAAGCAAGATCCATAAGAGAAGCCTTAAATCAGAACTGTAACAACATATATTTGGAGTTGCCTTTGCTTTGTTTTGTTTTCAAATATCTTTTTTTTAAAAAAAGAGATCACTTAAGGCAAGGATGTATTTTTTCTCCTACCCTACAGTCAACAATACCAACCAATCTGTATTCCTTACCTCAGTTTTTCCAGGTGCACTGGCTCAAAAATAATTATTATCTTGTTTGCTCCCCTTTTTCTTCACTGCTACATTCACCTGCTCAACAAATTCTGCTATTTATATTATCAAATCCTCTGTCATATTCATATACTTCTCATATTTACACTACCATGGTATATCTCCTGAACCATAGCTTCATCCTCTTACATATGATTTCCCCCTCTATAATCCTTTTAACCAATTGCAGCAAGATTAGTTTTCTAAAATAGATTATGTGATCCTATGTTAGCCAGTTAGCCCCTGCTCCCAAATTCCAGGATGTCTTCAATGTAAAGGGAAAATAATTGTTGACCTGTAATTTAAAGCATTTCAAAAATTTCTGTTTATTCTTTGACAACTTTATTTTCTATACCACCTGACCTATGGGATGTATGCCTTAGCCTCATCACTGTCTTTACCATTCCCTAAATGTCTCTCACTCTGCACATGGATGATCCTTCACCCAAACTGTACTCTCCAACCAAGCCACCTATACTTTCAATCAATTATTCTCTAAAATTCCAGTTCAAACTTCAGGTCTTATTCTCAAATGAGCTTTTTCGTATTTCTTTTGTTGAAATAAATCTTCCCTTCATTTATGATAAACTATGTAATGGTTGTTGTTATAATGTTAATATTAGAGTTTTCAAAAGTGTTCCTTTTCCACTAAATTATGAATTTCCAGAGATTGAGCATCTTGTATTTTAATCAACACATCCTCCAAATACAGAATAGCATCCTTAGCAAATCTTAGGCACTACATATATGGTAAATACAATGACAAGAAAGACTAGGCTGGAATCTGTAGTATCCTACTGTCCATGCGTTGTTCTCAGAGTAAGGTAAGTCCTCTTTCTAACTAAAAGACCTGGGAATGCACAGACAGAACAACTTAGAACAAATTCAGACCATATTACATACATTCATTTTTGAAACTTCTAAAACATACAAATACTATTGTTAGTAATCGTATTTATAATATGTATGATATCATTTGTGTTTTCATTATATGTTTGGGAAGTTAAGAAAATATTTTAATAAAAGTTATTTTATTAGTTAGCTATAATAAGGCTACTGCATTAAAGCAAAATCTTATTTTTTTCCCAAAGCATACTTATTTTTAAGTAATTATTTTCTCTAATTACATAAACTTCTCTTTGAAGAATCGAAAATTTTAAATGATACATGACATTATTAGTTGAACACCATCTTACTTGTGATTTGAGGGAACAAAAATCAAAGACTATTATTAAATACTTTGTTGTGGTTTTACCTTTGTCCAGATCACAGCTTAGTTTGCCAGAAGATGGGCTGCACGCTGGCTAGGCAGGACTAAGAGTAAAATTTTCAGTTCAGGCACCTAATACAACTAAAACGTGTTTTTAAATTTATTTTTCCCGACACGCCGTCAACTCAAAACATCTGCACACAGGATTCTCAATGCAGTGACAGATACAGATATCTGGGTAAGGGGAGCAAACATATTCAGGAAAGAAGATTGTCTCTAATAGCAAAGATTGGGCTAAGATTATCATATATTCCTTGACCTGTCTTTACCGTACTATGGTTTATCCAGATCTTTAGGCATTATTGTGTCCTGACTGTATTGCCTACGATTTATATGAATATGGATATTCCTTTTGAAAAAAGGGACATTTTTAAATTCACTTGCAAATTGGAGTGTGCAAACTGCCTGCTTCTGGATCATTTTTTTTTTAATTGGTTCCCTTCAATATTCTCTCTGGGACCACAATGCAGTTGGATCCAAGATTATTGTATTCCGGTGCTCCTAAATATTTCTCTTGAGGAAAGTGACAGTGATATTGGTGAGGAAAAAATAGATCACTCGTTTTTTGAATGGTGTGACAATTGATGTAGCATCTTCAAAGCTGTGTACGAACAAGAGGCACTATAGGGTTATAAATACTAAAGGAAGATAATCATTATTCATGAGATGGAAATAATCATTCAGTTAAACACCAGTAAGAACATCATTAGATTTAGAAGTACATCGCTATCTTTTCATGTGATAGATCCTTTCTACAGAAAGTAATAAAGGAATCCAACTTGTAAAGAAGTATTTTTACTAATAAAACCATTTCTTTCTGGTCTACTGATATAATACCACAATTTTGTTATCATAATGTAATTTTGTTAATGTGATGATTCTGTCAGCATAATGGGAAGAGTAAATACTAGGATGACAGTATAAACGGAGGAAATCTCTACAAAAGTAGATCTCCCATCTCTCTTTCTGAGGCTGTGTTTATTAGAAACATAAGTTATAAACATAACCTGAAAAACTCCACACACTGTTATTACTTCACAATAATAATATTGTTCACAAAAGGTTCACAGAAATTACAGTGTTAAAAAGTAATTGTGAGTGTCTAACGATAGAAATGTTCCTATCTAATCCTGTTCTCACTTTCCTTTTTTTTCATAAGATGTGTATGGCATAATTGTGCTAGCAGTTTACATGAATGAAGTGAAATATTTCTAAATCATAAAGTGAGTTTATGCAATCCCTTAGCAATATTGTAAATACAAAGCATCAGATATAACTGATAGTTCCATTCAATTATGTGGAATTGAATCACCTGATTTTTAAGTTGGAAGATACTGCCTTCAGTACTTTTGGCATTTGCACACTGCAGATTAAAAACATCAAATTCTCAGGACACGAGTTCCTCCTATCAGTGTCCTTTGTGGCAACATGGATGGAGTTGGAGGCCGTTATCCCAAGCAAACTAATATAAGAACAGAAAACCTAACACCGCATGTTCTAACTTATAAGTAGGAGCTGAACACTGAGTATACATGGACACAAAGAAGGGCAAAATAGACACTGGGGTCTGCTTGAGGGTGGAGGATGGCAGGAGGGTGAGGATGGAAAACTACCTTATTACCTGGGTGACGAAACAATATGTACTACCAATCGCTTATGATACATAATTTATCTGTAGAACCAACCTGAACATGTACCCCTAAAACTAAAGAACAGAACATCACATCAAAAGTGCTGTAGGCCATTTAGAAAAATATAAATAAAAAAGGAGAAATACAATGTGATCCAGGTAAATTTGGAGTTTTAGTATAAGTAACATGGTTGTAAATGCAGTAGTTTTGATAAATCATATACTATTCAAGCAGAACTCCCTGCAGGTTCCTGAATGTTTTGGAGTCTAAAAGTTCTAATGTACATTTGATCAATTTCATTTTAGCACCAGGACAAAAACTGTCAAATTGCCATTAAACTGAGTTTCTCTCTATTCTAAAGTACAAAAACAACACTGAATGAAAAAAATATCAGGCAAAGTCAGTTTCTCCACCACTTATAACATGAAAATTATACGAAGGAAATACTTCAAATAAGAGATAATCCTAATGAGAAAGCACAACAAATGTAACACATTTTTTTATCTTGCAAAAATGTATGTGTATGTGTATATGTGTTTTTCTCATCAAATCACCAAAGAAAAAATTTAAACACAATTATCTTAACATATTCAAATGTAGGAGAGTTTTACAGAGAATATAATGTGACAAAATACTTACTAGTGCATTCTAAGGTCTGTTAGAGCAACCTTAGGAATACACTAGACTTTACAAAGCACAACAAAATCATCAACTTATTAAACATCAGTGATTTGTGTTAGAAAACTAAAAGCTGAGTCAAGTATATTATGCCTTTTTTTTTTTTGCTGTTTCGGAAAAGAATAGATGCTGTGTCTTTGAATTTTTCCTTAACTTAATTACTCTATAGAATTTATTCCCTCGTGACTCTGTAGGAGAGAAGTCAAGATAATTGGTATTTAAATGAATAGTTTTTGCTTAATTGTGGGAAAGTAACTATTTATATGTTATTTAATTGTTGAAGAGCTTTAATAGCCATAAAATTATGTTTACTGTTTTCTGTTGGTTTGGAGTTGACTTCAAACAAGTAGAACCTAATACATCAATTTCTAGGGACATTTCTATTTGCCAAATAAAGATATATGCTAATACATTATTTTTATTCTATTTAATAAGTGAACAGTTAGAATATTAAATTTTGTTCACTAATAAAAAGTTAGTAAAACAAATTAAGGACAACTTTCAGATCACAAGCTATGAATTGAAAATCTAGATTCTACCATTTAAATGTGAATCTACCGATCTAGAAGAATTTGTCTTATACACTTCTCCATGAAGATATAACATAATAAGAGATAAAGAAGACAACTCAGTACCTACAGCTATTTCTCTTGAACAATGTATGATTTTGAGCAATTCAAAACACCAAAGTAACAAATACCCTTTTAACCAAAATGTATAAGAATTGTGAATTATCATAATTTTAGTTTGACAGTAATTAATTAATTAAACAATACTGTGTAAGAACAAAACCCATCATGTGTCAAGGCTGTGTTGGTCACATGGTTGAAAATATATGTTAGTGATATGGTTGAAAAAAAGATAATAAAAACATTAGTATGTAAATATATACATATATACAAAAATAAACAAGTAAACAAAAGAGCCAGAAAATTGTTTCTGTTTTGAAGAAAATAAAGTAAGAAAATAGAGTATAAAAAACTGGGTTGGGGACACTACTGAGGTGCTTAGGTAAAAGCTTCTCTGAGTTCAAACGCAAAAGGCAAAGTTTCTGGGGTGAGTATAAACTGGCTATATGTAAGGAAAAAAAATATGTCAAAAGAGTACAAAGACGAATGAGAAGAGAGTTAGGAATTTAGAGCAAGGACATGAACAGAAGCCGATTCTACAAATACTTGGAAGCTATGGTGTAGAGACTGGATTTTATTTGAATAACAATGGAAAATTCTTTTTTAGTTAAGGAAAAAGGTAATATAATTTCTGATTTTGAAAGATCATTCTGGCTGATAGACATGACCAAACTGCACTAGGGAAGAAATGAAAGCAGTAAGAATAATTAAGAAGCTATTGTGTCAGTCAAAGCAAGAGATGATGGTAGTTTGAACTAGGGAGACAATAGGAAAACTAAAGTGATCAAATTAAACACATATTTAGGAGACAGAAATAATATAACTTTCCAATAGATTATATTGGAATGTGGTCATAACTTAAAGAAAGAACTAAAACACAAATTTTAGTTTGGAGTTTGAATAACTGGATAGATATAGTGCCATATGTTGAAATGGGAAAGTTCTACTCCTGGAAAAGGTGAAGTAGTTTATATCATATCGATGCTCCTGTAGATAATAATTATAAACTCTGGATCATTTTTCAAAAATCAACTTTCTGAAATAGTGAAAGTGAATGAAACCAGAAACAAACTTCAGAGAACTTGACAATTGGAGAAATAAGCAGTTCTAAATGAGTTTTCTAATTTTACAGCTGTTTGGAAGAAGATACTTCCCAATCAGTGCCTTATACGAACAGCTAAAATCCAGAGAACATTGAAAACTTTCTGGCTGAAATATCACAAGACAGAGTTTGAGAAAAACACCAAAGCCAGGAATTGGTAAATCCACAAAGGGAGGAGAGAGTCACAAATAGAGAATCCAATATTCTGCTTCTATGCTCTGAACAAATAAATAGAAAATTATTGAATTATATATAAGTTGAATGAACTCAAAAGCATCCCACTAAAGCTAAAAGAGCTAAAACAAGCTTCAGCTGGTGCCTAATAAAGCAGGTAAATAATTTAGAATTTGAGTTCAAGTGAATTAACTGCCAATCAAATGAAATAAAATAAACCACGAAAATATTTACAGAAACATAAGAGAATAGAATCACTACATATATAATTTACAATGTCTAGTATGCAAGCAAAATAAATTAGACAGGTTTTTTAAAAAAGGAAATGAAAATTTAATCAAGAAAAAAGAATGTAGATGAATGATGAGATGTTTCGATTATTAGAGATTTATAAACATGCTATTAAAAGCATGTACAACAACATAATGATGGACAGAAGGAAGAAAGGAAGGAAGGAGGAAAAGAAGGAAGGAAGGAAGAAAAAAAGAAAAAAGAATACTGGCAATATTGAATTGAATGCATTGAAGTTGATTGCTGTCAATATTGAATTGCATTCAATGAAGTTACCCTTCAAAAATTAAACAAGATATTTTCAAATAAATGAAGTCTAATAGACATTGTTGCCAGCACTGCTGCATCACAAAAAGATGCTAAAGGAAATTCTTTGGATTGAAAACCAGTAAGACCAAATGAAAACTCAGATTCTCAAGAAGGAAAGGAGAACATTGGAAATGGTAAATGTGTATGTGTAAGTATAAAATATTATTTCCTTAATTTCTTTAAAACACATCAATTTTAGAAAAAGTATGATGATATACTCTGAGGTTTACAGATTAATATCTTAGATTAAAATATACTTAAGGGCCATATGAAACTATCTAGTCATAATATTCCCAAATTTTACATGAAGTAGTACAAAATAAAGTCTAATTATAATTATAAAAAGTTAAGAAAACATATTGTAATCCCTCAAACAGCTACTAAAAATAACACAAAGAGGTATAGCTTTAAAAGCTGAAAGAAAAATTAAATGATAAAAAGGTCAAACATGAAATAAAAATAGGAACAGAGGAACAAAGTTTGGATTATAAACAAAAAACATAGAACAAAATTATATAATTAAGTAGAATGTGCTTAATAATTGCATATCAGACTTCCACCATCCAATTGAACAAGAGAGACGTTCCACGTCAAGACACCTTCACTCACCACATCAGTCACGTTTCTAGTGCCTGGGTCTCAAATATAAAACAGAGAAAGATTACTAGGTATTTGAGGGAAACATCTAGTATAAAGGAAATAACAAAAAAACAAACAAAATAACAACAGACAACAATAGCAAAAGAAAAAGGAAATTTGAAGAAAATATAAGAAAAATAAAAGGTAAGAGAAAATGCCTTTAGAGCAGTAACATTTAAGAAGCTCAAATAAAAAATAATATTCATAGATCTGAGAAACATAGTTTAAGAAATCAGGTAAAGCAAATAGAAATGGAAAATGTGTGTGTGATTGTGTGTGTACGTGTGTGTATAATGATTTGCACAATGAAAAGACACATGAAATTAAGAAAATTGTTCACAAATATTCAATACAAAAAATATTTATAGGAATTAAGGATGGAAAGTCTATATTATAAAAAAATTATTACTTCTTAGCCTAATAAATGTAAAAAGATTCAAAATCCAGACAAAGAACATAAATTGTAACCAAAAAACCCCACAAAATTTAGATGAGAATAATATACTAAAATCTGCCAAAGAGAAAAAGACGGGAGGATGAGGCCAGATGCCAACTATTAGTAATCATAATTTAAGCTCTAAATACTGATTTAAGAAGTTTATATTTGCAAATGATGAGCCTGTGTGTGGATTGGTGATGTGTAAGAGAACCAGATTCTTAGTTTCTATGTTAAGAAGTGAAAAATAATGTCTAAAACTGAAATGTCAATACAGAGGAGCATAAAATAAGATAGAAATGAGGAGGAACAGACTAGGAAAAAAATATAAAAGAGTGGAAGAAGTTTTTTTAAGGTTGAATTCAGATAGGGAGTGTTGGGGGCAAGGAATTACTGTTTTCATTATAAACCCTGAAAGATTATTTTAAAAATACTGTTCAAAATATGTGCATATTTTTATTGTTAAAAGTATATTAAATATTTTTTGTATTTGATAAAAATGAAAATTTTACCATTATGTTTGATCCAGCATTTCCAGTTCTAGGAATATATCCTAAGAAGATTATTACAGATTAGTTTAAAGGTAGAGATAAGTGGTATTTATCTAACTAGCTACAAGAGGGAAATCTGCAGGACAATTTAAATTGCCAACAATAAAGTTTCAGTAAAATAAGTTATATGTAGCCCCCACATAAAATATTAGAAGTGAATATTTAATGACATGGGATTTTTTAATGTATATATTATTTAGAAAGACTTTAGGTCCAGTGTATTGTTACCATCATGAATTCACCAGTCTCAGCTGGGCCCTGCACATCAAGTTCACTACATTTTCTCTCTAATCATCATTCTCAGTGTTTAGACCTGTTCTATTCTCTTTAAACTTGTGACTCCTCCATTCATTCCTGATTCTCTGTAGACTACCTTGACTTCTATTCCACAAAGATAAAGGGAGGTGTAAAACAAGCTACACCACCAAATTTCCCACCACCAACCTGACAGGTCATCCTGGATCCTCCTTTCCTGTTACAGTTAATGGAATGCCTTTCTCCTGTGGAAGGTTAATCTGTCTTGTGTAATCTTGAGCCTGCATCTGGTTATCTTTCTGAATCTTTACTCTTCTTCTCTTTGATATTTCTTCTTTTTTCTACTGCTCGCTAAACTTTACTGGGTCTTTCAAATAAACATTTATACATGCTTTATTCTTTTCTATCTTCAACAACACACACACACACACACATTTCTGGATGGTGATTTGAGGTAACTGGTAGATGTCTCATGTATGTGCATGTGTGAATTTTGTGTATTCCTATGCAGCTTGGTTCTGCTGAGTGAAGGTTTCTGCATTTGTTTAGTGTTTCTTCCATATGAAATGGCATATAGGCACATGAAAACTGAGTAATGCTTAGAATGTTCCCTAATATATCAGTCTTATT
Source organism: Colobus angolensis palliatus (assembly GCF_000951035.1). Taxonomy (NCBI): domain Eukaryota; kingdom Metazoa; phylum Chordata; class Mammalia; order Primates; family Cercopithecidae; genus Colobus; species Colobus angolensis. The sequence continues at coordinate 4,288,240 of NW_012115300.1, read as the reverse complement.
GGAAGAAATTTGTATTTCCCAGCAGGGCATGGTGGCTCACGCCTGTAATCCCAGGATTTTGGGAGGCCAAGGCGGTTGTATCACCTGAGGTCAGGAGTTTGAGACCAGCCGGGCCAACATGGCAAAACCTCATCTCTACTAAAAATACAAAAATTAGCCAGGTGTGATGGTATGTGCCTGTAATCTCAGCTATTCAGGAGGCTGAGGCAGGAGAATCGCTTGAAACCGGGAGGCAGAGGTTGCAGTGAGCTGAGATTGTGCCACTGCACTCCAGCCTGGAAGACAGAGCAAGATTCCATCTCAAAACAAACAAACAAAAAAGAAATTTATATTTCCTGAACAAGCATGAATTGACTCTACAGAATTAACTGTACATGGTATTTTTCTTTTCCAGATTACCACTCTAAGTTTTTGTTTACAAAAAACAAAAATCATTAAGTCTTAAATGTCAGTTAGCTTGAAATTCAAAAATAACACCAAGAATTTGAGCAAGCTAGATTGATAGAGAGATATAATGCTCCAGATTTGCATGAATTGTTTGAGTAAAATATGCTAACGAGTCACAAAGAGCAACCAACCAAACAGCAATAGAAAGAAAAACAACAAAGGTCTTCTGATAAATATAATACTCAAAGATATACATTGAGAAAATGTTGAAGTGTTCTCTGTGCTAAAATGAATGACTTTGAATTAAATGAGAGCACTAAAAATAAATGTTCAGAGATACCCCAGAATCCTTCTCTTACCCTTCAGTAATGAAAAAGCTGATTTTGCACGGACACATTTTATGCAACATAAATTTAAATTGCCCAGAATTCATGCAATAGAAAATGGGTAGTGTATGCCATGAAGCTCTCTCGGTTATCAACGTCTTTCAGACGGAAGCTATTCTAAGCATGTTGTAAATACTTGTTTTGTGAACTGCTTCCTTGCTATACAGTGAAAATGTCACTGTTGATACTCAACAATGTTATAGTCTGTATTTATTGTCTCATAAAGTTAAACTAACTATGTGTTAGCCATGCTGCTGATGGAGACTTGCCTTAATGTGGTTTATGGTGGTGCCCGGGTCCCACACTGCAGCAGGATGGGGGAGTAATGCTGTCATTAATTAAAAGAATTAAACAGACTTTTCACATGTGGCTCAGAGCCCGACTTTAATTACCCTTTGGCTCCAAGGCCTCTAGTGGGGTCATTTCTGCAAGTAGCTTCTTAGGTTGCTGACAGAGCCTTCTGTTCTTGACAGATTCCGAGAAGGCAGTGGTGATGGTTTCACCACTTGTATCATTAAATTTCATTTTAAGATTATAAGGAGTACTTAGCTGGCTAGTTGAAAAATGATTTAACGTTTCATTGACAACCTTATATGAGAGGCTGCAATTTATTTATAGACTTATAAGTAAAATCAATTTGGTTCTGTTCTATTTTCTTTCTTTAGATGAGATTGGTGGCCATTCCATATTTATAGCAGCAACTGACTTCAGAACACTAACTTTCAAGACTCTCCACATATAAATCCTTAATCAATAAAATCCCAATATGGCAATGATATTACTAGTAAATCTAGTAATATAAATGACACTAACTTAGATCCTACTGTGTGTTAAGTAATGTTCTGTATGTTTTTCATGTATTCTGCCTTTTATGCCACTGTCAAAATCCTGTGTGGGTAGGTTTCATTTTTATCCCCATTTCAGAGATGTCACAGGGACAAAGAGAGGTAAAGTAACTATCCCAGGCTCTCACAAGAAAGTAACTTGGCTGATATTAATTTGTATTCTTTCTTCTCCTGCAACTCTGGATTAGTTTTAAAACCTCCAAAAACTTGAACGTATAGCACAATGAACAATTTTTAACTATGACATTTGCCTTACTTAACTTTATATTTTGCTAAACCATCTAAAAGTTTCACAAATTCTGATGTTTTTCTAAATATCTCACCATTCAACTCCTTAAAAAAGCATCCTTTTATATAATACATTGCTATTATCATACCTAAGAAAATTAATATTCAATAATCTCCTTTACAGTAAAGTTCATGTTTAAAATTTTCTAGTTATTCCCCCAAAAATGTCTTTTATAGGTATCCTTTTCCTTAAATCCAAGATCCAATGAAGCATCATTCACTGCTTTTAGTTGTTATTGTATTTTTAAAAGATCCTGAACAATTTTCATTTCCCCCCATTTTTTCTTGATATTGAATTTGGGAAGTGTTTAGGTCAGTTGCCTTTCAGAGTATCACACAGTCTGCATTAATTTTTCCCTCGTTCCAAAATTTTTTGACCGAATAATATTCAGGAGATGATCTGTACTTATTGTGTCACATCTGGAGGTGAGAAACTTCTACTGGTATCATGAGTGGTGATGTTACGTTTGATCTCTTTGTTAAGGTGGTGACAGTGGAGTATCCCCATCATCAAGTTAACTTCACATTTGTAATTAAGAGTTGATATTTCCTATGACTGCTTTGTTTCCCATAAGAAGATGTTAATAAATACCAATGAACCCTTCGTGAAATAATTATTACACTGGAAATTGCAAAACAATGAATTTCAAATTCTATCTTTCCTTTTACATGTATTAGCTAGTATGTTTTTTAAATAAGACATTTCTGGGTTTTATTTTGTTTACATTCCTTCCATTTATATAGATTCATAGATTCTTTTAAATTTACTGTTTTATAATGCCTTACCATAGTGTTTTTTAGATGCTCAAACGTCACAAATTTAGCCAGCAGCAACCTCTTTAGGTAGAATTTTTTGTCTTTTTCTATGAATCCATTAGTCTTTCAGAAATCCTTGCTTTCTGATACAAGATGAGCTAGGCTCACCACTTTACTTTCTTTGCCCAAATCTATAACTAGTCATATAGCCTAGGATCAGAAACCCCTTAGTAGAGAAAGTTATTGGAAATTAAGTTCTGGTATTAAGTATATATACAGCTCTGAGGTGTAATTTTTATTACACCCTTTTAGTGGACAGAAACACATATACACATACACATATTCACATATTTATACTAATATCTACAATTTAAATCCAATGTCACAGTAAAACATTTAGAAGAAAACATAGGGGGAAAATTTGGAAAATGAAATTGGTAATGATTTTTTAAATATGATACTAAAGCACAGGCAACAAAAGAAAAAAGTATATATGTAAGATTACATCAATATTAAAATGTTTGTGCAGCAATGCATTCTATCAACAGAGTAAAAGGGCAACCCAGGAAATGGGAGAAATATTTGCAAATCATCTATCTGATAAGGGATTAAAATTCAGAATAAAGAAAGAACTCCTATTACTTAACAGTCAAAAATATAAACCATTTAATTTTTTAATGGGCAAAGAATTCAAATGTACATCTCTCTAAAGAAGAAGTTCTATTGGTCAATAAGCACATGAAAACATGGTCAATATCACTTAGTCATTAGGGGAATGGAGATCAAAACCACAGTGAGACACCATTTCACACCTATTAGGATGGTTATTCTTTGAGAGAAAGAGAAAGAAGGAAAGAACGAAGGAAGGAGGGAAGAATGAAAGAAGAAAGGAAGGAGGGAAGAAGGAAAGAAGGGAGGAATGAGGGATGAAGGAAAGAAGGAAGGACGGAGGGAAAGAGGAAAGAGGGAAGGAAGGGAGGAGGGGAGGAAAGAAGGAAGGAAGGAAGAAAGGAAGGAAGGAAGGAAGGAAGGAAGGAAAAAAAGGGAAGGAAGGAAAAGGAAAGTGTTAGCAAGGATATGGAGAAGTTGGAACCTTAGTACACTGCTGGTGGTAATGTAAAATGGTGCAGCCACTATGAAAAACAGTATGGTGGTTCCTCAAGAAATTAAATATAAATTTTCCATATAATCCAGTAATTACACTTCTGAGAAATACTGAAAAGAAATGAAAGCAGAAACTTAAACAGGTATTTGCAAACCAACGTTCATAGCAACAATATTCACAAAAGCCAAAAGGTGGAAGCAGCCCACGTGTCTATTGATGGATGAATGGTATATATGTACAATGAAATATTACTGTATACTTGTTCTATAGATTATTAGGAGAGGTATTAAGATTCCTGACTATTATTGCGTATTTCTCTATTCCTTCTTGCATTTATAGCCATGTTTGCTTCATATATTTTGGCGCTGTTTTATTATGATGATTTTATTATGATGTCCTCTTAATTAATTGATGCTTTTAACATTATGAAATAGCACTTTTTATTACTGGTAATACATCTTGTTCTGAATCTACTCTGTCTAATATTAATATAATGATGGTAGGTTTATTTTGATTAGTATTAGCATGTTATGTCTTTTCCAATTATTTCACTTTTAGTTTATGCATGTCTTTATATTTAACGTTGGATTTGTCAATGTTCTATATAGTTTGTTCTTATTAATACAAGTTGTGATATATCACCTTTAATTGGGATGTTCAGTCCATTTACATTTAATGTGCTTATTAATATGATGGGTTAGAGTCTACCATCTTTCTCTTTGTTTTCTGTTTCCCAAATATTCATTATGCCCTTTAATTCTTTTTTTCCTTATTCTGAATTAATTGAGTACTTTTATAATTCCTTTTATCTTCTTTCTAACTTATTAGCTGTAACTCTTTATCTTAGCAACTTCTTTAATGTACACAATATACACCTTAAACTTATCTCAGAATTCCTTCAAATCATATGATGCCACTTCGCCTCTAGTACAAGAAACTTACAACAGTATACTCCATTTCACCTTCCTGGCCTTTGTGCTATTGTTACTGTGCATTTTACTTTTATTTATGTAATAGATCACACAGTATGTTGTTACTAGTTTTACTTTAATTAGTTAATTATCTTCTAAAGATATTTAAATAAAAAATATATCCTTATACAGCCACACTTGAGAGACATTCTGGGTTCTGTTTCAGACCACTGCAATAAAGTAAATATCTCAATAAAGTGAGTCACACATGTTTTCTTGTTTCTAGGGCATATAAAAGTTATGTTTACACTACACTGAGTATATTAAGTGTGCAATATCATTATGACTTAATAAACAATATGCATGTCTCATTTTGGAAATACTTTATGGCTAAAAGCGCTAACCATAGTTAGAGCTTTCCGCTAGTCATAATCTTTTTGCTAGTGGAGGATCATTCCTTGATGTTGATGGCCGCCAACTCATCAGGATGGTGACTGCTGAAAGTTTATGCAGATATGTCAGTTTCTTAAAATAAGAAAACAATGATGTTTCCCATGGTGATTGACTCTTTCCTTCGTGGAAAGTTTCTCGGTAGCAAGGAACACTTTTTGATGGTATTTTCCACACAGGAAAACTTCTTTTAAATTTAGAGTCAATCCTCTTCAACTCTGCCATTGCTTTATTAGCTAAGTTTACGTAATATTCTAAATACTCCGTTGTCATTTCAACAATGTTCACAGCATCTTCCTCAGGAGCAGATTTCATCACAATACACCACTTTCTTTGCTCATTCATAAGAAGAATCTCCTCACCTGTTAAAATTTTATCATGAGATTACAGCAGTTCAGACACATCTTCAGGTTCCGCCTCAAATTCTAGTTCTCTTACTATTATTTACACCACATTTGCAGTTAATTCCCCCGCAGAAGTCTTGAATCCCGGTTGAAATCAACTCTTTCTAAACTCATATTAAAGTTGCTATTTTCACCTCTTCCCAAATCGTGAATATTGCCAATGGCATTTAGAATGATTAATCCCTTTCCAGAGGGTGTTCCATTTACTTTGCTCAGATCCATCAAAGAAACCACTATCTATGGGAGCTATGTAAGCCTTACAATACATTATAAAATGTATTTCTTAAATAATAAGACTTAAAGTCAAAATGACTCCTTGATCCATGGGCTGCAGATTGGATATTGTGATAGCAGAATGAAAACGACATTAATCTCCTTGTACATCTCCATCAGAGCTTATAGGTAACCTGCATTGTCAATGAGCAGTAATATTTTGAAAGGAATCTTTTTCCTGAGCAGTAGGTCTCCACAGAGGGTTTAAAATCTGTTCGCCCTCCACAGAGGGTGACAGATGTCCTGTCATCAAGGTTTTGTTGTTCCACTTATAGAGCAAAGGCAGGGCAGAATTTACATAATTTTTCTGGGCTCTATGATTTTTGGAATGGTAAATAAGTATTGGCTTTTGCTTAAAATCACTAGCTACGTTAGCTCACCAGCTACATTAGCCCCAGCCTGGCCTTCAAAATTTTGAAGCAAGTCATTGACTTCTCCTTCTTAGTTACAAAAGTTCTAGATGGTATTTCCTTCCAATATAGACTGTTTGTCAGCATTTAAAATCTGTTATTTCATGTAACCACATTCATCAATGATCTTAGCTAGATCTTCTAGAAAACTTCCTATAGCATTTATGCTTCATCTTATACTTTTATGTTATAAAGATGGCTCCTTTACTTAAACATTATGAGCCAGTCTCTCCTAGCTTCAAACTTTTCTTCTGCAGTTTCATCACCTCTGTCTGCCTTCATGAATTGAGAATTGGGGCCTTACTCTTGAGGCTTAAGACGATATTGTGGCTTGCTTGATCTTTTATCTAGACCACTAAAACTTTCTCCAAATCAGCAATAAGGCTGTTTCACATTCTTATCATTCATGTGTTCACCAAAGTAACAATTTTAATTTCCTTCAATAACTTTTCCCTTGCATTCACAATTTGGCTGTTGGTGCAGAGTCCAAGGTTTCAGCCTATGTTGTCTTTTGACCTGCCTTCCTCCTTGTTAATTCTTTCTAGCTTTCCATGTAAAGTGAGAGACATGTGAGTTAATTCTTTCTAGCTTTGGATTTAAAGTGAGAGATGTGTGAGTTTTCCTTTCACCTGAATACATTGAGGCTACTATAGGGTTGTTAACTGACCTAATTTCAATGTTGTCTTTCAGGAAATAGGGGCCTTGAGGAGAAAAGGAGAGATGAAGGAATGAACAGGCAGTCCATGGAGCAGTTACAAACACTTATCAATTAAGTTTGCTGTCTTATATGAGTGAAATTCATGGTACCCCAAAACAGTTACCATAGTAACATTAAATATCACTGATCAGAGACCATCATAATAATATAATAATGATGAAAAAGTTTGAAATACTTCAAGAATTACCAAAATGTGGCACAAAGACCCACAAGAAGCACATGCTGTTGAAAATGACAATAGACTTACTCAATGGAGGGTTGCAACAAACCTTCAATTTGTAAAAAATACATTATCTATGGAGCACTATCAAGTGAAGTAAAATTAAATGAGGTATGCCTGTTTGTATTTACATATGCAATTATCATTTTCAATGCTCTTCATTTCTTTGTGTAAATCCAATATTGCCTCTGCTTGAATTTCTTTTAATATTTAGTGTAGTGCAGATTTGCTGATAATGAATTCTTTCAGCTTCTATATATCCAAAAAAGATTTGTTCTCTCTGAAGCAATTGTGAATGGAAGTTCATTCATGATTT
>NW_012115300.1:4259613-4278365 GCF_000951035.1 Colobus angolensis palliatus | reverse complement strand
ACATGGCACAAGTATACATATGTAACAAACCTGCACGTTATGCACATGTACCCTAGAACTTAAAGTATAATAAAAAAATATATAATAATAATAATAATAAATAAAAAAATAAACAAAGATGTGCTAGGAAAGCGATTCACATAGCACCAAGGATAGCTCAGCCTTGTCCCTTTACCTCAGAGTATGTCACATGGTCTGTGTACTGTAAGGTGGTTAAAATTAGCATTGATGAGAAGAGCAAAAACATAGAAGCGGCTTAAAATGGAAAACACATAAATAAATTGTGGTATATTTAAACAATAGCATGATCTGCAGCAGAGAAATAAATAAACCACAATATAAGCAACAATATATATGAGTCATATGAATAGTCCAGTGATGAGGAAAAGTACTCTGAGTACCAAATAACAAGCAAGCTAGAGAGTATATGCTTGTGTGTGTGGGTTTGCCTATGTATTCATATGTATATATGTGTGTATATATAAAATCATGTTTCTAATGAACAGAATAATTACATAATATAATTATAGGATTTGTTTGTCTGAAAAAGTCATTATCTCTCCTTCATTTCTGAATGACAGCTTTGCTGGAGAAAGCATTTTTTTTTTTTTTTTGGTTGGCAGATTTTTTTTCTTTTTTCTTTAGAACTTTTAAAATATCATCTCACTCTCTCCTGTCCCATAAAGTTTTGCTGAGAAATCTTCTGCTTACCTTACTGAAACTCCCTTGTATGTGATATGTTTCTTTTCCCGTGCTGCTTTCAGGATCTGCCCTTTGTCTTTGATGTTGACAATTTGATTATAATTTGTCATGGTGTAGTCTTTTTTTGGATTGAATTTGATTGAAAACTTTTGACCTTCTGTTCCTGGGTATTTCATCTTTCCCCAGATTTGAAAAGCTTTCAGCCATTATCTCTGAAACAAGTACTCTATATTTTTGTCTCTGTTTTCTTTATTTAGCTCCTATGAGTATTTGTTGCCTTTATACTCTACCATAAAGCCTGTAGGCTTCATTTATTTCTTTTTTTTTCTTTTTTCTTCTCTGTACATTTTCAAATAACCTGTCTCTGAGTTTACAGATGCTTTCTTCTGTTTGATCGATTCTGTTTTGATGCTCTTTTCTGCATTTTTATTTCATTTACTGTAGTCTTTGCTTCAGAATTTCTAGATTTCTTTTACGATTTCAATCACTCTGATAAACTCTTCATTTTGTTTATTGTTTTCCTGAATTTTTTTTCTGTATTTTCTTGAAATATGCCAAACTTCCTTAAAAGAAATATTTTGAATTATTTGTCTGGCAATTCATAGTTCTTCATTTCTTTGGCACAAGCTACTGATAATTATCACAGCATTTTGGTGGTAATACGTCTTCTTGGCTTTTCATGTTTCTTGTTGTCTTATAATAGCTATCTGTGCATTTGGTGAAATACTCAGCTATTCCAGACTTTTCAGGATAGTTTCAGTGGGGAACTACTTTCTGCTATAGGGTAGTGTGAGGGCACTGACTGGATGTGATACAGTGGTTCTGGCACCAACAGGAGCACAGTTGTGTAGCCTCTGTGCAGCTCTGCCAACTGAGGTTGATCTTGGACCTCTTGAAGCCCAAATGTAGCATGTGGGCTAGTTCTCAGTGGTGGCAGAGTTGGTGTCTTGAGTATGGACATGTAAAGAGAGACCTTGGTTCCACAGTCCGGGGTAAAAATTAACCTGCCATGGTGATTACTCTGGTGTCTGAAGCATGGCTGAGTGCAGTGAATCCACAGTTTTGGGGTGCAGAGTATAGGCACTTGCAGAATGGATGCAACTCAAGGGCCAGGGTCATGTACAAGGTTGGGAGAGGTGGTATCTCTGATCCCTGAATGGTACAATAGCAGCTGCTTCTGGAGGGGAAGAGGTGTGCACCCATTTTTTCCTCTCAGGGATTCCTTGGCAAAAAAAATGGCTGTCATTCCCTCAGTCTCAAAAGAAGTCAGAGTCCTCTGTGAAGCAAGTCGCTCAGGACCTGTAGGTCTTCCACCACATGGTTGAAATTGATAGTATCTGACTTTCTCCTTTGTTTTGAGCCATCCCCTGGAGTCTCAGGTATGCTTATCTCACCCGTGGTCTTTTCTATGTGGGTCTTCTTCATATATATATATATATATACATGTATGTATATCTACATATATGTAGATATACATGTAGATCTAGATCTAGATCTAGATATTGCATCACTGTGCTACTACTGATTCTTAAATGGGCTCTTCAGCATTCCCAAGGCAATTCTTATTTACGTATAGCTGTCTACATTTTTTGTGTGGTGGAGGGAAATAGGTGTGGTATCTCCTAATTTGCCATTTTGGTGACATCTGATGGGGAAGATTATTAGGTACAGAGAAACTGATGAAGGAACAGAGATAATGGAGGTAACATAGAAACAAAATTGTCCAAAAGATAAGAGAATGGTACTCAGAGCGGAAGTGTATAGACTGGTCTTTGAAAGAGACAAGGAAATCTACTCATAAACAGAAACAAATAAGGGATAAAAATACAAATGGTTCTGGGTTGACTGGTTTGGTGGCCAAAAGATCAGAGAATTCAAAATTTTCAGATGAGCATTGAGGGAGACAGAGAATGTGAAGGAGTTGGGAATTTTAAAAATGAAGTATGAAATAAGCAAAAGAGAAAAACAAGTTTCTTACTTATGAACCTTAAGTATTTATGGCTAGAAAACTTACTTTAACTAAAGGTCCCAGTTAAATACAATCTGAGAGAAACAATCAAAAATGCAGCTGGAACTAATGAAAGCATTTGAAATTCCCTGCTTTCAGAGATCTTTTCCACAAATCACCAAGAATTATATGCCACCATTCTAACTTTATTTTAATCACAGTTATAGAGTTGAATACAGTTAATTCTAAGAAAATTTTGCCCATGGAAATATTTATAATTTCCCTGTATGAACTGTAATTTCCCTTTGTCATTTTAAAATGAAGTCATTATATATTTTTCAGTGATAAAAGAAAATAAAAATGTTAATAATTATTATATTTTAGAACTTCAGTTCTTGAATTAAGTTCCAAAAGGAAATTAAAATCTCAAAAAGTATTATTTGCCAAGTTTTCCTTTGTAGCTACTATTACTTAAAAGGAGCCAAATAGATGACAATTACAGTAGTAACTAGAGAGGAAAAGAACTTTCACTGAATGGATGAGATATTTTACAATTTCTGCATTAGAATAAATATTCTCCCTCAAAGTTACCAAGGAGCGATAAATACTTGTGTCAAGATATTTCTACGGGATGCAAAAGCACACAAATATGGCTTTTGTTTTGAATTGGCTTTGATGCTAGATTTTCAAGCGATAAAAAAAAAAATCAATGTCTTTATAAATTTTAGACTTTACGAAGCATCTAATACATGTTAAAAGCCAAAATGTATGTTCTCCAGTGCAACTTCAAGCTCCTAGAATGTATATTATATAAGACTCTTTCCCATATTAAAAAACACTAAGTCCTGGGCTGGGCGAGGTGGCTCACGCCTGTAATCTCAGCACTTTGGGAGGGTGAGGCAAGCGGATCACCTGAGGTCAGGAATTCAAGATCAGCCTGACCAACATGGTGAAATGCCGGTCTCTACTAAAAATACAAAAATTTGCTAGGAGTGGTGGTGAGCGCCTGTAATCCCAACTACTAGGGAAGCTGAGGAAAGAGAACCACTTGCACCCCGGAGGCAGACGTTGCAGTAAGCCGAAATCACACCTTTGCACTCCAGACTCCTAGGCGACAGAGCGAGACCCTGTCCCAAAAACAAACAAACAAAAACTAAGTCCTACCCAAATTTCTTTAGCCCAGCAAATACATTATGTATCTTTAAACGTACTGCCTTATGATTACACCTTACTCCAACTTTGCCTTACAAACAGATGCATCCCAGGGCATTATATTATCTTGCTGGATTACCCTGCCTCCAATTTCTATGTCCCTCAATGCTCTGAGTCATCACACAGGCCTCCTAGCACATGTGCAAGCCTGTTGCAGCCAACCACAATGTAGTCACACCTTGATATCAAATAAATGTAGCTTTACTCAACTACATTAATTACTTGTTCACTAGATTATATTCAGTGTTAGTTCAAAACTTATGATCTATCTTCTAAATAAATTTGACATTATTGAGACTAGCAGGATTTCAAAGAGCTTCAGCTTCTATAAATAGGTCAAAAGTGACATAATATTTTGATAGTTCTCAAAAAAACTGCTTTATAGAGCTCAATGCTAATATTCATGTTTGGGTTCATATATTAATCTCATTACATAACAGTCAAAACCTATCAGTGTGCCATTATCGATATTAAAATACAGATGAATTCTATACTAAAGTGATAATGACATTTTCCCACTATATTCTAATTTTGGAATTTTTGATTACTTCTTTGCTCTGGAAGTATATCCTATAATTCTCTCTCCTCTCATTGCTGAACTATGCCCCATAGTATATAACATACTGCTAGTAACAATGTAAGCATTTTTTAAGGTAGCTATTTGATTTTAATATTAATATTTAAATTATTAAAACCAGTACATTGCATAGCATATAATAAGTGCCTGATAAATGTTATTTTAAAAAATAATCAAACGAATAAGTCCTCAAATATGTTACAAAGCTCTTATGTTTGTCTTCAAAAAGATTTTTTTTTGAGACAGTATCTTTCTCTGTCTCCCAGGCTACAGTGCAGTGGTACAATCTTGGCTCACTGCAACCTCCGCTACCTGGTTCAAGTGATCCTCTCACCTCAGCTTCTCGAGTAGCTGGGACCACAGGTGCATGCCACCATGCTAGGCTCATTTTCTGTAATTTTTGTAAAGACAGGATTACACCATGTTACCCAGACTGGTCTCAAACTCCTGGACTCAAGTGATCCTTCCACCATGGCCTCCCAAAGTGCTGGGATTATAAGTGTGAACCACCGCTCCCAGCCTCTTCAAAATTTTAGATTCTGAAGCACTTTCATAAAAAGTCTACCCATCAACCTGTGTTTCTCATTTGGTTGCATGTTAATTTGTCTGACATAATCTCCTTGGGATCTTTTCTTTCTCCTTACACGTTCTAACATGTCTTCTGAAAGATAATGAAAGAAATGAATGGCACTTAGTAATACAAGTTATACAACTGGCACACACATTGATAAAAAGAATGTGATGGAAGACTTCCAATTATACCTAGCTATCTTCTTGAAATATCATTTAATTAAAATAAGTGAATATGATACATTCTTGAATTGCTTTAATTTCATCACCTTAAGGTACTTGCACTAAAATAAAGAAAATGTGAATGAAGTAAATGTAGAAAAATAATAGAACATATTATTTTAATTCCATGGTAGAAGAAAACTAAGCATACTAAAAACAAGCAACACTAGACAGCTTTCTCAGCCCTGGCCCTTTAAAGTCCTCTGAAATTTAAAAGAATAGCTTACATGCAAAGAGTAATAGCAAAGGAAAGACCAGAAGGACCTAATGCTTGCAAAATTATTTACATTTGAGACTAACTCATATTTAGGAGACAGATGCAACTTTTTATTCTCCTTATCTCCCCATCTCTAACAGAAAGAAATACTGACCATGTTGGGCAGATTCTAGGACATTAAGGTCAGTAAACATTGAGTGGCCCAGTGATGATATGATAAAAAATAAAATGCAGAAGTATTCCTGTAAGATGCAGCAAACAAATTTGTATACAGTAAAACAGTAGATCCCCGAATACCGAGGTCTTGCCTCCTTCCCATTCCCCTCCCTATCAACAAATCTAAAATTGTAAAAATACATGATGACCAAGTGCTGTAATATTTTAACCTGAAAGATGCCCTACTCTGCAGAAGCCACTGATTTAGGGTTTGCTTCCATAAAGCACCAAGAAACCAAAAGAGAGTCTCCTCTTAATTGAAATCTTGAAATCTTCAATTGAAATCTTCAATTCCTCTTAATTGAAATCTTGACTTCATGGATATTATTTGCACTGATTGCAGAGTAATAAAATGAAACAAGCAAAAATTGAATTGTTATGCTCATGCTTCCTCAAACCTGGGCAAATGTTTTGCTGCCTGCTCTAGTTAAAAGGGAGGAGTATGCTCCATTAAATTTATATCTGAATTTTGATCACAAGTACTTTTTTTATTGAAAATAAAGCAATAAATGTGGTAATATTTGCTTAGAAAACCTCTGTTAATTGATTTATTAAAATCATACAAAAATAAGAGATGAACAATCTTAGATACAAAATCATAATCACTAATTCAATTTTTAAAAAGTCACTCTGTTCCAATTTTATTTAAAAGCAAACTCAATTGGAGGCACAGAAAATATGATATACAGCATGAGTCTAGATTTCAGTAAGAATTCTGGAAGTTTTTCTGTTGCTATCCAAACACATAAGTTGAAAATTAAACTCATTCAGAAGTCGTTTCCATTAGACAGTTTTTCATTGCAAGTAAAAGAAATGGCTGAAGTGATTTAAATGGTTTATTAGTGAATCTTACCTACCAACCCTTCTAGAGATAGATGTCCTCAGCTTTGGACAATGCCATAGCTCAGTGTGTTAGGACTTTGTGCAGGCTTCTATGCAGATCTCCCTCCCTCTCTGTCTCTCTGTGTCTCCCTCCCCTGCCCCTTCGCTTCCTCTCTGTTTCTTCTTTACGATCACAAAATATCTGCCAAAGTCCATACAACATCATGTCTCACAACAACAAAGAAAAGAAAGGGGAAGAGGGAAGGAAACAAAATTACATAGAAGAGGAAGCAGGGCTTTAATGTAGGTGCTGTGACAGCCTTGACTGATGCCATGGGGAACTGACGTGATCCCAGAGTTGACTGATATGTCTAGGCCTTTATATTCTTTCATTCATCATCTATTAGCTGTGTGCCTACCTTGCGAAGGGTACCATCCCTTTGAGTAAGACAGCTATCTGCAGTACAGAAATCTTCCTACCTGATGGGGCTGGCAGCTAAATAAATAATTGGAGAGAGATGCCATATTTGTGGGTTGGAAGACTTAATATTAAGTATGTAAATTATAGCCAAAATAATCTCTTGAATCAACACAGTTGCATTAAAAAATTATAGCAGATATTTTTGTGATAAATGGTGAACTTATATTATAATTTATATGAAAATACAAAGGTCCAAGAATAGACAAGTTAATCTTGAAGAAAAAAAACAAAGCTGGAAGACTTAAACCACTAAATATCAAGGCCCATTACAAACCACAAAACTAATTAAGCCAGTGTGGAATCAGTGCAAGGGGAGGCAAAGAGGCACATGAAACAGAGTAGAAAGCACAAAAACAATCCATTCATGTATATTATCTGAATTTATGACGAAGATTATAACGCAGTGCAGTGAAGAATGGAAGGTTTTTCCAGTAAATATTTGCTGTCAATTGGGTAACTATATATGGAAACTGAACCCTGACTCCCACTTCACAATATTGTGTAAATTAAGTCCAAATGGATAGGATATGTAAATATTAGAGGTAAAACAACAAAACTTTTAGAAGAAAACATAAGCACATATCTTCATAACCCAGAAGGAGGCAAAGGTTGGTTTATAAGACAGGACACAGTGTTACTCCTGGATATATTTGACTATATTAAGACAAACAACTTCAGTTCATCAAAAGGTATTATTAAGAGAATTAAAAGACAATCCATAGGATGAAATAAATATGTGCAATACCAATATCCTAGAAAGAGGTTGTTTTCAGAATATACAAAGAATTCTTATAATTAGAAAAAGTTGAAAACAGAAGCTAAGGATGGAATTTAAAAGTATATGGAATATATTTTTCAGAGTATATTCTATATTCTATACTTTATCATATAATAAAAACTTACAAATATAAAATCCATACAATTTTTCGTCTTTCAGAGTCAAAATGATTTTTATGCTAATGCTATTTCTTTAACACACCCGTATATTTACCTGTGCTTGCTCCTTTAATTAGCAAAATATATTTTCTCACAATATTGATAAAGTCACTTCTTAATGCATGCTGAAGAGATTTTTATGTCAAACTTTAGGACACAACCTAAACTGGAGATTTGTAGTTGAGTTTGCTATTCAGCCTGACATTCACTTTTCTGAATAACAGGGTCAAACAGTGTGTGGTCCGAAAAGCAGAAATAGCAAAACAAACAAACAAAAAAGTAAATGACATTTTAAAACATTATTTGTCATTTACTTAATAGTATTTTATTTCACCACAAATATATGTTAGCCCCCAAATTCAATTTTATTATATTAACATGCTAGGCTCCTTTGGCTTAAATATAAGTTTTGAAAACATTTCAATAAAAAAGTTATGAGTATTTTAATTAATTTCATTGAAATAGATGCAGAACTAGGTCTGCCAGGATAAGGTAGCTTATGGTGTCTTTGATTTAATAAACATAGGATTTTTAGGTACTATTTTGATCACTAGACGGAGCTTATATAGCATTACCAAAATTATAAAAATATGGTGAGAAACAATATAAAATTAATTTGAATAAAGAAATATAGGGAATTTAATCTCTTGTGTATGTCAGAGTCCGTGACGGGTAAAGATTTTTATTAAAATCCATTTATAAAGATACCAGTGATTTGAATAAGAAGTGAAAACTTCATACATTTCAGGTGATTTGAATGCATAAAATTGGGCATCAGAAAATATAAATAGACTTTTATTTTTGTAATAAGAAATATAAAAATTATTGATTATTTGTCAAATAACATTTAGTTTGAGGTCACAAGTATAAAGAAATGTGTAAAAATAGTAAGGTAAAATGTGAAATACAATATTGTTTCAAGTGGAAAGAAGGAGAAACTATATACTACAGCCACAATGAGGACTGAATGTTAAAAATGCTAACCTAGCAAAGAAAAATCTAGTGATCACTCCAGATTGTAGTCTGAATCAGCAAGAATGATAAAAAAGGAAATATACTGCAAGGATTAGAGAAACTGCATGGTAATTCTCTAAGCGTACTATTCATCTAAAGCTTGGCACAGATGCTGAATTTTGAAAAGGACTAGAGTAAAGAAGACTTAGAAAATGATAAACAAATTCAAGTTATGCAGCACAGTGCAAAGAACACTGGAGAGTGAAGACAGGAGCATGTATTCTCAAGTTTACAAGAATGTCACCACCTCACCAGAGGCCATAGTCAAGTCATCTCATTTCTCTCAGCCTCACTGTCCTCATTTGTCAAATGAAAACATTTGCAAAATTATCTCATCATTTTCTTGCTGGTCTTGGATTTTACAGTGAACTGAATTAGTAATAGATGGGCAATTGAAAGACTATTAAAATCCACTCTAGTGGACTTTATGCATGTGTAAAGGTATTTGACAAAAGTGGATTAGCTATTCGCTACATTCACTAATGACAGAACTGTGGGGGAAATGGGTTTAATCGAAAGTAAGAACAATGTAGGTTAGATTAATGATTTTCAAGCCTCACTACCTTAGAATTAACTGGGGATCTCTTTAAAAATGCAGGCCCTTAGGATTCTATTTCATATGACCTGGAATGTGATCAGGCATCAGTGTGTTTATCTCCCTAAATGTTCCTAATTTTGATCCAGGTGTGGAAACCTCTTAATCAGGCATGATAAAATATTACCTGCCAATGAAGATTGATAGATAATCTTTCTCTGAGCCAATAAATATTAGAAAGTCAATAATTAACTATAAAATAAACACTATAACTGTAATAAATAATAATATCTATAGAGACTTTAACATATTTACTAGATACTTTTCAGATGCCATAAACACATTAACTTAATTAATCCTCTCAACAATGTTTTCATATATTTACTTGTATATTCCTGTGTTTAAAGAGGGAGGCACAATCTTAAAGAGTTTATAAATTGGAGATTTCTGGACCCACACAATGCTATCCTACGTGATTTTACCTTCAGCTGCAGAATTTCATTTGCTTCCAGTTAAATATCATCCTGATGTAGTTATGATTAAAAATAAATTAATGGAAGAATGTCAGTACTTTTACTATACCCTATCTTCTCTCAAAAGCAGTGAATTAATACAAAATGCCTGTTTACTGACTTCAATATAAAACATAGTTTAGTTTTCCCAAATTATAATCTACATAACAAAATTAAACTCTTTGAAATGTATACTTTCTTCTGGCAAATATTATCTATATTTTAATTGTGACCACATTACCTCATATTTCTCATCAAGCTAGGTGTTCTAGCAACTAGAACATAAAATTGCTGTTCTTTTTCAAACTTTCTGTTGAAGTCAGTACTATGACTTTCACTATATCAGAAACTCTCCTCTGTGTTGTTTCATGATGTCCCTGTGCTATCGGCATTTTATGACTCTTTGAGATTAAGATATTTCAAACCTCAGTGACTATATGTTTCCACTGGGATACTGCAAACAGACTTTACAGTCTCCACACACAATGCAATGTTGAAATAAAATTCCATAAATTAAGGCTCTCATAAATTACTGGAAATGCTGCTGTTGTGAGCAGCTGCTTTGTTGCCTTTGATCCTCATGCTAGGTAGAGTTCATACGGGATGGCATTTAAACCTGGGCTACCCTTAATTAGCATGATGGTCCTGTGAAAAGATTATGCTTTGGTAAAGAGCTTATGCCTATTAAAAAATGTCAGACAGAAGATCAATATGTAATCACCACTTGAAGTATACTAATACTACCTTGAAAAAAATATCAGCCTGAACTAGATCACTATCATGCTGAGCCTGAAATGGACTTAATTCATTTCTTCTACTCTTGCCACAATCTACAGAGAATCTAAGGGATCTTACTGACATGAGAACTGAAATCTTGTCTGCCCCTTGCTTAAAACTCTTCAATGGTATACAAACACACCTGGAATCCTACAGTGGCCATAAGCCTAACATGAACTGGCCCTTGCTGATTCTTTTACATTCATTTTTGAATCACTTCTCCTCTCCTTCATTAAGCTCCAGTTGTATGGTATTGTCAACTTTTAAATGGCTTTCCTTCATTATGGCCTTCCACAGCTTTCCATCTCCCTAGATGCTCTCTATGGACACCACATCTCTTCACCCTGTTTTTTTCCTTCGTGATAATTATAATTCATAATCATTTTGCTTGTTTAGTTATTCTTTTGTTTCCTAACCCAACAACTTCATAGAACAGTGGCAAGGTCCACAGATAAGAAAAAAGATCTTATTCACATGAGAATTAAAACTGTTCTGGCCTCTTAATAAAGCTCCTTAATGGCATCCAAACACACTTGGAATCCTACCACAGGTAAAATCCCAAGTCCATGAGAAAAATGACTGTGTCTGTCTATCTTTGCATCATCATGCTCCCAGTACCTATCATGGAGCCTCGCATGTAATAGTAGTTCAGTAATTACTTGTTAATTCTATCATATAGTTCTCCAAGTTAAAATAAAAATGGCTTCCAGATTCACACAAGATGAATTTCAAATTCCTTATCCCAGCATTCAAGGTTGAAGTAAGCCCTTGCAGACACTTGATTTCCTTCTCTCCTAAACCTATTCTAAGCACTCTTGTCAACCAACACATCTATGTTACTCAAACACCTCCAACGTGTTCTTATCTTGGCATCTTTACTCATATCATTCTCTTTTGCTTGAATGTCCTCTACTATTTCCAATTGTGCAAATTTCAAGTACATCTGCTCTGGCTTTAGGAAGCCTTTCTTTTTCCCCATTATTTCCTGCCTCTTCAAAGGAAGATTAATTCAGTCTAATGTATATTTTCTTTGAACTTTGAAATATCCCTTTATATAGAAGAGCCCTTTCAAGCTTGAAGCTAAAGAAAATACTTTCCTACCTTCCTCCATCATTTACTGCCTGGGGATCTTTGTTTTGTTTGTCTGTATAATGACAATAAATTTTTTTTCAACTTTCTATTTCTTGAAATTAAACTTATAACACATGTAGTGTTGACGTACCATTGATCACTAAGTTATACTAAGTACTCAATGTTCATTATTTAAAATAATAGCTGAACTGAAATTGCATTAATTACTACATTTATTTGGCTATATGCTGTAGAGATATAAAGAGATTATAAACTTTCTAAAAATTGAGAAAAATATATTATTCTGATCACTTTCCACCATATCTTGTGTAAAGAAGGTATTCAATTAATATCTGTTGACTTGACTGATTGCATTGATTACAGAACCCTTTTTCAAAATGAAGCTTTGTCTGCAAATGTGTTTCTTTCAGAAACAGGAAGACTATAATTAGCTCTTATTGTGCAGAAAATTCATAAACCTGAATTGCTATGCAGTTCTTTTCCTTCTACCAGTATATGCTGTATATAATGCTTGAAAATAATTAGCAAGTCTTTGGAGGTAATCAGCTTTACTTCATACTCTATCTAAAATATTTTAAACAGCATTTTACTGAGTCTTGTGGTTGGAATTCTGCATGATGTTAGTCCTCACTGGAAGCAAATATCTGATGTTTTTTCATTTAGAACAGTGACTCTCACATGCCACAGGCTGACTAAATTAGAATCATCTGTGGTGATTATTAACATCACAGTTTGCTGAAATCCATGCCCGACTCACTCATCAGAATCTCTGAGGATGAAAGGCCGGGAAATTACACTTTATACAAATACCTCAGAAGATTGTGATATGTAGCTAGGTATAAGAAGCTTTCCTGTAAAAAACAGCAGTTAATTTGAATCATGATGTACAAAACAAAGAGCAGTAAACTTTTCTACCAACTATAATTTCTATTATGATAGCTCTCAAATGAGAAAAGTTTCAAGCTTTGGATTTTACTTTCACATAGGTGCCTAAATGCTTCTCCAGTACATGATTTCTTACTGCAAAAATACAAGATAAATTTAAACTTATAGTTTCCCATTTTTAATTTAAAAATCATTTTAAATAGACTCATGGAGCTGTAAAATTAAAAAGTATGTTATTTATAGAAATGAATGCTTGTCATTACAGAGTAAGCATCAATGAAGTAAAAAAATGCAACAGTCTGTCAAGTTTAAGAATCTGATAGCAGTAGCAGCTTTGAAATATATATCGATTTTATTGCTCAGCAATATAATCATGTTACAATTTTTATGACATACCACATTTTATTTATCCACTCACCAGCTGAGGGACATCTGGATTGTTTCTACTCTTTGGCTATTATGAATAATGCTGTTATGAATATTAAAGTAAAAGTCTTTTGTGTGGACATATGTTTTCATCTCTTTTCAGTAGATACATAGGAGTAAAATTGCTATGGGAATTTTATGTATTTAAGGTTTCAGAAATGTCAAAATTTGTTTATGCAAAGTAGCTTCACCATTTTACATTCCCACCAGGAATGTATGAAGGTACCTGTTTCTCTACATCCTTGCCAACACTTGTTATTACATTTTACATTAATGAATATCAAAAACATTGATCTAAACAAATGAGGCTAAGTGGTAAGCAAAATACCACGTATTGTAAGAATCCTGTGTATGAAATATTCAGAAAAGACAAATTCATAGAGGCAGAATGTAAATCAGTGGTTGCCTGGAAGTGGAAATAGTGATTGACTGCAAATGGTAATGAGGAATCCAGAATAATAAAAATGTTTTAAAAAATTGGATTGCAATGATAATTTCAAACTCTAATAATTTACAACAAATTTATGAGTTGTATAATATATTAATAATAACCAACTAATGACGTCCATATGTATGTATATATGTAGATATGGTGTGCATGAGTGTGTGTGTAAATATATATATTCAGATCTATATTTTCAAAACCTCTATTCTAATTATCAAGGAACAGATATCTACTAAACTGGATATAGAAAATGAATATGAGAGAGCTCATGCAATTATCAATTTAGTGGCTATGTCAATTATTAATTTTCCTGTGGTTTCTGAAGTACAGTATGCCCTTTGTATCCATGGGTTTCACAACTATGGATTCAACCAACTACTGATTGAAAAACTTCAGAAAGAAACAATAAAAATAATACAAATTCAGAATAATACAAAATAGTATAATACAATATTATAATAATTATAATGTAATACAATAATATAATAATTATAATACAAAATAATACAGTTATACTGTACTTATATAACACTTTCATTGTGTTTAGGCATTATAAGTAAACTAGATATGATTTAAAGTATATGGGAAAATGTGCATGACTTATATGTAAATACTACACCACTTTATGTAAAGAATTTGAGCATCCTCAGATTTTGGTATCCACATAAGGTCATGTAACTAATCCCCTGTAGTTTCTGAGGAACAATTTGAGGCAATCCTTTCTTGAAGAATGTATAAAAGACAGCAGGGAATGTCCAGGAAAAGCATCTTGCACAAAAATATATATACATATGGAATATATATTTTTATATACCATTTTAAAATTAATACTCCATTTTCTATTGTAATTTCTTTCCTAACTCATGAATTATTTATAAGGATATTTTTACCATCTAAATGTGTAGGTGTTATTGGTATTTTGTTATTAATTTCAATCTTGTAGCTTTGTTATTTATTAATTTATTTTTAAATTTCAACTGTTTTAGATACTATGGGTGCATGTGCAGGTTTGTTACATAAGAACATCGCATGATACTGAGGTTTGGCATACAGATCCTGTCACCCAGGCAGTGCACATAGTACCTGATAGGTAGTTTTTCAGCCCTCATGCCCCTCCTTCACTCCTCTAGCAGTCTACAGTATCAGTTGTTCTCATATTTCTGTCCATGTGTGCTCAATGTTTAGCTCCCACTAATTTCAACATTGTAATTTTAATGTTGTAGTTTTAGTCTGTTTTATATACACTCTTTAAAACTTTCCATGACCTGTCTGATTGCTCTAGAATTAGGTAACGTTATTTTTTCATGAGTAGTTAAAAAAATGATCTAAATCTTTTGTATCTGCAATTGTTGGTGGTTTTCTAATTTTGACAGCTGTGAACAAGACCTATAAAAATATTGCATGAATTTTTGTAAAAATTTTGCATGAATATTTAAATTTTCATATCTTTTAAATAAACACTTAGAAGTGGGATTACTAGCCATTATGGTACATCTATGTTTAGCTTTAGAAGAAAATGTCGAAGTGTTTTTCAATAGGGTATGCCATTTTCATATTCCTACCAGCAACATTTTAGAATGTGAGTTGCTCTGCATCCTCAACAACATCTTGTATGGTCATTTGGCTGTTTTAGCCAGGCTGGTACATGTGTAGTGCTGTCTGTGGTGGTTTAATTTACATTTCCCTAATCACTGTTACATTCAGTTTTTCCCCCACATATACTCTAATGTATATGATTTCTCAGTAAACTGTCTGTTCAAATCCTTTTTCCAGTTTTTACTTAAGTGTCTTGTTTTCTTATTATTGGTTTTTGGGAACTTTGTAATGTATTCAAGGCTTATGTTTATATATTTTCAATAAATGTCTTTATCATATATATGTATTATAAAATTATTGCAAATAATGTTCTCAGTCTGTGGCTAATCTTGCTTCCCTTTCATTATCCTTACATTTCCTTCAAACAGTGGAAGTTTTAAATTTTGATAAAGTATAATTTAATACATGTAATGGATCATGAATTTTATGACATAATGAAGAAATCTTCTACCCAAAACACAAATATGTACCCCTGTGTTATCTTCCAGAAGTTTTACACTTTCGGGTTTACAACGAAGTCCATGATTGATTTGGAGATCTGTTTCTTTGTTTTGTTTTGTTTTGTTTTTTGGTAGGGAAATTTCTTGGATTAGGGTCTTTTGAGTGCATATGGTTGTACAATTGTTACAGCAATTGTTGAAAAGATTGCTTTTCCCTTGACTGGCCTTTGCACCTTTCCAAAATAAATGGACCATGTAAGTGTGGGTGTAGTTCTAATACACTATTCTGTTTCGTGGATATACTTTTTCCAATTTTCACTAATAACACAATGTCTTAAACCTTGTACCTCTATAATAAATTATGAATTCAAATAATGTGAGTTTTTAAATTTGTTCTTTTTCAAGAGTTTTTACTTTTCTAGTTGCTTTGAATTTTTTTATAAATTTTAGATCTAGCATGGCAATTTGTATGAAAACCTTAATATTTTGATTGAGATGATACTGATTCTATATATTAATTAAGGGACATTTGGCAATATTAAAATATTTTGTGTTTATATCTGTTAACATAGTATATTTCTCAATTTATTGAGATTTTATTTCTTTCATCAGTATCTTATAGTTTCCAGCATAAAGATCATGCACATATATTGCTAGATCTCTGAGTATTTTCTACTACTATAAAAGGTGTGTTTTTACATTTCAATTTCCAATTTTTCACTGCTAGCCATGAAAAACAACTGACTTTGTCTGTGCAACCTACGACCTTGTTAAATTCCATTATTAGTTTTAGTAGCTTCTAAGGTAGATTCTTTAGAATTTGTAGATGGACAATAATGTCATCTCTGAAGAGATCCAGGTTTGCATCTCGCTTTCCAATATGTGTGTCTTCTATTTCTATCATCTTTTTTTCACTGGGCAGGACCTCTAGTGTGATATTCAAGAGAAGAGGTAAGAATAGATATTGTAGAAAACTATATTTTCCACCTTATATTTTTAGCTATAGGCTTTCTTTGGTTTCTCTTTATAAGTTTGAAAGTGTTTCTAATCCTAGTTTTGTGTAACTATTTTAATAATGAAATTATAATAAGTATTTTTCTGTGAATTTTCTGGCAATATCAGATTATTTTTCTTCTTTAGTTTATTAATATGGTGAATTACATTGATTGCCAAATATTGAAGAAGACTCATATTTCTAGGATAAGTTCCACTGTTCATTATATATGTTTATATACATATATACTGCCAAATTAAATTTACTGCAATTTGGGTGGCAGTTTTGCCTCTCTGTTTATGGGGAGTAATATTTTATGGTTTTCTTTTCTTGTAGTGTCACTTTCTGTTTTGATATCAAGGTAAGGCTAGCCTTATAAAATGATTAGAAAGTACTCACTTCCCTACTGTTTTCTCTTCTTCTTTCTTTCTTTTTTTTTTTTTATTTTTTTTATTTTTTTGAGACAGAATCTCACTCTGTTGCCCAGGTTGGAGTGCAGTGGTGCGATCTCGGCTCACTGCAACTCTTGCTTCCCGGGGTCAGGCGATTCTCCTGTCTCAGCCTCCCTCGTAGCTAGGACTACAGATGCACCAACATGCTGAGCTAATTTTTGTATTTTTAGTAGAGATGGGGTTTCGCCATGTTGACCAGGCTGTTCTCGAACTCCTGACCTCAGGTGATCCACCTGCCTCGGCCTCTCAAAGTGCTGGGATTACAGGCATGAGCCACCTCACAAGTTGTTCCTTTTTTTTTTTTTTTTTAGACAAAATTTCACTCTGTCTCCCAGGCTGGACTGCAGTGGCGGTGGCAGTGGCGCAACCTGGGCTCACCGCAACCTGTGCCTCTCAGGTTCAAGTGATTCTCCTGCCTCAGCCTCCTGAGTAGCTAGAATTACAGGTGCCCAACACTATGCCCCCCGGCCGACTAATATTTGTGGTTTTAGTAGAGACGGGTTTCACCATGTTGGCCAAGTTGGTCTCAAACTCCTGACCTCAGGTGATCTGCTCGCCTCGGCCTCCCAAAGCGCTGGGATTACAGGCATGAGCCACCACACCTGGCATTCTCTACTTTTTCTAGAGGAGTTTGTGTAGAATTATACCTGGTTAACGTGTTTTGCTTGAATATATATATATTTTTTGACTATGAATACAAATTCTTTAATAATTAATAATTACAGAACTATTCAGGTTAGCTATTTTATTTGAGTAAGCTTTGGTATCTTTGGGGTCTTTCAAGAAATGTGTCCATTTCACTTAAATTATTGAATTTATGACCATAATATTGTTTGCAATAAACATTCATTTTACTTTTATTCTCCGTAGAATATTTAGTGGTATTCTCTTTTACATTCCTGTTTTGGCCATATGTGTTTTCTCTATGTTTCCTTGTTCAGTATGACTAGAAGTTTAATAATTTTATTGATCTTGTCAAAGAACGAGCTTTTACTTTTATTGATTTTTATTTTCATTTTCAGTTCCACTGATTTTTACTCCTATATTTTTATCCTCCTGTTGTTAGGGTTTAGTGTCTCCTCTTCATGTATTTTCCCAAGATAGAAGCTAGATAATTAATTTTAGGCCTTTATTTTTCTTCTAATGTAAGCATTTAATAAAGTAAATTTGTTTTTAAGTACTGTTTTAGTTGCGCGTATTAGGTTTCGTTCAATTCAAATTGTTGCGCTTTTTTAATATAACACTTAGAATTGTTATAAATCTTTGTGAATTGATCTCTTTATCATTATGTATTGTTCTTGTTTGTTAACACTTTTTCCGCAGTGTGCTTTGCAAACATTAATAGAGCTAAACATGCTTTTTTAAAAAAATTTTTTTTTGAGACAGAGTCTTTCTCTTGTCACCCAGGCTGGAGTGCAATGGCACAATCTCGGCTCACTGCAACCTCTGCCTCCTGGGTTCTAGTCATTCTCCTGCCTCAGTCTCCCAAGTAGCTGGGATTACAGGCATGTGCCACCATGCCCAGCTGATTTCTTGTGTTTTTAGTAAAGACGGGGTCTCATCATGTTGGCGAGACTGGTCTTGAACTCCTGACCTCGTGATCCACCTGCCTCCGCCTCCCAAAGTGCTGTAATTACAGGCGTTAGCCACCACACCTGGCAACATGCTTTATTTGAAATAG
>NW_012115300.1:4201646-4258538 GCF_000951035.1 Colobus angolensis palliatus | reverse complement strand
ACATTATCTTTTTACACGACTTTAATACTATTTTTGGAATGGAGACCTTCTGGCCTACTCAGATGTTATAAAGCTCAGCAACATTCTATGCAAGACACTAATTTACTTCTGCATGAGTTTCCCCCGCCCCATCCGCCATGTTGTGTAAGCGTAAGCGTTTTTCTCCTATCTCATCTTATTTGTAAAATAAAAGCTACAAGCCTCCAGGTTCAGCAGATTCTTTCAGGATGGGCTCCAGGATTTAACACTCTCGTACCTCTATAAGTGTGGCTTTGGATTCATTTTTGATCTCGTCTAGAAACCATACTAACATATAGACCTAAAGCAAATATAAAGGAAATTCACAGTGTATCCCATGTACCCACCACCTAAATTCTACTACAAACAATTTAGTAATCATTTCTATATCTAATCATTTCTTTATTCATCCATCTTATTTTTAATGCATTTAAAATTAAAATTTTCACATCTCTAAAATTCCCACTTAAGTCTATCAGCATGCATATCACTAAATAGAACTCAATTCGTAGACATGAAGTGAAGCGTGACCTGTTTATAAGGTAGTGCATTGGATCACCAAACAATAAAGTTGAAAGTAGTTTGGTGATACTATTTAGATATTCAGATATTTTTGGACAAAGCCAAAGTACTCAGATTTTATGCAATAGGTGAGAATCAATGTAAGTTTGATGTATGTGTGTGTACAGGGAAAATGTGGGGTATTACAGAGTGAAAGCATTACTTTAAGATTAACTTGGACCAGGCGTGGTGGCTCACGCCTGTTATCCCAGCACTTGGGGAGGCCGAGGCGGGTGGATCACGAAGTCAGGAGATAGAGACCATCCTGGCTAACATGGTGAAACCCTGTCTCTACTAAAAATACAAAAAAAAAAAAAAAAAAAAAAGATTAACTGGACAATTCTTCATGTGGCGGAAATTCTGTAATAGAGGCTGAAAGGAGAAGGCAGTCGTTCAAACTTGATGGGAGAGAAGTCTTGGCCATGGTTAAGACTGTGGGAAGAGAGAGGAATGGATGGAGGTATAAAGTATTAAATGAAAAGGATAGCGAAGGTATTTAGTAACTGACAGCATAAATGTATGAGTGATGACAAACAGTCTCAGTTAATGAAATATAGTATTTCCTGGGTGGGTATAATAAAATTTTAAGTTTTAAATCAATTAAATAAATTGTCCAGTTCATGTAGACAGACACAAATAATATAAAATCATATAGATATGCAAAGGTGATTAATTTCACACCTGCTTGTTTTCCAGATAAAGTGATCATTGAGGGTATTATTTTGGGGAATGTAATCTGTTAATCTAAAATTGATATATCCTTTATAGGTATCTTTTACCTTTCTTGTTAGTTGTGATTCCTTTGTTTTGTTTTGTTATTTCACTTTTTATTGTCAATCCTCTGGGGTTTATCTCAACACCTGCCATGCTCATTGAAAGTTATTTTCCTGCTTAGCATATCTTATTTTAATATATGAACATCTGCTAAAGGGTTGCTTTAGAAATCCTCCATTCGCAGAGTTCATCTGCTTTTAATGTTTTACTTTCTAACTTTACATTATCCTGCTGAGTTATGGGACAGTCATATTTTAGCTTAAGAAACAATTACTTCTTATGAATCTTTAATATTCAAGCTGATAATCAACAGGATTTATTGGGTACCTATTATATGCTCAATATTTAGATGGGCCTGAGGATGAGAAAGATATATGATTTTCTCCTTATCCTGGAGGAGTTTACAATCTAGTTGGGAAAAAATAAAAACACATAACACAAGCAAAGTGAACAATGCAAGGTATTGCATCATTTAAAAGTTTATTGTATGGTGTACTGTATGGCATTACTGAGGGCAAAATAGAGGACTGAAGGACAAAAACAAGGTTTCATGGGGATGTAGCTTGAATAAAGATACAGGCTTTGGGAAGAGAAAAGTTAAATTACACAGGATTACAGCCAAGGGAAATACAAAGTGTGTCATCTCAGGATAGTATTACAGAATTGCTTAATTTTTATTGCAATTTGTCCCATGTTATTCTTAACTTCTTTTTTAGATTAATATTATATATAATATTGTGTATATATATTTGTATATCATTATTACATACACACACCTACACACAAATTATCCTAATTAAATTACATACTTGAAATATTTGTGATCTTCCAGCCTTAATTAATAACAACTTGATTTCTTAAAAACTGGAGAGGCTATGTCTCCTGGGGGTCCTATTGAACAATTTTATGCTGCTAGAAAAAATGTCTCATAACCTTTTTACAACTGTTATCTTATTGGTTTTAATTGTAGAAGTTAAGAAAGAAATTTTAGGGCCCCTAAATCTAAGCCTCATTTTCCTTTCACCCTGCTAATTAAATTTTAGCCCATAGATTGTTCATAATTTTAATACAAAACAATTCCTCTCTTTATTTACTAACTTCCGAAACAGAAAATTAAATACATGAATTTCAAAAGTATAGAATATAAATCTATCTTTTATTGATGAATCAATTTGTTTCTCTTCTTGATGCTATTTGAGTTTCATACTAATAGGGCTATTACGTTAAGCAGTCATATATTAGTCTAAGTAAGCCAATGCCATGGCATTTTTTTTATATAGCCAATAATTTAATATTTACATGTATCAGAGCTGATATTTAAGTAGAAGTTTATATTGACTTATTTAATACAAAGGAAAAATGGATTTTAAGAGGCTAATAATTTCTTGTTTATCCAAAGGTTAAATTTTAAAGTATATTTTTAAATTAAAAATAATAATATTGTCACTGATAGGCAGCCAAAGAAAAATATGCATTTTTTTCCTAAACTAGGGCTTCGGAAATATAGAGTACTCCCATATTCCAATGCTCCATGTAAATCCTGATTCCTGATGCCCAGAATGGTACGAAGTATGTTCAAGACTCAAAGTTGCAGAAAAAAATGAAGAAACAAAAACAGTCAATTCTGCTACACACATTTTCTTCCTCCCTAATTTCATAAAGTTGTCATTTAGAGCAACTCTAAAACTTGAGGCTATAATTTAAGAGGGACATCATTCATCCAGTAACAGAATGACATACTTGTCTCCTATTCACTGGGAATTATTCTACAATGAATTCCCAATGGCATGTTGTAAATATGTGTACATTTCCTAACCTTGAGAAATGCAGTTTGAAAGCCGAAACACAGACCTCATCAAGAACAGCCTACTGACTTCCCAGATAGGTTTGACAATGGAGTGGTGTCATAAACTCACCACAATTCTGTATCTTGACATATGAAAGCACAGAAACTTGATTTCACCAGTGTAACAAAGCTAATCAACTTTTCAACAAATTATTCATGTCAGCTGTTCTCAACAGTGTAATCCAGAATTAGAGTTCATTAATTTGCAATGGGAATTATGTCTTTTTAGTGAGTAGAATTTGCATATGTTTAATTCAGGTTAATCTCTTTCTGGAACAAATTAAAAATAAAAAATGTGTTTACTAAACCTAAAATTGGGGGGGGGGAAATAGATGCAGATAGTCTAAGGACATTTTAATCAGAATCCCTCAGCTGGTCTGCCATAGCACATTTGGAATACTATGACCCCTTCATAGATATAGCATCAAAATTTAATCATCATATGCAATGCAACCTACATAAAGCATGTATTTTGACTTGGCAACCATAGGCAGAGGGAATGTATAGCTTAGCAGACCTCTGTGATGAACTAAGTATAATTTACTGAAGTAAAGGCTTATTAAGGTTCATGTAACCTGCCCCCTCCAAAAAAAAAAAAAAAAAAAGCTTGTGAATTACTAGTTGATACAAATTAGCCTCACGAACATAGGTCCTGAAAGAACTCCAAATAAGTAGTACAATAAATGTAAATTCTATGTAACTAACTGAAACGTACCATCCAAACTGCACAACTCAGAAGCATTCCGCAAAGAAAAATGTTTTGTGTCACTGATTTATGTCATAAAAGTACCTCATGGTTATACTTGTTCTCAAATCTTTCCTTTCTTGATATTCTATTCTCCATTAATTTCCGTGATCTCAGTTCAGTAAACTGTTTGAGAGCAAGGACCATGTCTTTATATTCAGTGCTTAGCACATTGCTCAACTCAAAATATGATCTTAATATAGTAATATTGGATAAATGAATAAAATCATGTCCTTCACCATATAAGCTTGATTCTTCTCATCTTATATTCTCTATTTTTGTGAATAGGACAAATATCTATAACCGCTTCTAAAACATGGCACATGGAAGTCATGGATGACTTCAGTATGCACACTGAATTACTTGCTAAATTCTGATTTTGCATTTTAAGTACCTCAAATTTGTTCTTTCATCTTTGAAACTATATTGTTACTACAGTCTTGGTTCACTGCTAAATCATTGTTTTTTCAACAAATTATAGACATAACCGAATTAACCTAAAATTGAGTGTGACTGCATGCTGTTCTGGTAACAGAGGGAATTTATAGCAGAAGAGGCTTATAGACAGACATAGTGATAGTCTCTTTCTACACACACACACACACACACACATTTACAAATATGTGTGTACACAAACCTAAATATTAGTCTGTGTTATGAATATTTTCTAAATATAATCTACGAGTTTCCTAATTTTAGTTGTGGTGAAGGCTCAAGAATAGTCAAGAAACTTTTCTTTATGTGTGCTGGTCCTACATTCCCTCTAATCCATCTTGCCTATTTCTCCCTTCTATTCTGTACTCCACATCCGTATGGCAACATCAGAAACAATAGGCTAATCGTAGAGACTTTCTGAAACTGTCTCATGTCTAGTTCTTATAATATGGAAACTTCATATCTTGAATATAATTTCTGATCAGCTGTATTTTATGGCTTTCGTTGCTCTTTTCCTACTTTGCTACTTCACCTGCAGCAAGTTATTATCTCAAGACTTGCAAAATCCACCTTGAATTCAAAGGTACTCTGCAAATTCCTGTTGCCTTTAAGTAATTGTTTCAAATATCCTTTGTTCTGAAGGTAAAATGGAAAGAATATTAAAATTTCTCTCGAACTTAGGGGGAGAAATTATCTTCCAAGTTGAGCATGCCGAAATAAAATTTGTCACCATTTGTAAAAGGTATTTTTTGTCTTTTCTTGTATTTTTTTCTTTTTCACCATTAGAAACTCAGCATTCCTATTACAATTCATATTTCCTACATAAAATAAGTAGCAGTAATTGTTTTGAAGGGAGTTTTAAAGAGGAGCTCTTTGCATTGGAGTTAAAGCCTTAATTTATTGCTTCAATGTTATTTAATATAAATCGCTTTGGGTACTCATCTGAGTGCTCAGCCTTCCATTTGTTCATGTTATCCTCCTTTACAAATACTATTTGTGTATTTGTGTGTGTGATCAAAATTTGTCTGTATTAGAGGTGTTTACAGATGACAACAGGTAAAGATATCTCTGCTCTTTAAAAGTACTAAGGAAATTATAGTCCCTGATGATTCCCTGACCCAGGTATAATCATAATTCACATTTGCATGTCCTTTCTTTCAGGTCCTTTTCTCAACATATCCCCTCTCTCACCCGTAAAAGTTACCAAATTGGTGCACCTGTGGAGTCACTGTATTTACTCTGATGAGGTGTTTTTAGCTATGTAGACATTTTCTATGAATATCTTATTAACTGCCTTTGTCTCCTTTCACCTATTTATTAAAATATGAATACTTGGATATCTGGATATTTTAGTGTAAAAACTGAGAGAACTGAGTAGATCGACCCAATTATCCCAATGATTGAATGAAGATTTTAGTCTTTTATTTGATTTCATAGATATTTGCTGAATAATAGTGTCAGTCACATTGAAATGCTAAAATGGACCCCAGGCTCAAAAGTCCATTTTCTGTAGCTGCAATATTAAAAATGAAATGCAGTTACAGGAAATGGAGGTTGGAAATAATTTTCCCCTAGTATTGCATGTTCCCATATTTGTCTGAAATTCAATATTTTGGGGCGTAGAAGGTCGACAGAATGAAGGAAAAGGAACCAAAATATATATAAATGCAAATTACCTAAACAGAAATCAATACTTATGAATGAGAAAGGGCTGGCTACTATTTATTAAACCAGCACATTATTATACATAAAAAACTATATGGATATGAATATGTGATATATATATATATACACACACATATATATGGATATGAATGTGTGATATATATATACACACATATATATGGATATGAATATGTGATATATATATATACAAAATGTGTAATATCTGTCAAGCTGTATTGTTAATATGCAGAAAATGTTTCCATGATTCTATTGTGTTGTCTGAAAAATAGGAATACTCAAGAACTGTTATACCAGACTTCAATAAAAAGTGCCAAGACATTGAAACATGAGAGACAATAATAGGCACAGAGATAGAAGAAGACATTAGAGGAACCACAGGGAGCTTGGTATATAGACGACCATATTGGACTGAGAGTGATGAGAATAAAATGTAAAGTTAAGTCAGAGCCATAAAACCGAGGACCAGAAAATCTGGACTTGATCCTGAGAATCATGCAGCACCTTTCAAAGCATTTCAAAATCAATTGACATGACCCAACTTTTGTTTATTAATGGTCTTCTGACTGAAGGGAGAAAAATGGATTTGAAGAGGTAAACCTAGAGGGAGGTGTTGCCATTGTCTGGCAGAGAGGGGGTGATGCCCTGAACTGGGACAGCGGGATTGAAATCCAGTGTGGAACAGTTCAGCTGGATTGAATTCCACCTCTACCCTGTTTTTTTTTTTGTTTAGTTTGTGATTTTGGTAACTTACTTAGCTCCTCTATATCTTAATTCCTTCATTTGTAAAATAGAAGCAACAGTAGTATCTACCTAGTGGTATATGTTTGGACATATACCACTATGTCCAAACATAGGAAATGTTTGACAACCGGCAATCTGAGGGGGAAAAACAAAAGGTTTACTTTGTAGTGTTCATTAATTCTCATGGTATAAATAATACCAGCATCTTCAAATTCAAACTACCAACATGGTGCCAACCAATTTACAAAATTCCTGAAAATTTAACTACTGGCTCTGGTAATCCAGTACAAGCTGCACATCTGTATAACTACCTCATAAGACTATTGTTAGGATTGAATGTGCAAATACATGCAAGAACTTAGTACTATGCCTAGTACATTCTATAAGCTTATTATGCTAGGTATTATCATATTGGTTCTGATCACTTTTATCCCCAGTTCTAATTATCATTATATAAACAGACACAGTTTGGTTGCTGTATTTATTTATTTATTTTTTTAGAAAAGCCTCCTGCTTTATACATTTCTAAGTAGACAGTATTCATAAAATATCTACAGTTTCTATGGTCTCACAAAGTTGCATACTTTTATTCAAATGAATTTTTGGAAACTATTTCTGATTATTTAGGATAATTATTTCATTTTTCTCATTAGGCTTATTGAACTTAATCAAGTATCAGAGAAAATTCAACAATGAATTCTTATGAGGCCTTTTTCTAAGTGTCTCTTTTTTTCTTTTCTTTTTTCTTTTTTTTTTTTTGAAAGAGAGTCTCACTCTGTCACCCAGTCTGGAACGCAGTGGTGAAATCACAGCTCATTAGGCGTGCATGCATGCGCGCGAGCACACACACACACACACACACACACACACACTGACCTAAAAAGTTTGCCTAATATTACTTTACATTTACAAATTCAATTTATTTCCCCCTGCAGAAGTTTGTATATCTTTTGCTATCATTAGAATCCAATGAGCTACTTGTTGTCCCTCCCGAGATCTTAGTTTACTTTGAGTGATGGAAACAATCTATAAATTGAAAATGCCATCTCCGCATATCAACGGCCAATAAAGCCTCTAGGATGTGGAACCCATTCACCAGACTACAATTAATTGGTGTCGTGTCGACACTTGTTTTTAGGGAAAAGAGACAAATCTCAAGAGACAGTAAGAAGAGGTACAATCAGTTTGATTGAATAGTCTTAATTTATAGGGGCATAAACATGGAAACATTTTATTTTTCCAATAACTTCCACTAACTCTGATCTGTAATCCACCTCTCACCCTTTTTCTGCTGAAGGGCAGTCATCTTTAGCGACTCTTCAGTTTGAATCTATAAACCTATACATTTTTTCTGTTACCTTCAATTATTTAAAATGCCATTCTTGCTTTTTTTTTTTTCAATTTGATTAATTTATTTAATGTCAATGAAAAGAGTCAAACTCTGTGACATATTTTAAGAGATTTATACTGAGCCAAATATGAGTGACCCTGGCCCATGATACAGCCTTCAGGAGACTCTGAGAACATGTGACCAAGGTGGTCGAGGCACAGCTTGATTATATACAATTTAGGGAGACGTGAGACATCAATAAAATGCACAAGATACACATTGGTTCAGTCCAAAAGGCGGGACAACTCGAAGGTGGTGAGGACTTCCAGGTTATATGTAGATTTAAAATTTTTCTCTTTTCAATTGGTTGAAAGAGGTTGTGGTGACCAACAATGAGAAGATGGGTATGTTAATTTGTTCCACTACAGTAACCATATATATATGTATTTATGGACATACACATATATATGTAAGATTAATAAGAGGAATGCACTCTGATATATATAAATACATATATATGTATCTTATAATATCATCTTGTATATCTTAAATATACACCACAAAATTTATTTTTAAACAATGTTAATATAAACCAAAAATAAACTTCTAAGGCCCCCCAACCATCTGAATGGACTCCCTCCTTGGCCAGGCACTGTAAAATGCAACCTGAAAGACTGGTTCAGGCCATGATAAAAAGCAGGGGTCGGATATGCCTCATTATACCCCTCTAGCATTAACATCAAACAGACTTAAGTCTGGTAAGAAACATACACAATCTATTCTCTCTGAAGCCTGTTACCTGGAGGTAGCATGATAAAAGTTTTATCTCAAGGCTAAAACTTTGGTCACCATTCTTGCTCTTAAGGCTTCATCCTCTTCCTTTTAAAACTAAGTATCACAATGACTGTTTAAGCCCCAGACAACCTTTGGCATTGTTTCCCAGAAGCATGGAAAGTCTGCATAGCTTTGCCATGCTGCTTTTGACTCATCTTACCTTTGTTATTTGTTCCAGTCCCTTTCTCTTATGACCTAACAGAGTTCAGCATATTGGCCTCAGTGACTTTCATGCAAGAGACTGTAACCCACTAGTCCCTGAGTTAAAAAGGAGAGAGTGGTTGACTATCGCCAAGTTTATAAGAATAATCTATCTCTTCTGAAGACAAGAAATAGAGAAGAATTGCCCTTTAAAAATCCCTACTTTTGGAAATGGTCACCTAATCCTTTTGCTTTTTCTGGCTCCAGCAGCTCCCAAGAATAACAAACCAAGAACAAAGCCCGCTGAGAAATTTTCCCTAGAGAAATCAGTAGTTTTATTAACAATGACATAATGGCTTTGCAATTTATTTGAAATTCTTATCCACCTTTAATAAAAAAAAAAAAATTCATCGATAATATAGGTAACTTCTTAAGTTATCTTGGAATCAATATACATTCAGCTATAATATTGAGAGCAATAAGTGTGAGGATATATAGTATCCTTAGTCATCAAAGAGAGATTAACATATATTTATTAAAATTTATCATTAAGGTCAAGGTAGCAAAAAATAAAGAAAAATTTCAGTAAATGTTAAAAATCAAAATGATGTTTTGTTAATCATCATAGTCCATACGTTCCAATTAATTAAAACTTCACTGTATTACATTCTGCAGAGAATTTCAAAGGAATATAAACCACCATCTCTGAATGCTAAAAGCTCCCAGGGCAAGCATAGGATCCCCAAGAGCATCCTTCCGAACAAATTAGATTCATTGTTCCTAATCACAAATATTAAGGTGAGTTATTAAGGAATAAACAAACTGATGCTACCAACCCCTCCAGCTTCGTCCCAGAAAATAACTGGCTTTGAATATCTAAAGAGTTTAAGTTGGCCTTACACTACCACTGACTGTGGATAAGAAGAGGAAGCTGGGAGGCACTGAAAAGTTTGAGTTTTTCCAAAACTTTAGGAGAAAATGAATTTTTAACTGTATTTTAAGCAGTTTTTAACCTTTAGTTTGTTTACTTTGTATAATTAACTGCCTTATTATTTCACATACTGATTGTTAGAGTTTCAAAACTGTACTTATTTTTTAAAAAGTTCTGTTGTCTCCTGTTTAGAAATGTTTATTCTGAATACAACCAGTGTGATATTTATACTACTGGCCTTATTTACTCACATCCTTTCTCTCTCTCTTATTTGACTAGTTTCTCTTTTAAATCATTCTTCATAACTTTGCTGTGTGTGTATTCCTTGTAAACAGCATATGAGAAAGTTTTTTTTTTTTTTGAGACGGAGTCTCGCTCTGTCGCCCTGGCTGGAGTGCAGTGGCTTGATCTCAGCTCACTGCAAGCTCCGCCTCCCGGGTTTACGCCATTCTCCTGCCTCAGCCTCCCGAGTAGCTGGGACTACAGGTGCCCGCCACCTCGCCTGGCTAGCTCTAATTATATAATATTTGGACCGATCAAGTTTAAAGAAATAGTCATACCTTAAGTTAATTATTTCATTTTAGATGGTATTTATCTTTGGTTTCCCCTTATTTTCACTGGTGTGTGCATTTTTCCCATTGCTCCTTTGAAAGCTTTTCTGTAATCGATTTCATTAGTAGTCACTTTCCCTTTACCTTCTCTCAAAATCAGACAAATATTTCTTTACTATAATTAAAAATGAAGTATACTTTATTCTTCCAAATGACTAATTTAAGACCTCTGGGATACTTTCACTGACCCTTTTCTTTCCTTCTTCTCTTTTTCTTTTCATCCTTCAATCTATTTCGAAAGCCTGTTCTATCTCTGTACCTTCCTTCACCCTCCAGCTCTTAGTTTTGCCTAAGATGGTTCATTATCCAAATGCATCCCTCACCACATCATTTACTTCTGTCTCAAGTCCTATTTAGCACCGATATTACACATTCCTAGAAAGAGCACCCTTATTTATGAATATTTAATTGTATTTTTGTAGAATATATATTTTCTTTCTCACAACTGTTTCTATTCCTTTTCATTTTTTCCCATGTGATTTATTAATTTTCTTAAGTGATTATATACTGAATTCTTGTACAGCCTAGTATTTTGTCCTGCAAGTGAATAATACCTTGTAGAATTTGTAAGGTCAGTCATTTTCTCTCAGTGGTTAATACATTCTATTTATCTGTCTTAGCATCCAGTGGCATAAATCACAAACTTATAACATGCCTCATGTTTATCTTATGTAGCTAATTTGTTAAATTAGCTTATAAATTCATGTTATATTCACTATGGTGGCATAACAAACCACTCCGAAACAAAACAACAGCATGTCTCCTTGTGCTCTTCTCCATTTTGCACAAGACTCCACAGGCATAGCCCAATTTCTCTCCATTGGGTGGTATCTGGGGTTTATGGAAGGCTGGGGGCTGGAATCATCTGAAGGCTTACTCACTAACCTGTTGATGCTGGGAAGTTCATAAGTTAAAAACTCAAACAGGAGTGCAGCAGAGACCCTCCTCAGGCATCATTTTCCTCCTTTTGGGCATTCTCCCTAGCATGGCTCATATGGAGTTAGGATAGCTAGACTAGGATAGCTAGACGTGTTCTTGAAACTGTCCATACTACCGAGTTCCCTACCTTTCTAAGAAATAGCTCTATTAGTATTGAATGATTTCTTTCTGCTGCTAACCCAGCAATTTTAGCTCTTTTGCAATTTGAGTATTTTCGCTGACACATTGGAATTCAAAGGGACCAGCCCTTTTCTTTTGATGATTCAAAAATCATATCTTGGATATGGCAAAATCCTGCATTTCAAAAAAAAAAACATACAAAGTAATAGTTTTCTTATACCTGCTTAAAATGGTTTATTTAGGAAAAACACAAACCACTACTGGGATTTTTTTTTCTTTTAGAGTTTCAAATTATGTTAGAAAGAAGCTGCAAATAGACTCTAAAGAGGATTGAAAAATTCAATGCTAATTTTATTTCAGAAAGAACAAGCAAAGAAGTAGACCTGACATAAAAAAAATAAGGTAAAATTATAAGAGGTTTTATCAATCACCTCCCCAAAAAGTTATGGTCATATTTGTTTCAACAACAACAGCAACAAAACAGTCATGGGGGTTCCAGTTGCCAGTACATTACATTTTGTAACCTCCCTCTTTCTCCTATTCAAAAAGCAAACAGGTCTAAATGTAAATTAAGATTCAAAGATTTACTTTTATTAAGAGTCTCTGACAGCTGAAACAAAGAAAGCTGTTACTGTGTAAGGTCAAATCACAGGGAAGGATTTTAATTATAAGCAGGCCTGAGGCAGAGTCGTTCTTCAACGTGATACACTACAAGATAAAAATCATAGACACTTAACAATAATCACTTCTTTCATGCCTGGGAATGAATACATCTGTGATTACTATAGGTTTTTGGGGAAAGTGTCCATATACTTAATTTGTTTCTTTAAATCTTATTCTGAGATTTTTTTAGTAACTTCTAAGCTTAATGTTCCTTAATACTATTTTGCTAAGTGTCTTTTCCTGAAGGCTTATGTGTGTATTTGACAGAGTAATATATAGGAAAGATTGCTCTTTGATCTTAGTAGTTAATCATACTTTTTGAATGAAGCCTGGTGATCCAGATTATGTGAATAAATGACAGGCTAAAAGTCCCACATGCTGAATTTGCACCTTAAACAGAAACCAAACATGATACATTTGTTCATGTAACAAGTATTTATTTAGTTACTACTCTGAACTAGACACTACTGAGTATTAGCAATTCAAAACATTGTCCCCTTCCTCAAGCATCATCATTGTCTGCCCTGAAGGCTATGTTACATGTAGTGTAAAATTCAGGTATCTCCCTGTAGCTTAATAATCTTAAGCATATTTCTATATTTAGGAATAGTAAGTGGGAATATTACCTTTTAATAATAAACTTTTAATTTTGGAATGGCTTTTTAATTACAGAAAAGTTGCCAAGATAGTACAGACAGTGCCCATATCCCCTTTATTCCACTTTCTCTAATGTTAACCTATTACATCATCAACCACAGTTCATTTGTCAAAATGAATATATTAGTATTGGAATAAACTATTAACCCAATTACAGTTTATCCAGAGTTTACCAGTTTTCCCACTTGTTCTGTCTCAGGATTGAATCCCTAATACCACATTGGCATTTCATCATCTCCTCTGGTGTGTGGCAGTTTCTCAGCCTTTCATTGTTTTTCAAAACCTTCATACTCGAAGACTTCTGGTCAGATATTTTGTAGGATTTTCATCAATTTGGGTTTTTATGATGTTTCTCATGATTACATGCCATAGAAATGGGATGCTCCTTTTATCCCATTATGTCAGAAGGTAGATAAAATCAACATTATTGATACAGATAATATTACCCTAGGTCACTAGGGTAAGGTGGTGTCCGACAAGTTTTTCATTTCTGTACTCAATTTACTGCAAGTGTGTCACTAAATCCAGCCCATGCTCAAAAGGAAAAGAATTCAGCTCTACACATAAAAACCCTAGAAGAAAACCTAGGTAATACCATTCAGGACATAGGCATGGGCAAGGACTTCATGTCTAAAACACCAAAAGCAACGGCAGCAAAAGCCAAAATTGACAAATGGGATCTCATTAAACTAAAGAGCTTCTGCACAGCAAAAGAAACTACCATCAGAGTGAACAGGCAACCTACAGAATGGGAGAAAATTTTTGCAATCTACTCATCTGACAAAGGGCTAATATCCAGAATCTACAAAGAACTCAAACAAATATACAAGAAAAAAACAAACAACCCCATCAAAAAGTGGGCAAAGGATATGAACAGACATGTCTCAAAAGAAGACATTCATACAGCCAACAGACACATGAAAAAATGCTCATCATCACTCGCCATCAGAGAAATGCAAATCAAAACCACAATGAGATACCATCTCACACCTGTTAGAATGGCCATCATTAAAAAATCAGGAAACAACAGGTGTTGGAGAGGATGTGGAGAAATAGGAACACTTTTACACTGTTGGTGGGATTGTAAACTAGTTCAACCATTATGGAAAACAGTATGGCGATTCCTCAAGGATCTAGAACTAGATGTACCATATGACCCAGCCATCCCACTACTGGGTATATACCCAAAGGATTATAAATTATTCTACTACAAAGACACATGCACACGTATGTTTATTGCGGCACTATTCACAATAGCAAAGACTTGGAATCAACCCAAATGTCCATCTGTGACAGACTGGATTAAGAAAATGTGGCACATATACACCATGGAATACTATGCAGCCATAAAAAAGGATGAGTTTGCGTC
Organism: Colobus angolensis palliatus; assembly: GCF_000951035.1. Taxonomy (NCBI): domain Eukaryota; kingdom Metazoa; phylum Chordata; class Mammalia; order Primates; family Cercopithecidae; genus Colobus; species Colobus angolensis. The sequence goes on along the minus strand of NW_012115300.1, from coordinate 4,244,137 downwards.
CTTTGTAGGGACATGGATGCAGCTGGAAACCATCATTCTTAGCAAACTATCACAAGAAGAGAAAACCAAACACCGCATGTTCTCACTCATAGGTGGGAACTGAACAATGAGATCACTTGGACTCGGGAAGGGGAACATCACGCACTGGGGCCTATCATGGGGAGGAGGGAGGGGGGAGGGATTGCATTGGGGAGTTATACCTGATATAAATGATGAATTGATGGGTGCTGACGAGTTGATGGGTGCAGCACACCAACATGGCACAAGTATACATATGTAACAAACCTGCACGTTATGCACATGTACCCTAGAACTTAAAGTATAATAAAATAAAAAAAAAAAAAAATAAGCTCTACATACCAAAGAGGGAAGTTTTACAAATTTTTTGTATTATATTACCATTTGATATGAGAAAGAATATTCAGAACCATTTTAACAATAAATTTACCATCTTAAAAGGCATAAGATTGGCTTGTGTTTTCAACATATATCCTTTTCCTAAACAAATATAGTTTTAATACTTACATTCCTAGCAAGGATAGGCTGGCCTTCACTCTCCATAGCATTTGAAGATTTACAATACTCCTCTAATCTAATCAAGTCAGTAAAAAAACAACTAAACACACACAATTACATATTGTCATTGCTGCTGTTGTTATTATATACAGATAAGTAACTATATAATTTATCTTCTTGACTCTCTCTTTTAAGAGTGAACGAGAGCACTATTTACAGTCATATCGAAATAAGAGGAACATACTTTCTCCCTACAAAAAGAACAACTACATAATTGACTGAATTGTGAACTTTTCAAAAGATTGCCTTAGAGTCATAAAGCAAGGGTTGTGACCATAAAAAGCAGTAAAGGGAGTGGGCCAGAAGCATCTCAGAAAATTGAGGGAAACTCAGGACTCAGGTGATTTTGAGGCATGTGGGTGAAGGACCACACTTTAAGATACACAGATCAATGTAGAGCCATGGTCTCAAACTGGTATCTCCCAGGCCATGCTAAACCCACAAATGGGCTTGGTTTGGCCACTAGTGTTCAAACAGCATTGTTTTGATTCCCATTGTCAACAACTGAAGTTTTTCACATAAAAAAAATCCAAGTTCCTGACATTTTTTGAAAAATTAAAAACCGAGTTGACCGTGGGCTGTCAGACCATGTGGCTACTGTCAATGGGAGCTGAGTGGTTAGTCCTCGCCTTTATAGTGTCCAGGATGCTCCATTCCCAGCGTTCCTCTCACACCATGGCTCAGACTTATACCAGTCTTCTGACTCAGGCTGCTCGCTTATTGATTTTCCCAAATGACCTCTATAAGCACTTTAGTTTCTGATCTTCATCTTGCATTCATGCATGAAAGTCTTTAAGATAAGGAAGCTGGAGATGAGATCGGGTATCTCTTCGATTCATTTCCCTTGCAGATTTGATATCAGTGTTCATCCTGAGGAAAGAGGAACTTTGTAGGTATATCAAAGACTTGGCAGTTAGCAGTTTGAATTATGTTATATGGCTACCCAGGGAAAGATTTTTTCACATCCTAAATGCATATTTTACCAGATAACTCACTCCATTTTTATTTTCATCTAGAGCAGAGGATCTCAACCTTAAATCCACATTAAAATCACTTGGAGAACTTTCTTAAAAATATTTATGCCTATGTTTATTAACAAATTAATTAAATCAAAAATTTGGTAGTAGGTCCTAAGCATCAGAGCGTCTTTAAAGCTCCCCAGTTTGATTTAACATCCAGCCAGTATGGACACTCATTGATTCATATACCCTTTATATCTGAAATAAATGAAAACACAATCTTTTAGAAACTTTTCTGTTGCCCAGATCCACCACTGCTGCAAACAAGGCAGTTTTCTCATGTGCTGGCGAGGAGAGATCAGGAAGTCATTGTAGCTACATCTACACTTCAGCATTTCACATCTTGTCCAGTGTCTTTATTCCTTTCTGCACAATAGTTTCAATATCTGCCCTTTTATTTTCCTATTCTTCAGGTCATACAGTCCATCTGCCATTCACACTGCAAACTACCCATGACTCCACTGAATCCTATTTCACTTCTGGATATGATGAACAATCCTAAATAATCCCATAGTCTATTTAATTTTCCTACCCCAATCCTTAAAGTGACCTTTGATTGTTCTCAGCATAAAAATGATGTAAGGCACAGACAACTTCTAAGTCCTACAGTAGGTTTCCAGCACTAACATCTCTTATTAAAAACCTGACTTTCCTATCTACCCCAAAACTCCTATTCACCCTTTTACATTAATGTTTTGTAAAACTGTTTGCCTGTTAAATATCTTTACAAATTTAATTATGTCAGCACATCTCAGGGAAATACAATCAAATTTTTATAATTTTAAATTTTAATCTATTTTTAAAGGCAAGATTTGCTCTTAAATTTCAAAAATGGTAGAATAATATACTGTTTAATATCTCATTCAATTGCAAAACAGCTGGATTATGCCCCATGGTCCTTACTCTTTAAAACATGAATAGATCCTCCAAGCCTCTAGATTCCCCAGGATATATTATCTATCTCTGAAAGACATGGAATATCATTTTCCTTTCACTCCAAACAGTTGGAGAATTATACGGTCTAGCATAGGATTAACACCTCTGGTGGAGGTCATGCATGAAAATTAAAATACCGTTTTTCATTGTGCTGTATTATGCATCGCTACTGAAGCTGCAGAGACGTTCTCATTACCTCTCTTCAAAAACATTGTAAATTTTGTTAATGCTAGCACATCCTGCTATGAATGCCAATGCATTATGTGATGTTTTTACACTGAATTTTTTTCCCTTTCCTAGAATAAAGGGCAAATGAATCAAGGCTTGTCCTACATATTATGACCCTGATCTAAGTGCCCTTTCTTTAGAAAATGGTCTGTGTATGTGTAAGCATTAATCTGTAAAATATTTCTTTCCTCACTACTTTTACAAATGCCACTGATTCAGAAATGAAGCTGAGGACATTTATATACATTTTAATTAGACTAAATCATGAATTGGTGAGTGGCCATCTGCTTTGTGCCCAAGGACATTGTCTCAGTTGACAGTTTGTGTCCAAGGACGTTATCTTAGTTGATTATATTAATGTGAATCCAAAACTTTTACCTGCCAATTCTAAGACTATCAAATATTCTGGGTTAATACATTTATTTACTTATTTATTATTGAAAGATACAGTTTATTTGCATTACGAATGGAAGATATGGTATGGGTCAAATGTATGAAGTCAATATCCAAGGCCACACAAGGATGAATTTTCGTTATTCCTGTAAATATACTTAGTCTGCAGCAGTAGCATGAACTATTCAGGTTATTTATCTATTTTTCTAATTTTTATTTTAGATTCAGGGGGTACCTGCGCAGGTTTCTTAAAAGGGCATATTCCATGATGCTGAGGATTGGGATATAATTGAACCCATCACCCAGGTAGTGAGCATAGTACCTAAAGGTAGATCTTTGACACTTCACCTCCTCTTTTCCCTCCCCTTCTTGTAGTCCACAGTGTCTATTGTTCCCATCTTTATGTCCATGTGTACCCAATGTTTAGCTACCACTTATAAGTGAGCACATGGAGTATTTGGTTTTTTTTGTTCTGTGTTAGTTCACTTAGAATAATGGCCTCTAGCTGCATCCATGCTGCTGCAAAGGACGTGATCTTGTTCTTTCTTATGGTTGCACAGTATTCCAAGGTGTATATGTACTACATTTTCTTTAACCAATCCAACTATTTATGGGTACTTGGGTTGATTCTATGTCTTTGTTATCATGAATAATGCTGAGATGAATGTATAGATCCACGTGCCTTTTTGGTAGAACGATTTATGTTCCCAAAGGGTATATACTCAATAATGGGATTACTAGGTCAAAAGGTAGTTTGTTCTATTTTTAGTTCTTGAGAAAACTCCAACCTGCTTTCTATAGTGGCTGAACTACTTTACATTCTCATCAACAATGTATACGCATCCCATTTTCTCCATAGTATTGCCAACATCTGTTTTTTTTAACTTTTTAATAACAGTTATTACAATTCTTGCTAAAGTTATTTTAAACTTAATATGACTATACCAACTTTTGCATAACAAATGGAATATATGGTATGGGTAAAGTGTATGAAATCAATATCCAATGCCACACAAAGATGAATCTTCATTATTCCTGTAAATATACTTACTTTGCAGCAGTAGCATGAACTATTCAAGTTTTTTATCTATTTTTCCAATTTTTATTTTAGATTTGGGGGGGCACATATGCACCTGCTGAATCTAATATAAAAATAGCAACCCCTCTTTTAAAGCTGGTATGGTGATAACAAATTCCCCTAGTGTTTGCTTGTCTGGAAAATATTTTATTTTTCTTTTGCTTATGAAGCTTAGTTTGGTGGCATATGAAATTCTGAACTGGAATATCTTTCCTTTAAAGGTGCTGAAGATAGGCCCCTAATCCCTTTTGGTTTCTGCTGAGAAGTCCACTATTAGCCTTATGGAGTTCCCTTTGTCAGTTATCTAACCCTTTTCTCAAACTGCCCTTAATGTGTTTTTGTTTTTGTTTTTGTTTTTTTTTGTTTGTTTGTTTGTTTTGCATTGACCTTAAAGTCTGTTGACTATGTGTCTTGAGGGTAGTCATCTTGTATAGTATCTCATAGAGATTCTCTGAATTTCTTTAATTTGCATGTCAACCTCTTTAGCACGATTGGGGAAATTTTCTTGAATTATATCTTCAAATATGTTTTCTAAGTTGCTTAATCTCTCACACACACTCTGTCCCTCTCTCTCAAGAATGCCAATGAGTCATTTGCTCTTTTTACACAATTCCATATTTTGGGAAACTTTGTTCACTTTTTAAAAATTTGTCACTCTTTATTTTTGTCTAATTTGTTTTGAAGGATTTTCTACGAGCTCTGAAATTATTTCCCCAGCTTATTCTGCTCTTTTGTTAAGGCTTCCAACTGTATTTTAGAAATTCCTGTTGTCTATTTTTCAATTCCAGAAATTCAGTTTGGTTCTTTCTTAAAATGACTATATCATCTTTCAACTCTTGGATCATTTTACTGGCTTCCTGAATTGGGTTTCAACTTTCATCTGCATCTCACTGAATTTTCTTGTTACTCAGATTCTGAATCCCATATCTAGTCATTTCAACTGTTTCAATCTGGTTAGGATCCATTGCTAGGGAGCTAGTGTGGTTCTTTGGAGGTAAGAAACATTCTGACTTTTTGAATTGCTGAAGTTCTTGCACTGATTCCTTCTCATCTGAGAGAGCTGATGTTTCTTTATCTGTTGAAGTTGCTGTAATTTGGATGGGGAATTTTGTTTTTACTTTCATTTTTCCCTTGAGGGTTTGACTGTGTTGTATGTTACGTATAGTTGATTGACTTCCTTTCCAAATGCTTTCAGAGGTCCAAGGCTCTGTGCAAGTTCCTTAGTTGTGGTTAGTTTCCTGCATTGAGTTGCACAGGTAATGCATGTTGAAGGAATTTATTTTTGTTTAGTGGTGTAATTCAGGCTGTGATCCTGTAGATGATGCTTAAGAGTGAGGGCTGGCAGATAGACTCTTAGCCATGCACCTCTTGCATTTCAGTGTATCAACAGCGGGCCTCTGGGGAGGGGGAAGATAGGAGTGAGGCAGGAACGATTCCCTCACCAAGTTCATTCCCAGGCCTTAGGGGAGTCTCTTTCAATTGCTGGCACCATGCCCATGTTTCCTTAGCTTCAAGGGGAGCCCTGACAGGCTGCACTCCCCATCTCCCACTCTTAGGGGAAGCTCAATCCAAAGTTTAAGTCACCAGAAGACCTGCCACACCATGGGGACCCACTGGTCCTCTGAGATTGGCAGAGTCAAAGCTGGCTGTGGGACTATATATCTATAGGTGGTCTGGTGATGCAGTGGGTCAAGGGCAAAAGATCCATGGAAAGTGTTGGTAGCACCGCAGGTGTGCAGCTGGTGTAGTGCTGCACAGCTCACGCTCCCCTTACTGGGTCTCTGTCCATCCAATCTCCCTCAGGACCAGGCCCAACAAGCTAGTTTTGTCCCAAGTCTTCTTAGTCCAGATCACTGGGCTGTTCCATGTTCTGGGCCGTGGGGTTCCTTCAGACAGAATCTGTGGCTGGTCAACAGGCTGTACCCTTCCCATATCAGTCTTGTAGAGGGAGAGATGCCCATCTCCCATGCCAGCACATAAACCCATGCATAACTTTTCTCAGTGTTCTGAGAGTGGGTATTCCTTCCCCACTCAAGCTGAGGCCACAGATCCCAGCTCGATAACCCGGGATTCTGTGCTCAAACCCCGGGAATGGGGGGTCGGGGGTGTGACCTGTCAAACAGTGGCTGTGCTGGAGGGGCTGAACTGTTCCCAGGCTACTGGCGAAACATTCAGGCAGAGTGATTGTGCTGTGTGCACCCTCCTATGGGAGCAGCCAGGCAGGGTCCTTGTCAGGGGTTGGTAAACACGGGCACACACAGATCAGATGCACCCTTGTCCTATGGGAAGGGCAGTCCTGCTTTCTCCCAGCCTGGCAGTCTGCGGGGGTCAGAGTCACTCAGAGCAAGAGGAAGAGTCTTGGGGGATGGGCGCCTATGGTTGTGTATTGCTGTAACTGTCCCATGGACAAAACCTTCTGGGTTCCCTGTAGGTTCAAGTTCTGCTTCTGGCTACTCTCTGATCAGTTCCCCCTGCCAAATTATATGTACATGGAGGTCATGAGATCCTTTGTAGATAGGACCCCAGATGCCCAAGGTGAGAGTGTGATGCCCTGGAATTCCTTCACTTACCCTTTCTTTAGCACTTGTTCAGGACTGGGAGCCAGTCCTGGTGCTCTGCAACTCCATGTAAGCTTCTCAGTTTCCTCCCTCTTCAACCTCAGTGTCTGTGTTGCCTGTCAACTTTCAGTGTTTTCTCTCAAAAGATCTGTCTGAAGTATGATGATTTGTTGGATATAATTTGGTTTCTCTTGGTGGGAGAGGCATTCTCTGGCTGTGTCTAGTCAGTCATCTTTCCCCCTCTCCCTTAAAGAGTGTGTTTAAATTGAATCATTTAAGTTTTTGGTTTTAGTCTTAATTTCATCCAAAATTTCAAGAAAATAGAAGGCAACTCTCCATATCCTATGCAGGGTGCTAAATCGAGATTTGAAAATAATGTTTCTAAAATATTTTTGCAATTATTTTTTCTCATCCACATTAAGGGTCTAAAGATTTGGAATAAAAGGATAAGTACACTTTGAATCTCACCAGGGCAAAATGCAGGCTGGGGTGTCTTTTCCTCATCTCTAAGGGAAAGGATTCAATGAAACCATAGGAAGAGCTTATATTATAATACCTGGAGCTGTGGCTGACAGTAGGCTGATACTGGCTCATGCATGAGAACCTAAAGGAAAATCACTGTAGCTACTCAGAGAGGCATATCAGGATTAGCTTTCACTCCAAACCTTTGTCAGGGATAAGAATATATGTGTTCTCCATTTATGAAATGTGCTTATAGTGTGGTAAAATTATGCTCATATACACTGCTCTCCAAAAAGACCACCTAGAATGGTAGAAAGAACTCAGCAGAAAATAGCTTGCAGTGGACCATGGTTTGCCTACTGCTAAAGAGGTAGGTATAGAAAACAATTCGACCTGTGGAGTCTCCCATTACTAGGGAAGACTAGAGTTTCAAGTTAGAAACTCATATCAAGAGACGAATTTCCAAAGTGTCTTTTAAGTGCCTTACTGAAACACTCATCAAGGCCAGAAGGTCCCAGCACAGATCATTACGTCCTGGAAAAGCTCATATGTGTTTCATCCTTTACCTCCATTTCCTCTCCACTGCTCCCCTGCCACCATGTTCAAACAAAGAAGCCAGAAACCGCCTTTTGCATGGGAAGGAGAAGAAGGCAAATGGATGAGGAGCTTTCTGATCTTTTTTATCTCAGAAAGGTAGTCTTCAAAAGGCCTGCCCTAGAGAGAGAGAGGGGGGCCACAAATTAAAAAGCTATAGGCATTTGAGTCCAGGTCGAAAATGGCCTAGCTGCTGAGTCCCGGGTTTCTTGCTACTGGGTCAGTCCCACCCACAACAGGGACAGCCTATGTCTAGCAACATCCATGGCCAGGAGGGCTCAGCTCCAATGTGGAAGGCCCTCACCTACTTCACTGTGCTCCCCAAGGTGGCAATAAGTTTGCTGAATGTGTTCCCGAAGTCGCACCACCACGGAGAGCACAAGACCCGAGGTCATCACCTACCCCCATCTCCACATCATGTCCAAGCCCTTTCTCTGGGGAGATGGTAACCATACTCCATTCCATAACCCTGTGTGAATCCAATTACAACTGGCTACGAAGATAAAGAGAATCTGGACCACTACCCTGGCACCGGGATCACAGCACCAGTTTGGACCATTATTCTGCTCACAGACCAGAAAAGTATACAGGACCTTAAGCTCACCTTCTTTATTTGTAACAAATGATGACTAGCATATTGATCTTCCATCCCTTTGCTTGTGGCAGGATGTGGCTTAAATAAATAACTTCAACTTAGAAAATGAAATAAAAGCTATAGGCATTTGATCATTATTCTAAAGTGTAAACAGTTATTACTAGACTGAACCTGCTTTTTAGTAAATAAACGTTATCCACAGTTTTATGATTACCTAAAAATATTAGAGATGTCATGGGACTGTTAACCCCAGGTTTTACCTAAGTTGCTGAAAAACCAACTCCTTAATGTGAGTTTGAACCACCAGTGGGAAACTGCTTTAAGGGGTTTTCTGATTCTTGCTATCACTCCAAAATTCCTTCTATAGAACAGTGACAATCTTCATGTGAAACAGCCTCCCCTGGGGCAAAGTAATTCATCAATATACGTCATGGTTGAGGTCTGCTGTTCTAAATTTAATTGCTACAATGGCCCAGCAGGTAGGGTTGCCAGATTTAGCAAATAAAATAGAGGACTCTCGATGAATTTGAATTTCAAAAGAGTAAGGAATACTTAATTTTAGTATAAGTATATTCCAACTATTGCACAGGCCATACTGTTACTGAAAAAAAATCATTTGTTTATCAGAGACTCAAATTTATCTACTATCTTGTATTTTTATCTTGCAAACTTAACAGGACTTCTTGCATTGCCTGAAGAAAGGCAGGGAACAGATTTCTGGAAGCCTATGAAAGGCTGGGAGTGACCAGGGTTATAGAAGGTGTTTAGCAAGGTAGACAGAGATATATATGGAAAGGAAAAATATATAAACGCAGGAACCATGAGAAATGGTTAAGGCATACAGTACATTTCCAAGACGTAGGAGGTAAATACGGCATTATTTACGACTTAATGTTTGTTTAAAATAAAGAAGTAGAGCAAATGATAGTAAAGGCCTGGAATTATAAACAACATTGTCCTACATTTTTAAAAAAGTTTTAGTTTTCCTACAAAGATTTTCATAGACCTTTGATCGATGGCACCTGTCAGTTTCTGGCTCTCACTGTCTCTCAATGTCCTGTTTACTCTTTCTTGTTTTTCCAACTGTGAATTTTGTGTGACTAGAGTTCAGTTTGTGATTAACTATAAACTCTGCTTTATGTTTTCCTGTAGGGTCTTATATAGACATTTATTCCCCCCGAGATTCTTTTTGCTCAGTTAAATTTTTGTTTCTATATGCATCTAACTTATCTTTATTGAACTTTATAAAATCACAAGCACACTGTCATCTTGTAAATTACATGTTTCTATTAAATAAGTAAAGCTACCAGAAAACAAACTTGCAATCAAAAATGAAATTTAATGCTTAAATCGTGTGTTACTTTGATTTACATTCAGGCACATATTTCTTTATCAGTGCACCTGTAAATCAACATTATGGAGACAGCTATCCAAGTATAAGAACAACTGAATATGTATAAACCAAACTGTGTTCACGAATATGTAGATTGGAGTAGTAAACACCTTTAACACCAGTTAAAATCTGTCACTGATTATACATAGGGGAAAATGCAAGCATCAACTTTTTAGTAAATAGCTTAAGAACCTTGCTAATATCAGTGGTTCAAGTAAAGTGTGCATTGCATACCGATAGGCTAGATAAAGTCATTGATTACTGATATAAAGACTCACATGCAGAATATAAATGCACATGTAGTTGTACAAACTATATGTTGTAAACTGATGAACTATCATTGACATTTAAAAGACTCTGACAAATCAATGATACATAATTGATATTTTAGACTATCATCCAAGAGCATTGTCCTTTTTATTATTTCTCATTGGAAATTTTAAAAATAGGGTTATCAGATAAAGTATATTTTTAGTATACCTTTCAGAGACAAATACAGTATATTTTTTTCTTCTAGGATAGCATTATCGTGGCATAACTGATCCTGGGTTGAAAGATTTTTGACAGAAAACAGGCTTAAGTTAAGCCCACATCTACCTCTTCTGCATCATGCTAAGCTCTATCTCAGGTACAGCCAGGTTCACCAGGCCACTTCTGCAAACCCAGTGGTTCTTTTCACAAGGGACTTGGGCATCTCTGAGACAATGCCATGATTCCTCATCTCACAATGCTTAATCCCTTTATTTTCTCAAGGAAACATTCAGGAAACTTGTGTTTGTTTGTTTTGAGCTATTTTATTAGAAGACAGCAATCATCTATAATAAAGAATATCAACATAGACTGAAGAATGCTCTCTTGTCCAAATTACAGAACACATCATATACTTGAGTAAAGACAATGGTATAGAGAGATATACCTCCATTATCAGCGGTTACCTAAGGAAATGTGGAAGCATGAAGAGGGGGTTAGAAAGATTGATTACTTCTTAATATATCATTTCATTGTTTTACTGGTTAAAATTAGCATATTTAAAATTTTGATTAAATAATTAAGGAAATTGAATGAAAATAAGCACAGATAAAAGTAAAAGAAGCAGGAAATTTTCTCCAGTCTGTGAGTCTTCTATTACCAGAAAATTTTAAAAGAGTTGCAGAAACAAAGTGAAAAACAAGTCTTTCACAAACAAAATATAGAAATGACTTCTAAGGGACCTTGCTAAGGTAGCAAGGTTAAGATAACTGGCATCTTTTCCTTGTATTGGTTATATTTCTAAATTGCAAAAATAATATATAAAATTCAAAATCACCCCTGCTAAAATAATAATTTTACGAAAGAAAACTAAAACCACACTCTACTTGTCAATGTGAACTTGTCGTTACCTCTTTGTTCTATTTTTCATTTGGAGATCTCAATCTATTCTAAAAGAAATCTCTCTTACTAATTAGTATAACTACCTGGCTCCAATAACATCCATACATATTATTATCTAAAGGTACAAAAGTGTTTTGTGGATTATTTCATAAATATGCTTTGAATATTATTATAAGTATAATATCAGAATTTTATATCTATGTATTTATATCTTTGGGGCCTGTTGCAATTGATAAGATTATTCTTTTCTCTTTTTTTTGACCTTACCATCTCCAAACCAAAATGTTTCTGTATTAATTAACAATGAGGGTAGGAAGAAATTATTTTTGTTTCATGTATTGTACTCTTGTCTTGCCTTGGATCACATATAATATTTATTTATCTAATGATTCTTTCTCTTTTCTGTGCTTTGGCACAAACAAAAAATTCCACAATTTTCTAAAAACACAATACAGTTTTCCTTTTATCCTGGTGCACAACTTCCTAGATTATCAAGTATCACGTATCGTATCTGAGCCTAATTGTATCGGAGCTCACTGATCTGAGCCTGATTCAATGTAAGTCAGTTAGTACTTGGCTTATAGAAAATAAGCTTCAATATATAAAATACCCAATGGAAAGGAGGGAAGTTTCAATGTTAGTTTTTGATGGAAACCTTAAAGTTCAACTTCAATCAGCATCATGAAGTTGATTGACTTTTTGGTCAATCAACCCAATTTACAAGGTGAAGGGCTAAGATGGAAATATAAGAATAAAATTAAATAATCTAGGATCTAGAGCACATAAGATGCCAGAAGCATCTTTTCAGAAGTTTTGGAAGCAACTGAAGACATGATTGTCTATCCAGGCATCACTGTGCTTTGCACAGGTACAGAGACATAGATAATATCCTGAGGAAGCAGCCCCAAGATAACTTAATCTTATCATGATAAAGTAAATAGGCATCCTTGTGTGTGCAAGTGGTCTGAAAGAGTACAGATGTATTCTGTTCCTAAAACCTCACTTCCAAAGTATATCCACCTGGCAATTTAACTGTCAGCTCATTTCTTTTAATTAATCTTATTTGTTTTCAAATTATTTTGAAGAATTATCTAAGAAACAATCGTAGACCGACAAAATAGCTACATGGTGAAATGGAAGGGACCTGGGACTAGTAACCAAATTGATGATGGTGATAGCCTGTCTGGAGTAGCTGCTGCAAGGATGCCAGCTACAGTGGAGGAGGTAGAGTCAAGGCTGTGCCTTCCATGCAGCAGGCGGGATCTGGGAACAGGTGAGAGCCCCACCCTCTAGTGAGCTGGCAGGGAAGGGGTCCACACTCCCACGCACAGCCACAGCTGCCTAGCCACAGCTCCAGACCCCAGCATCCCTGCACTCTCAGGGGTGCAGGAAGTCCCCTGCCCCACAGGCTTAAAAGTGCCTACTCCCTCTCCCTGGCCTCTCCCTGCTCCCAGCACCCACTCTGCGGCAGAGCAAAGTTGTGGCCAAACCTGGGCGCTGTTGCAACCTAACTGGGTGTGCACACACTCAAGGTAGTGCTGACACACCAGCCCCCTACCAACTTGGCCCCATCTGGACTTTGGGCACTGACAAGCATGAGAGGAGGCTGGAGGCACTGAGGGTGGCTCAGTGATGGCCTGTCGGCACCTCATGCCACAGACAGCCTGGGCATCATGGGTGACATGTTAATGGCAGACAGGTTCCTGGGTGGGAAGGGGCAGGACCCCAGTGAAACCTCTCCTTCAAGCCAGGAACAGTCTGAAGCCTGGGGGCTGAGCTGCCAATTCCCACTGATGTCTGCAGCCCAGAATGAAAACTTCAATGATGACTCTTCAGCCAATCTAATGGTGTTTTTTCCAGGCCTGCCCATGGCTAACTATAGACCATTCAGCAGGCACTTTCTGCCTTCTGAGCCCATAAACACCCCAGCATCACAGACTTGTCTGGATGACCTGCCTGGGGATTAAGGGCTGCACTCATCAGGACTCCTTGCCTACAGATAGGAGCTACCTAGTCCAGGTCTCCTCTTGACAAGAACGGGACACTCATCCGGATAGCCAGCCTGTGGTAAGGAGCTACCCACTTCAGGTCTCCTGAGAGCTGTTATGTTGCTCAGTAAAGCTCCTGTCTGCCTTGCTTTCCCTCCAGTTGTCTACATACCTCATTATTCCTTGACATGGGACAAGAACTCGGGACCCACCAAATGGCAGGACTGAAACAGCTGTAACACAAACAGGCTAAAACATGTCCCCTCTACTCACCACATTGCCAGTGATGAGAAGGAGAGAAGAGCTGCAGCCCTTCGGGGAGCCCAGACCTAGGGATTCCCCAAGCTAGGGCTGTGAAACCCTCTTTGGGGTTCTGAGATTCCTGGCATCTCCAGCTTTCTGGGAACTGCTGACTTCCCTTTGTCCAGATGGGGGTGCCTGCAGCAGAAGCCATTTATGGTACATCTAATCCAGCTACAACCTTACATGGAGCCGGCAGGTGTTGGTGCGTGGAGCTGCCCGCCCCGCTACAGTAGCTGGAATGCCTGGTTGTGCACAGTGACCAGACCCCATGCTCACTCGCACACACATTCCTCGCCTCTCCGCACCTGCCTTGCCCTTGGCAGGCATGGGATCCGGCCAGTAGTGTGGCCTAGTGAAGCCTGCCAGGCTGAGTGGGTGGAATGAGAGCCCAGCAGGCCCAAGCAAAACTCAGGTAAAGGTGCCACTGGCCACAGAGGTTTTGGCTGGAAAAGCAACATCCTAAGGATCCTGTGACATAACGACCTAAGTTCTTCAGAGAAAAGTTACATTTGATTATTTTGATAAAATGTAAAAATTCCTAGAAATATAAGCCTATTAAAGTAGACTCAAGTTGAAAGAAAAGTGATAATATCCCTAATCATTTAAAAATACATTTAAGAACTTAAAAAATTACCTAATTGAAATTTGTCAACCACAGTCTTTTTACAAATGCGTTCAAGAGATATTTAAGACTGAGAGTTTTCCTCTCATATATAAATTCTTTGGAGAATATAGAAAGAATATTCTATGATTAAATAGAGTCTTTATGATTAAAATGGGTCTATGATAACCTTGACACATTGATGCAAAAAATTCTTATGCAAAATATTATGAAAACAAATCCATTAATGTTTAAAATGCAATAGATAGTGGTGAAGTTAGATTTATCTCAGCTGTGTAAGTATCAAATTTAGTAAGAATGTGCCACAGTAATAAATTAAAGAGGAAATATCTCATCTTAAATATATGCATAGAAATATAACATACATTATTAGTGCACCAATAGCCAATAAACATAAAAGAAATTCCTTCAACTGACAGAGGATATTCTAAAAAAAAAAAAAAAAAACTGTAGCAAACATGTTTATTGGTGGCATGTTACAATTTTTTCTTGTAAAATCAGAGACAGATAAACATATATGCTACCACATTTCCTTGAACACAGGTTTAGGAATTCTATTCAGCAAACAATAAAGAAAGAAGGAAAAATAAAAGGTAAAAATTAGAAAAAAGAAACTTATTTGTAAATATTGGCTTTATCTCATTCTGTTTTCTTCCAAAATTAACTTTCCATTTTATAACATATCACAAATAATTAACTCCTAAAATTTAATAATGAAAAGTCAAACAATCTGATTTGAAAAAATGAACAGAAGACATTAATAGATCTTTAACAAAAATGAATTCCCCCAGAATGAGCAACGGCCTTAATAATCAGATTAATGCAAGTTAAATTCATTTGATATACACCAAACTGACTGAAAATAAATTTTATCAAAACTGTAAATAAAAACATTGACAAAAAACGTGTTTCAAAAAAATGTGCTTATGTTTCTGGTTGGGATATGAATTCATTTAACTGCTTAGAAAGAAATTTGGTATGATCAAGAAGACCTGATAGAACGGACTGTATGTGCATCATATCTAAAAATCTCCTTGCTGTCATTTCCATAGCTCCATTTCTCTTTCTTTGACCACATCTCATAGCATCTTGTTCTTACACTGGCCTTCATTTGGTTCCTTTGAAATTCTGTATTTATCACCTTAGATTATTTGTAGTTTCAGTTCCTTGCACCTTTGATTCCATTCCTTCAATCTGCTTAAGGTTTATTTTAAAGAAATCAAGTGTCACTTCTTAGAGAAGTCTTCTCTAATAACCAAAATCAGAATAAAAGTCCAATAATCCACTATCCTTTTATCCTTTTTATTTTATGTTCTCTGAGTTTATACATTTTAGGTACTTATTACCTACTCTCCTCCCTTGCCCACACACACATCCCTGCTGGAATTTTAGCTCCAAAGGTTTGTGCACATTTTCATTCACTGCTGCATCTCCAGGCTCCAGAATATCACTTGGCATACAGCAGACACTAAAAATAATTTTTTTGACTATTAAGTGAATTCACTCAGGTGGGAAATGAGAAATCTGCATTTTTCAAATGTCTCCAAGAGATTCTGGCAATGAGGATATTTAGAAACTAGTGACCAAAACAAAGTCATCTAATATCATCTGTCTCTTTGACTTTTAGAAAAGGTTCCCTGTTGGGATAGACAGTGGCTGGGGAGGCCAATTAAACCTCCCTCAGCTGTCAATACCTCCTTGAGCCTTCCCCAGAGTGGTAGGTGAAAGAATCTTAGTCTAATTATAAGGAGGCAAGTCTCAAGACCAAGAATCATTTCTATGCTTGCGTGTAAAATAAATACTTATTGGGGATGGGCAGATGAATAATGAACAAAAGCAAAAATCAGTTAGCTCAAGAGATTAATTTCCTTCTTCCACTTTAACAAAATTCTGACTTGTAATTGACTCCTAAAAATAAAGTAATTTCCACTTGTTGTATACCAGCAAGTTCATTTTAATTACCTATACTCGTTGGATGTACTCTTCCTATTCTGCTTTATATGTTTGAAAAACGAAGATATAATTGTAGGTAACACAATAAAAATATACTACTGTATCATACTTTGTAACATAATTTTCAACATGTTTATAAAGTTTGAAGCAAAAGCTTTCTCTCTGAAGAAATACCCCATCCCCAGTCCACATATATCTTTTATCATCACATTTCAGTCTGGTTTGTCAAACCACTTGTATGGTTTACCAAACTTCAATTTAAATGCTTCTCATCTTAGCAAAATATTCTATATATTGCATATTTAATAAAGAAAAAAACAAAATTAGAAAATTGTCATTCTCTATGATATTATAATCAATAAGAAGGTTAAAGGATTAGGATGTTTAGTTTTTCTTGGTAAATATCAGAAAACAATTATAATGATAATATAAATATTAATAATACATAAAATTTGTATAGTAATGACATGGGACAAGTATCAAGGTTTACATGTTGAATTAACCTAAGTTTAACAACTACTGTATGGATAGGTATTATTATCTTCCCCATTTTACAAATGAGAATACTGAAGTACAGATTGATTGAGCAATTTGCTTTAGGTCATGAAGCTAGAAAGAGATAAAGTCAGAATTCAAACCCAATGTTGTACATCCAGGGCCTATGCTCTTACAACTAGTTTATTTGTAGCAGATTATTACTTTTCACAAATACTCTCCTTTTAAATTGTAGAAATCAAAATACAATATCTGGTTTTAAATAAGTATACTGTTCTTAAAAGTTGACATAAACTTTAAAAACAATACCTCTATAGACACAGACAAACACACATCATTTCCTAATTGTTTCAATAAAAAACTAACACTTATTAAGTGGAGTCTATGTTTACCAGAGCTTGTATTAGATAAACATAATCACTGCCACAGCAGAGCTTAATATTCAAACAAGGTTACATCCTGTGAAATGCATTGGAGAGAGAAGAAGTTTAAGAATATTTAAGACACTTTGATTTCTGCTTCTGAGATTACAGAAATTACCATCAGCTATCAAGTGTGACTCATATCTCAGCACTCCACACAGTATTTTTCATCTTTCAAACAAAATTCATTTATCAACACTGAATTAAAGTAGATAACTATTTAAAACGTGGTTTTTTTTTTCATTTCTATTCATTTGCTCTCCGACCTTAGACTTGAGAATGATGGTCATTGTTAAGTAGAAGATAAAATTACAAAGTCATACCAAAAACAAGTGTTCTATAAGGAAACAGACTGCATTTCTAGTGGTAAGCAAATTGAAAGGAGTAGCCTGGCACTGGGCCACCATCCCTATGGGTGGAAAATAGGCTAACAAATGATAATTTTATTTATATTCACTATACTTTATCGTTGAGTTTCATTCGGTTCCCACAGGGAGAACTGACTGGTCAATGTCTTTCCTCACAATAATCATAGCACTGTTCACTTCTGTCCTAGGCAATGCTATATTCAGTCATAGTACTGATGAATGAAGAAAAATATTTTATTCGGTCCTTTTTATAAAAAACAGTTTCCCATATATAAATTATCAAAATATAAAGCAAGGGGCCCTAAATTTAATTATATTTAATATGTTGTATAACTTTTTTCCTAATTTCTGTTAATACTTCCTATATGTATGTTTATTAATATATCTGTTCACCTTATTCCCTCCCTTACACACTGTCTGTAGATGGCAAGTGGAAATATATATGTATATATTCCACTGGGATACATGTGCAGAATGTGGTTTGTTACATAGGTATACATGTGCCATGGTGGTTTACTGCACCTATCAACTCGTCATCTACATTAGGTATTTCTCTTAATGCTCTCCCTCACCTTGACCCCCACCTCCTGACAAGCCCCAGTGTATGATGTTCTCCTTCCTGTGCCCATATGTTCTCATTGTTCAACTCCCACTTATGAGTGAGAACAAGTAATGCTTGGTTTTATGCTCCTGTGTTAGTTTGCTGAGAATGATGGTTTCCAGCTTCATCCATGTCCCTGCAAAGGACATGAACTCGTTCTTTTTTATGGCTGCATAGTATTCTCTGGTGTATATGTGTCACATTTTCTTTATCCAGTCTAACATTGATAGGCATTTACATTGGTTCCAAATCTCTGCTATTGTGAATAGTGCTGCAATAAACATATGTGTGCCTGTATCTTTATAGTAGAATTATTTATAATCCTTTGGGTATATACCTGGTAATGAGATTGCTAGGCCAAATGGTATTTTTAGTTCTAGAACCTTGAGGAATTGCCACACTGTCTTCCACAATGGTTGAACTAATTTACACTCCCACCAACAGTATAAAAGTGTTCCTATTTCTGCACATCCTCTCCAGCACTGGTTGTTTCCTGACTTTTTAATGATCGTCTTTCTAATTGTTGTGAGATGGTATCTCATTGAGGTTTTGATTTGCATTTCTCTAATGAACAACAATGAGCTTTTTTTCATGTTTGTTGGCCACACAAATGTCTTCTTTTGAAAAGTGTCTGTTCATTTCCTTTGTTGACTTTTTGACGGGATCATTTGCTTTTTTCTTGTAAATTTGTTTAAGTTCCTTGTAGATTCTGGATATTTGTCAGATGGATAGATTGCAAAATTTCTCTCCCATTCTGTGGATTGCTTGTTCACTCTGATGATAGTTTCTTTTGCTGTGCAGAAGCTCTTTAGTTTTGTTGGATCCCATTTGTCAATTTTGGCTTTTGTTGCAATTGCTTTTGTTATTTTAGTTATGAAGTCTTTGCCCATGCCTGTGTCCTGAATGGTATTGCCTAGGTTTTCTTCTAGGGTTTTTATGGTTTTAGGTTTTACGTTTAAATCTTCAATCCATCTGGAGTTAATTTTTGTAAAAGGTGTAAGGAAGGGGTCCAGTTTCAGTTTTCTGCATATGGCTAGCCAGTTTCCTCAGCATCATTTATTAAATAAGGAATCCTTTCCCCATTTCTTGTTTTTGTCAGGTTTATCAAAGATCAGATGGTTGCAGATGTGTGGTATTATTTCTGAGGCCTCTGTTTTGTTCCATTGGTCTGTATCTCTGTTTTGGTACCAGAGTCATGCTGTTTTGGTTACTGTAGCCTTGTAGTATAGTTTAAAGTCAGGTAGCCTAATGCCTCCAGCTTTGTTATTTTTTTGCTTAGGATTGTCTTGGCTATAGGGGCTCTTTTTTGGTTCCACATGAAATTTAAAGTAGTTTTTTTCTAATTCTGTGCAGAAAGTCAATGGTGGCTTGATGGGAATAGCATTGAATCTATAAATTACTTTTCACAGTATTGATTCTTCCTATCCATGAGCATGGGATGTTTTTCTATTTGTGTCCTCTTTTATTTCCTTGAGTAGTGGTTTGTAGTTCTTGAAGAAGTCCTTCACATCCCTTGTAAGTTGTATTCCTAGGTATTTTATTCTCTTTGTAGCATTTGTGAATGAGAGTTCACTCATGATTTGGCTGTCTGTCTATTATTGGTGTATAGGAATGCATGTGGTATTTGCACACTGATTTTCATACCCTGATACTTTGCTGAAGTTGCTTATTAGCTTAAGGAGTTTTTTGGCTGAGACAGTGGGGTTTTTATAAATATATGTCACCTGCAAACAAAGATAATTTGACTTCCTTTCTTCCTATTTGAATACCCTTTATTTCTTTCTCTTGCCTGATTGCCCTGGCCACTACTACTGATCTTATAGTTGTCTGGAGAGTTAATTTCATTAAGGTTTTCGTTTTGTTTTGTCACATCACTTCCACAGAAATGTGTAACTTAAGGACAAGAATCGTATCTTATCTACTTTCTCTCACTTTAAATGTCCATCACAATGTGTTGCATTGTGCTTCTAACAAGTACAAAGTAAGTGAAAAAAGTCAGTATTAAAAGCATGAGTAGAAATTGTTTAAGCAATCTACAAAATTGTCATTTTAAAAGCACACTAAAACTTTCTGACATCTATCTTTGGTTTCTTTTCTGTGCAATTTTATCTTTCTGTGTGATTTCTGCCTTTAGCAGGATCTCTATTCCCTATTTTAATTATCTGTTAAACTCAGATTCAAAGTCCTTTTACTATTAACAAAATCTGCTAGGAATAATCAAATATATCCTTCCCCACTTGAGAAGTGAAAGATCAATAAGCGTTAGAAAATAAAAATGAATGAAAATAAATAAAAATGAATGAAAATAATTAAGAAAGAGTATCAAGGTAGGATAGCACAGTAATTAAGAGTCAAAATGGCTTCTATGTCTTTTATAGCAAAGTATAAGCTAAGTAACTTTGGACATATTTGCTAACCTTTCTAATTCTCAGTTTTTAAATATGAAAAAGAAATGTTAGTTATTTCATAGAATCATTTTGAGGGAAAAACACCAAATGTAACCAAGACGAGGCTAACCACCACGAGGCTTGCCACATTGTAGACATTCAGTTACTGGTATTTACTATATTTTTTTTGATTATTATATTAGTGATTGTAACATACAAATTACCAGTAGCTGTGGGTATTAATATACCACTAAGTTGATCAATACAATGATATATTGGTAACATAAATTTTAATAGTAGTAATCATTACCAATAGTTACCAAATCGTTACCAAAACAACAAGTATGTAATATAAATGGAAAGAGAAAAGATAAATGAATCTTTTTTGAAATGTATGTACCTGAGCATTGCTAAATGCCTGCCATCCGATATGAAACAACAGGAAATAACTGTGCTTTCATCCATGTAAATATTGTGAAAATTTAGACTTGATAACATTTATAGAAAGAAATTGAAATAAATAAAACTAAATTGGTTATAAAAATGATCTTGATCTTTAACATATTTTTTTTACTTAATTAGCTCCAGTATTTGAGGAAGACCGCACAGATTGCTTGCTGAGTTCTCCGTTACTTATATTTTTTATTACTATTGTAAGAACATTTAATATGAGATCTATTCTCTTAATGGATTTTTAATATACCTTTAACTACAGGTACAATGTTATACAACAAATCTCCAGACAATGTACATCTTGCCTGATTGGAACTTTATGTCTGTTATTATCAGGGTTCTCCACACAAACAGAACCAGTAGGATATACATAGATATATGTCAGGAGATTTATTATGGAAATAGGCTTGTGATAATGGAGAACAGGAAGTCCCACAATATGCTGTTTGAAAGCTATAGTCCTAAGAAAGCAAGTAATGTAATTATTGAGTCCTAAGCCCTAGGAACCAATGGTGTAACTCTCAGCCTAAGGCCAAAGGCCTAAGAAGTGGGCGGGGCACAGTTAAAAGCCAGAGAATCTGAAGTCCCTTGAACCAGGAGCAGAAACTTGAATGTCCAAGGACAGGAGGGGATGGATGTTCCATCCCAATGGAAGGTGAGAATTCACCCTTCCTCTGCCTTTCTGTCCTGTGTGGGCCCTAAAATATTTGGATGATGCCTGCCCACATTGGTGACAACGGATCTTCTTTACTTATTCTACTTATTCAGATGTTAAAGTCTCCAGAAACCTCCTCTCAGATTCAGCCAGAAATAATTTTTTACCAACTATCTTAATATTCTTAACTGAGTCAAGTTGCACATGGAATTAACCATCATGATTACTAACTCCCTATTTCCTCTTTCCTCAGCATCTGACAACTACCATTCTACTCTTTGATTCTATGAAATTAACTTGTTCAGATACCTCAAATAAATAAAATTCTGAAGTATTGGTCTTTTTATGATTGACTTATTTCACTTAGCATAATGTCCTCAAGGTTCCTCCATGTTGTCATATATTGCAGAATTCCCTTCTTTTGTAAGGCTGTATAGTATTCCATTGTATATATACATATATATATTTATATATATAAATGTGATATATATATATCACATTTTCTTGAGCTGTTCATTTGTTGATGGACATTTTGGTTGTTTCCATATCTTGGCTATTGTGAATAATGCTGCAACAAATATAGAAGTGCTAATATCTCTTTGATATCGTGATCTCAATATTTTCTTCATAAATACTCAGAAATAGAATTGCTGGATCATGTGACAATTCTATTTTCAAGTTTCTGAGTAGCATCTATATTGTTTTCCACAGTAGTTTTTGCATTGCCACCAACAGTACACAAAGGTTCCAAATCTACCACTATCCTCACTGACGCTTGTCTTTCGTAAAAATGATAGTCATCCTAACAGTTGTGAGGTGATAGCTCATGATTTTCATTTCCGTTTACCTGATGATTTGTGATATTGAGCATGTTTCCATATATGTGTCGGCCATTTGTATGTCTTCTTTGGAGAAATGTCTTTTCAGATGTTTAGCTCATTTATTAGTTTGGTTATTAGGGTTTCGTTGGTTTTTTACTATGGAGTTGTAGAAGTTTCTTATATATTTTGGAAGTTAATATTTGGAAGATATATGGGTTGCAAATATTTTCTCTCATTCCACAGTTTGCCTTTTCACTTGGTTGATTGTTTTCCTTGCTCTGCAGAAGCTTTGTATTTTGATGTAGTCTCACTTGTTTATTTTCGTTTTTGTTGCCTGTGCCTTTGATGTCATATACATAAAATCATTGTCAAGAACAATGTCATAGAGTTTCCCCCTATGTTTTCTTCTATAAGTTTTATAGTTTGCAGTCTTTTGTTTAAGTCTTTAATCCTTTTTGAATTGCTTTTGTGTACGTGCTGTAATTAAGGGTTCAATAAATTTATTTTATAGCAACTAACAATCTAAATAGCAATTCGTGAGAATATGCTTAAAGTAGGCATGGTTCTCATACAACATTATTAAAACAATTTTATGAAGATTATTTTTTACCACTTACCCAGTTTTTTTTTTTTTTCCAAAGAATAAAGCATTTCGTGATGATTTCAGGTTTTCTTAGTTCAGGATTGTTCGGGAGATCTGAAGCAAAAATATTTTTAAATGATCATATAAATGTTGAGCCCTTTGAAACAGAGACTTTCATCTTTTTTGCTAATTTTTGCCCACCCTAAAGAAATAAAACTATTTTTGCCATCAAAGGAAAGAGAGAGATTCTAATTTCAAGTGTTAGCCATGTGTGCTGAAAATAAACAAAAAGTGTTAAGTATTTTTGTTTAATTAAAGCTCAAAATGATGTCCTGTGTACCTAATCGGTGATCATTTAGCTTGTTGCAGTACTTCTTATTTCTCTCTATACTAGTTCACACTTCCCAAATCAATTTCAGTTGTTTATTTATCAATGATCTGTTGCCAGAATACTACCTTGCAAACTAAGGCAAGAAGTAAAAGACCTTTCACTTTACCCAACTCCTTTCTTCCCACACACCTCCTTTACCCTTCAGTCTTCTAAAGATTTAATTAATTGAATTAAATGAACTCTTGAATACTGGTTTTCTATTATATAATTTTATTTTCTTGGACCTAGATAAAATACCACTCAGGTACAAAATTGCAGCAAATCCTTGAGATCGATTTGATACGCAATGACTAGAGGCAAAGTGAAAGGGCTGTCTTTCTCTAATGACAGACTGCAGATACTTCAAAAAGATGTTTATTTCCAAGAGGCAGCCTTCTGTGTGCAAGTTATTATCAGCCCAGAATTCAATTTATTGCAGGTTGAAATACAAGAACAGTTTGGTATTCTCATAATTATGTGACTTAAAAACTGACAAAGTTTGGTTTGAAGGGATCTGTTTTTTAATCGAAAGCAATAGAAAGATTCTAAAGAAGCACGATGATAAAGCAAGTATTTTGGCCAATATTTTATGCAACTGGTATTATTGTTATACATTTTAATTTTTAGGTTAAGATAAATATTAAGATTCAAGAAGAAATTACCTTAATAATCTTAATAATCACAAAATATATGATTTGGCTTTCCACTTGCCTATTGTCAGTGTAAAGGAATGCCTGTGATTTTTACGTGTTGATTTTGTATCCTGAGACTGCTACAGTTGCTCATCAGTTTGACTAGTTTTTGGGCTGAGATGATGGTGTTTTCTAAATATAAAATCATGTTGTCTGCAAACAGAGACAATTTGACCTCCTGTCTTCCTATTTGAATATGCTTTATTTCCTTCTCTGGCCTGATTGCCCTGGCCAGAACTTCCAATATCATGTTGAATAGGAGTGGTGAGAGAGGGTACCCTTGTCTTGTACAGGTTTTCAGAGGGAATGCTTCCAGCTTTTGCCTATTCAATATGAGATTGGCTGTGGGTTTGTTGTAAGTAAATCTTATCATTTTTAGATATGCTCCATGAATACCTAGTTTATTGAGAGTTTTAAACATGAAAAGATATTGAATTTTATTAAAGGCCTTTTCTGCATCTATTGAGATAATCATATGATTTTTGTCTTTGGTTCTGTTTCTGTGATGGATTACGTTTATTGCTTTGCATATGTTGAAGTAGCCTTGCATCCCAGGGATGAAGCTAACTTGATCGTGGTGGATAAGCTTTTTGATGTGCTGCTGGATTCGGTTTTGCCAGTATTTTATTGAGGATTTTCACATCAATGTTTATCAGGATATGGGCCTGAAGTGTTTTTTGTTGTTGTTGCGTTTCTTCTTAGTTTTGGTATCAGGATGGTGCAGGCTTCATAAAATGAGTTTTCAATTGTTTGGAATAGTTTCAGAAGAAATGATACCAGTTCCTTTTTGTATTTCTGGTAAAATTCAGCTTTGAATCCGTCTGGTCCTGGGCTTTCCCCCCCCGCCCTTGGTAGTCTATTAATTAATTAATGCCTCAATTTTAGAGCTTGTTATTGGTCTATTCAGGGATTCGACTTCTTCCTTGTTTAGTTTTGGGATGGTGCATGTGTCCAGCAATTTATCCATTTCTTGTAGATTATCGAATTTATTTTCATAGAGGTGTTTATAGTATCCTCTGATGGTAGTTTGTATTTCTGTGGGGTCAGTGATGATCTCCCCTTCATCATTTTTTAATGTGTCTATTTGATTCATCTCTCTTTTCTTCTTCATTGGTCTAGCTAGTGGTCTATCTATTTTGTTAACTTTTTCAAAAAGCCAGCTGCTGGACTCATTGATTTTTTGGAGGTTTTTTCATGTCTCTATCTCCTTCAGTTCTTCTGTCATCCTCCGCAAACTAACACAGGAACAGAAAACCAAACACTGTATGTTTTCACTCATAAGTGGGAGTTGAACAATGAGAACACATGGACACAGGCAGGGGAACAACACACACCAGACCTGTTGGGGGGTGAAGGGTGAGGGGAGGGAACTTAGAGGAAGGGTGAATAGGCGCTGCAAACTACCATGGCACATGTATACGTACGTAACAAATATCCACATTCTGCACATGTATCCTGCTTTTTTTGTTTGTTTGTTTTTTAGAAGAAATAAAGAAAAAAAATCACAAAATATATAAAGCAATTGTAGATTGTAGGAATGGCAGTATCTGGAGAGAAATGGCTGGGCCCCATGGTCGGCTGTGTCCAGGCCACTGTGTAGGTCTGAGTATTAAGATACGGTAGGTACTTAAACAATAGCCTTACTCAATGGGTCTGCAAGTTAGACTGTATCTCCCATCTGCATTCTCCCAGGTCTTCTCTTACATGGGTATATCTGTCTAGAGAAATTTTCAAAAATAAACGCAGTAACCAGAGGTTGTAAGGATTAGAAAGTTTATCGATAGAGAAGATATGAGAGGGTCAGAAGCGATTTTCATAAGAGAAAGAAAATATGTACTTTCCTAAAAGTAGAAGGATTTTGTATCTAATCCTGCTTTTTCTGGGAGAAAGAAAGATAACTCCACAGAGCTCTGGCAATTGATAAATACAGAGTATCTTCAGATTTCTACACAATGGAAAGAGATCAGATTTTATCAGAAACCAGTAGAAAACGCATCGGTCTAAGCAGAGGAACTTCTCACCTTCTCAGCCAGTCTCAGTAAAAACATGACTCACAAGACAACAATACGGTGGCACTTGGCAGAAAGAAGTAAAAGGAGATTGCCAGCTTGATAGGGTCTACTAGGTTAATGTTAAATATTATTTTTATTAAACATAATTATTTAATACTCTGCCAGTGAAACTTATAAGAAATGTTCATGAATAAGATACTAACTTGTTTAGTGTAAAACAGTTTACTCAGATAAAAAATACACTGAGGAAATTAGTATACTTAAAAAATAGGGCTCACTGACTTCAATTTTTCATTTAAGAAAAGTATTTTTAATTCAAATCAGAAACTTTTTTCCCAAAATGTTTTGAAATTTTTTTTTAATTGGTATTTCATGGAATCTCATCCATAAGATGTTTTATCTAAATGCAGGGTCTGTGGCTAAATCAATTTTGAGAAGGTGCACACTGGATTTCTTCACTTGGATATTTGCCACAATTATAACATATTTTCTATAATTAATAAATACAATTAATCTAACATTTTACATGGCTCTTTAAATACGAAACTCTATCTTTTTTCTTTAATCATAAACATCTACTGAAATCTCTGATAACCAGTGTACCACAGAATATATTTTGAAAAATGCTGTTTCAGAATAGAATAAAAGTATTTTTAACTTATGAAGTATGATGAGGTTACTTAATTTATGTTATTTTTAAGGTTTGATTATTAATTGGAAAATAAAATTGAACACTAGAACACAATTTTTGTTTAGTTAATGATTTCTTGAGAAAAGAAAAATCTTCTATGGAAAATAATCACTCATGCTTTCCTTGAGATCAAGTTAAATTTGTGCTGATACACTCTTAATTTTCTTGCGCCAAATACTGTCCTCATCTTTATTACTGTTTTATGACATCATTGTATAATTATGGATTAGCTAAATTCTCGTGCTTAAAATACCACTTGATTGAACTTAGTGAACAGTTTATATTGACTTCACTTAGAATAGTTTATATTCTGCTTTATCTTACTTCTCTTTGTATTCTTGATTTATTTCTGCACCTTAAGTACCTTGGTTGTAAGAGCTTAATTTTCCACCCCGAGAAGAGAAATAACATGGGTCACTGATCCCCAAAATAGCACAAAATAATCATATTACTTTGATAAACCTCCTTCAATATGAATTGTTTCTTAGAAGAACTTCTAACAGGTAGACACGTATGAGTTTTACACCTCCCACCACCACTTGAAGAGCAATTTAATGAAAATAAGCAACATAAAATTGTCAGATTCCTGTGTAAGCCACAAATCTGATCATAGTTCAAGAATAGGAAAGAATGAACAAAATCTTTTAAATTGTTTGGGTCTCAATATTCAGAATTCTCTATTTATAGTGAGAAATTATGTCATTTTGCTTTCACTTTTAAGAACTGCAGGAGAAGAGTACTGAAAGAATATAAATTGAT
Organism: Colobus angolensis palliatus; assembly: GCF_000951035.1. NCBI lineage: Eukaryota > Metazoa > Chordata > Mammalia > Primates > Cercopithecidae > Colobus > Colobus angolensis. The sequence goes on along the minus strand of NW_012115300.1, from coordinate 4,216,759 downwards.
ATTCACTTAACCTATCCATACAGCCAGCTCCTTTAATTTGAAATATTCACTTGATATGTGTGCAATAACCATGGGTTGCCTGAATGTATTTCAGGAGATACAGCTGCTTATTAAGTACATGGAGTTCTGCCAATCTACTCTGTTTGAAATGTAGGTTATAATTAAAATGTAATCATGAAGTTTCTTTGGAATTTCTACTTAAGCTTAAGAGTCAGAATTGAGCAAAATCACCTTAAGAGGTACTTGTATAACAGCAGGAAAGATCTGTCTTCCTTTTGAACTAGGCTTTTAGTTTATTTTTCAGTGTTACTTTTCCTTTGACTGATTTTTTTTATTAACCAAAAAGATGGTAGATGAAGATGAATGGACTGTATCGACAGGGTTTCATGACTTATTTAAAACATGTGTGTTACTTATGTTCATTTTCAAGCACTTTGCTATGAGGGTTCTCCCTTGTAAAAATTAATGAATACCCTTTTAACATAATTTACATTAATTATGAAAGACATTTAGCCACTGAGAGGGCTAGAGTAATGCATTTGCAGTTCTCGGGAATTAGTCTGAGAAAAACTTTAAAAATATTTAAAATTTCAATTTCTTTGAGCAAGTCAACTTTTCAAAACATCTAAATAAAATAATATGGAAATGACTGCTAGGTTAATTTCTATAAATATGTAAGCAGATACAAGATTAACTTTTAATCCAAGTAATAGCAATGTTGTGCATCCTGAATCTCGAGGAAAAAACTTTGTGAAGTTTCCTGTCTTAATTTCAGGAAATGTATTCACTAAGAGAATATGATTCTATTTATTTTATATAAAAGGCCTCTATATTACTGGCATTATTATATTTATCACCTTCAAATTCATAGTCATTGACCAAGATGCACTAACTGGAATTGGATTTTTCTTCCCACTTTTAAAAACTAGAAAAACAGAATATATATGTATAAAAAAAACTGGCATACATATTGTTGTAATATATAATAATATATAAATATAATAATATATTATAATAACATATATTAAAAACAATGTTTATACAGTTGACTACCCCATATAAACAGCCCCCTTGGTAGCCTTTACCAAGATGGTTATTAGAATTAGTGATAAAATGGAAATTTGTCAGCTTCCGTGTGTGGCTGAATAATTGTATTTGGGATTAACATAAGAGTCACAACTCGTAACTACCGTCACACAAATGGGAACTTCACAGGATGAATGAATGTTCAATCTTTGAAACTGGATTAAAGGAAGAGTACACTCCCTCTCTCTATATATATAGAAAAGGGGGGTTGTGTCACCTACTTTTCATATGCTTCAGCTTCCGCTGAGGCAACAGAAATGTTGCCATTGCAAGTTATCTTAGATGTCTGGTATTTTCTTAAATGAGTGGACCAGCTGCAGATCTGTGGTCATGCAACCGTCAAGTAAAAGACCTTGAATTATAAGAAGTCTTCCTTTTACCTTTCAGCTATTTAGAATACTAACCAAATGAACTGCCTTCGCCAAATCCAATATTTTACTATTGAATCAGTGTGGGTAATATAGTCTTTAAAACCCCTGTAAGGATCACCATGTGGTTGGAGAATATAGAAAGATAAGAATGCTGCATGTAAGTCTTCCTTTCTGTCGTATTTGGAATACGTAGATGAGAATACAATCTTGAGTGACCTAGAGATGGTTATTTTTGATTTGGGTTAATTAGCATATTTGCAGAGGCTCTTAGATCTCTTTCCAGTCAAATGAATTAAACTGGTGTTTATGGAATGACTATCATTCTAAGAAAAAAAATTAAAATGACTTAGCCAAAAGAAAAGATTGAGACAGAATGGAAGAGGACATGCAGGAATCAAAAACTCTTTCTTTTCACAGAACCCTCCTCCTCCTTTCTTACTGTCCCTGCTCCCTCGCTTCCCTCTGCATGTCTTTATTCTTCCTTACCTGAAACTGACTTTGGTGAAGGGGGAGGTGATGATCTTTCAAACAGGCCATTCCCTTCAATAGTGAATTTCTCTATAAGGACCGGGGGGAGGGCGGTGAAGGCACAACTCTTTTATATGATATTGAATTACCTGCCCTGTTTGAAGATATAAGTTTGTGTTCCTTGTGGACCAGTCCTAGGGGGAGGTGAAGCCAACTGGGCTTCTGGGTCAGGTGGGGACTTGTGAAACTTTTCTGTCTAGCTAAAGGATTGTAAAGGCACCAGTTAGCACTGTCTGTCTAGCTAAAGGATTGTAAATGCACCAATCAGCACTCTGTGTCTAGCTAAAGGTTTGTAAACACACCAATCAGCACTCTGTAAAAATGCACCAATCAGTGCTCTGTGTCTAGTTAATCGGGTGGGAACCTGGAGAACTTTTCTGTATAGCAAAAGAACTGTAAATGCACCAATCAGTGCTCTGCATCTAGCTAAAGGTTTGTAAATGCACCAATCAGCTCTCTGTAAAATGGACCAATCAGCAGGATGTGGGTGGGGCCAAATAAGAGACTAAAAGCTGACCACCAAGCTAGCAGTAACAACCTTCTGGGGTCCCCTTCCACAATGTGGAAGGTTTGTTCTTTTGCTGTTCACGATAAATCCTGCTGCTGCTCACTGTTTGGGTCTGTGCTACCTTTACAAGCTATAACACTCACCACAAAGGTCTGCAGCTTCACTCCTTCACCGGGAGGAGCGAACAACTCTGGGCGCGCCACCTGTAAGAGCTGTAACACTCACTGCGAAGGTCTGAGGCTTCACTCCTGAAGTTAGCCAGACCATGAACCCACCGGGAGGAATGAACAACTCTGGATGCTCCACCTTTAAGAGCTGTAACACTCACTGCAAAGGTCTGAGGCTTCACTCCTAAAGTCAGCAAGACCATGAACTCAATAGAAGGAAGAAACTCCAGACACATCTGAACATCTGAAGGAATCAACTCCAGACCCTCCATCTTTAAGAACTGTAACACTCACTGTGAGGGTCTGCGGCTTCATTCTTGAAGTCATGGAGACCAAGAACCCACTGGAAGGAACCAATTCTGGACATGCTGTTCCACTTCATAACTTAGCCCAGATTCCACCTCCAAGAGCTCCTTCTTGTCATTTTCACACCCTTTAAGAAACCAGACATGTCCTTTGCTCACTTCTTAATGGGGCTGTTTTCTTGTATATTTGTTTGAGTTCCTTGTAGAGTCTGTATATTAGACGTTTGTCAGATGGATACATTGCAGAAATTTTCTCCCACTCTGTAGTTTATCTGTTCATGCTGATGATAGTTTCTTTGGTTGTGCAGAAGCTCTTTCATCTAATTAGATCCCATTTGTCCATTTTTGCTTTTGTTGCAATTGTTTTTGGTGTTTTCATCATGAAATCTTTGCCCATGCCTATGTCCTGAATGGTATTGCCTAGATTTTCTTCTAGGGTTTTTATTGTTTTGGGTTTTACATTTAAGTCTTTAATCCATCTTGAGTTAATTTTTGTATAAGGTATAAGGAAGAGGTCCAGTTTCAATTTTCTGCATATGGCTAGCCAGTTCTTCCAGCCCCATTTATTAAATAGGGGATCTTATCCTCACTGTTTGTTTTTCTCAGGTTTGTCAAAGACCACGTGGTTGTAGGTGTGTGTTCTTATTTCTGAGTTCTCCATTCTGTTCCCTTAGTCTATGTGCCACTTCTCAAAAGAAGACATTCATGCAGTCAATAAATACATGTAAAAAAGCTCAAAATCACTGATAATTAGAGAAATGCAAATCAAAATCATGAGATCCCATCTCACACCAGTCAGAATGGTAATTATTCAAGTCAAGAAACAACAGATGCTGGAGAGGATGTGGAGAAATAGAAGCACTTTTACACTGTTGGTGGGAGTGTAAATTAGTTCAACCATTGTGGAAAATAGTGTGGCAATTCTTCAAAGATCTAGAAGCAGAAATACCTTTTGACCCAGCAATCCCATTACTAGTTATATACACAAGTGATTATAAATGATTCTGTTATAAAGGTACATGCACTCATATATTCATTGCAGCACTATTTATCATAGCAAAGACAGGGAAACAACCCAAATGCCCATCAATGATAGACTGGATAAAGAAAATGTAGTACATATACACTGTGGAATACTATGCAGTCATGAAAAGGAATGAGATCATGTACTTTGCAAGAGACACGGATGGAGCTGGAAGCCATTATCCTAAGCAAACTAATGCAGGAACAGAAACCCAAACACTGCATGTTCTCACCTGTAAGTGGAAGCTAAATAATGAGAACACATGGACACATGGTGGGAAACAACACACATTGGGGCCTTGGAGGAGGTGGGGGAAGGGAGAGCATCAGGAATAATAACTAACAGGTACTCGGCTTAATACTTAAGTGATGGGTTGATCTGTGCAGCAAACGACCATGGCACACACTTACCTGTGTAAAAAACCTGCACATTCTGCACATGTATCTAGGAACTTAAAAGTTGAAAAAACAAACAAACAAAAAGAAACCACACATAATAAAGAAACCTAATCAGAAAATAATTGAGACCTTAGAGGAAAGATTGTGTCTCTGTGTGAAGGCAACAGGATGGAGAGTAAATGCAGTAGTCACTTGGAAAAAGGCAAACAAGGTGTTAAGCTGAAGAATGTTAACAAGAGAAGAGAAACAAAGTGTCACATTATTTACCTTGTTCCTGTTTCAATGTGAGAAAACCTAGCCCTTCTTATTTGGATTGCCAGCAAAGCTAATGCCATAGAGAAGCTACCCAGGACTTAGTCATCCACATCCCTTTCTTGCCAGCTGGTATTAACTCATTTAAAGTCTTCTTTTCCCAGTGCTCCAGAAATTTGCAGAAGTATTCCAAAGTTTCCTTTTGCTTTACAGCCCCACACATGGAGATGCAGAAGAGCTGTTACATAGATGTCTGTGACCAGCAGGTTTTGCTCCTTTGATCCAGCAAGCACATCAGGGTTCAGAAACTCATCACATCAAGGAAAACCATGGTCAAAAGAAGACAACTATCCTGTACCTTCCACAACTATGGAAGAACCCATATTCATTTTTTATAATAACAAAGCAAAAGTAATTAATATGCACCCAGGAATTCAAGCCCAAATTTAAAACAAAAAATGATTAGAAAAATGATATAGAAAACACATATAATTAAGAGACGAGCAGAAATCTGGTATTTACGGATAAGCAAACAAAAGTGTATGCCTATTGTTCACGAAGATTTTGTGTCCGGAATTGGTTCCTTCTGGTGGGTTGTCAGTCTCGCTGACTTCAAGAATGAAGCCGCAGACCCTCGCGGTAATTGTTACAGTTCTTAAAGATGGTGTGTCCAGAGTTTGTTCCTTCAGATGTTAGCATGTGTCCAGAGTTTCCCTCTTCTGGTGGGTTCGTGGTCTTGCTGACTTCAGGAGTGAAGCCGCAGACCTTTGCAGTGAGTGTTACAGCTCATGAAGGCAGCGTGTCTGGCATTGTTCGTTCCTCCCAGTGGGTTCGTGGTCTCACTGACTTCAGGAGTGAAGCTGCAGACCTTTGCAGTGAGCTCATAAAGGTAGTACAGACCCAAAGAGGGAGCAGCAGCAAGATTTATTGCGAAGAGCTAAAGAACAAAGCTTCCACAATGTGAAAGGGGACCCCAGTGGGTTGCTGCTGCTGGCTCAGGTGACCAGCTTTTATTCCCATATTTGGCCCCACCCACATCCTGCTGATTGGTCAATTTTACAGAGAACTGATTGGTCCATTTTTACAGAGTGCTGGTTAGTGTGTTTACAAGACTTTAATTAGACACAGAGCGTTGATTAGTGCGTTTTTACAGAATGCTGATTGGTGCATTTACAAACCTTTAGCCAGACAAAGAGTGCTGACTAGTGTGTTTACAATTCTTTGGCTAGACAGAAAAGTTCTCCAAGTCTCCACCCGACCCAGAAGCCCAGCTGGCTTCTCCTCTCAATTTAATTGACTGTTATAATAGTGTTATTGTACAAATATTGATATATACCCAATGTGAAAAAAGGCTCGTAGAGTGTGTTTGTCTTCAAGACTTAAAATAATTAGTCATATAAACACTGGAAATTCAATTTGTAACTTTTAATGAAGGGCTCATAATCAAACTTTGATACTAGATGATGGCTATTTTTTTTCCTAGTGTGAAACACATGGAAAAATTAATAGAATACATAGGATATCCTATTGGAAAGATAGAATAATTACTAAAGGGCCTAAATGTTTATATAACTGTGATGGTACTTATTTGAGTGACTTAAAACTTAGGATAAATGTACTGGACTTGCAAAGAAAACTCAAATAAAAATGTAGATTATCAGGCTTTGGAGTTAAGCTACTCCTTAGGCTTGCATTGCATAAGGCTTTAAAAGGGACTAACAAGTAATATTTAAATAGTTAATAACTTTAAAATGTAAACAATAAAGACATCACAACAATTTGTAAAAATAATGTCAGACTAAGGAAAAGTTGAAGTATTGCTAATCAAGAATCTGATTCAACTATTCACCATTGGCATAGTATAGTCAAAGGTTATTTATTCCCCCAAGACAAATAAAGTACTGACTTAACAAAATGTAATTGTGTTATTCTGCAGTCATTCTAAAAATTGTTTAGCGCTGAACTTTGCTTTGCTATGGACTTCCTGGATATTTAGACAGCTGCATCTTGTCCAGAGAAGGGTAGAACCAGCAACAGAAAAAATTAGAAAACAGTAATATTACTATTTTATAGTAATGCATGGAAAAGATTGCAAGAGCAAATACAAATTGAAAATAAAAGGTTTAATCCTCCCTTTTGAAAATAGGAAAGACACTCTCCCTCACCCCTTCCTTTTCTTAAAACATTACCTTTAGAAAATTCATAAGTTCTTTTTCTTTCTCTTAGAAATGTAGGTAAATCTTTTTTAAAACCAAAGAAGACTCTCCACAGTCCAAAAATTTAGTAGTCATCACTTTAAAATATATTCATCAAGGAAGACAAGCACCCTTATTTTCCAGTTTCTATGAATGGCTAGAAACTTAACTTCAGTGAAAGCCTAGCTCTAACTTTCAAAACTATCTCCTGTGATGAGGATATGAGAATACTATTTTTTCTTTTAGAAAAAGCCTGTTAGCTAACATAAACGGTCACCCCAGCCATGGAGTGGAGTGAATTTAGGATGAACTACATCTGATTAATGTTGTCAAGTCCTCTTGACTGTGGACTAGTTTTTGTTTATCCTGAGAATATGTATGCAATGGGTTGTATCTGTTCAGTTATATAAAAGGAGAAATCTATATCTTTGCAATTTCTAAACAAATTGCCTGTGACATCATTCAGATTGTAGCTTAATGGTTATCCAGTAGTAAAATTGCTTTCTTTCTCTTCTACCTTTATGCCGATATTTTCTGGGTTGGAAGGAGATTTTGTTTTTAATTACATTGTCCCAAGCCTTCAAATATTTGGATATTAAATAAGTCATTCCTAAACAATCCATAAGTGAAAGATTAAATCACCAGGGAAATTAAAAAGGAGTCCAATTTAATAATAAAATGTTACATAATAAAGTTTGTAACATACAGTTAAAATAGTGCTTAGAGTGAAATTTATACTTTAAATTCTTGTATCCTAACAGAAAAAAGTTTGAAGTTAATGATCTAAGTTGCCACCTTAAGAATCCAAAAAAGGTTTAAAAAAAAAAAAATAACTGGAAAGGTGAGAGGAAGGAAAGAAGTAATGAAATGCAAAACAAAGAGGGAGAAAGAAAATCAATGAATTTGAAAACGGAATGCTAGCTAAAATTAATAAAGCTTAAAATCAGTTCTTTGTAAATGTGTAAACACCTGTCAAGACTGCTCAAGGTATAAGAAAGACCAAGCAAATTACTAACATAGGAATAAAAAGGAGATAGCATCAAAAATCCTGTATACATAAAGGAAGATATACATAAAGGAAGATATACATAAACGAAGATATACATAAAGGAAGATAAACGTAAAGAGATCTTGTCAATGAATTTGACAATTTACGTGAAATGGACAAATTCCTTAAAAACCACACCTCTCAAAACTTACATAAAATAAAATAGAAAAATTAAAATTGTTCTCTACTTTAAAATTTCAATTTGTTATCAAAAATAATCTTACAAATAAAACTCTAGTTTCAAGTGGACTGATGAGTGAATCTTATCAAATTTTAAGACAGGATAAAATCAATATTAAACACTTTTCAGACTGGGGACAGTGGTTCACTCCTGCAATCCCAGCATTTTGGGAGGCTGAGTCAGGTGGATCAACTGAAGTCAGTAGTTCAAAACCAGCCTGGCCACCATGGCACAACCCCATCTCTACTAAAAATACAAAAATTAGTAGGGCATGGTTGCAGGCACCTGTAATCCCAGCTACTTGGGAGGCTGAGGCAGGAGAATCGCTGGAATCCAGGAGGTGGAAGTTAGTTAGAGTGAGCCAAGTTCTTGCCACTGTACTCCAGCCTGGGGAACAGAGTGAGACTCTGTGGAAGAAAAGAGAAAAGAAAAGAAAAGAAAAGAAATTTTTCGGAAAATAGAGGAGGCCAGTGTGACCCTGGCATCAAAAATGTTAGTCATTAAAAGAAAATTAAATTACAAATATCCTTTGAGAAAATAGGTTTAAAATTCCTCTACAAATACCAGCATAATGGGAATATAAAAAAAGACAATACAAGAAGATCGAATGCAGATTATCTCAGGAATGAAAGGTTAATTTAATATATCAGAATCAGTCAATATAAATCACTATATTAACAACTAAAACAATTATTCCCTCCATAGATTCAGAGAAATCATTTTAACAAAACTCTCTGCATTGCAGGAAGTGAAGGAAGCTTCCTCATTCAGATAAAGGGCAACTATAAAAGACTTTAGTTAACATCTGAACAAATAAGATATTTAACATTTCCATTCTGATATCTGGGAAAAGTCAAGGATGTCCATTCTTACCACTTATATTTAACACTTTACTGGAGGTTCTAGATGATGAAATAAAGCAAGAAAAGAAATATAAAGTACAAAGACTTTAAAAAATAAAAATATATTCATAGAAGAGATTAATATCTATGCAGAAATGACTAAGCTATTTATAAAGCAACTACTAGAATAAGAGAATTTGCAACACCATAGAATACAAGGTCAAAAGGTCAATATACGAAGTCATTTGTCTCTGTATCAAACAAATAACCTAGTCAAATGAATGGAAAATAAAGTTTTAATGATTTAATTAGCAATAGCATCAAGAAGCACAAAAATACTTATAAATAAATTTAATAGAAGTCATGCAAGACTTCTAAACTAAAACATACAATATAGTTCTGAGATAAATTTTAAAAGGCCATAATAAATTGAGAGATTGATATAGTTTGGCTGTGTGTTTCCACCCAAATCTCATGTTGAGTTGTGATTCTCAGTGTTGGAGGAGGGGCCTGATGGGAGGTGATTGGATCATGGGGGTGGATTTCCTCCTTGCTGTTCTCAAGATAGTGAATGAGTTTTCCTGAGGGCTGGTGGTTTATGAGTGTGTGGCACTTCCCCCTTCCCTCCTTCTCTCCTGCTCTGCCACACAAAGATGTGCTTGCTTCCCCTTCGCCTTCCACCATGACTGTAAGTTTCCTGAGGCCTCCTCAGCCATATCTGCCTGAGGCCTCCCAGGTAATGCCTCCTTCTTACAGCCCACAGAACTGAGTCAATTAAACCTCTTTTCTTCATAAATTACCTAGTCTCAGGTAGTGCTTTATAGGAGTGTGAGAACAGTTTAATACAGAGATAGAACATTCCTATGAATTGACAGACCCAATATTGTTAAGATATCAGCTCTTTCTATATTGATACACAGATTTGCTATAATTCCAGTCAGGAATTTCCAATTTCCAATAACATCAGAATTTCATAAAAAATGACAAGTTGATTCTAAAATGTATATTATCATGCAGATAACTTAGTGTAAGAAAAACAGAAATTTTAAAAAGGTAAAATGAAATGTGAAGACTTAAACTACTTGACTTCAAGAAATACTATAAATCTATACTAATCAATACAGAGTAGTATTAGCATAAAAATAGATAAATAGATCAACAAAACATTACAGAATCCCCAAACACATTCAATTAGTTTTAACAGAAGGGACAATGCAATTTACTAGAGAAAAGAAAATATTTTCACTAAATGGTGCTGGAACAAGTAAATATTTATATGAAAGTTAAATGAACTTGGACAGTCACCTTACAGTATACTTGAAAATCAACTTGACATTGATAATAGACCTAAATGCAAAAGTTAGAACAGCAAAATATCTAGAAAAATGTGCAATAATATTTTTATGACCTGCATATAATCACAGATTGTTTGCCACAACATGATAAGAAATAATCAAAAAGTGAAAAAATAGGAATTAGAAAGGCTTCATCAAACTTGTGTTCATTATAAGAAATTATTAAGAAAATGTATAGACACACAAAAAACGGGAGAAAAATATTAACAACAGATACATTTTGACAAAAGACTTACATCTGGAATACCCAAAGGTACCTACAGGTCATCAATAAAACACAATGTTTAAAAATGGTCAAAGACTAGAACATACAGTTTCAAAGAAGATATAAAATTTACCAATTATCACAAGAAAAGTTCACAATATCACTAGGGTAATGCACATAAAACCACAATAAAGTACAATTACACAGAAACAAGAATGACTAAAATTAAAAAGATTGACAGCTTTAAATGCTAGAGAAGGTGTGAAGCAACTGAAAGTCTCCTAAATTGCTAATAGAAGTATGAAATAGCACAGCTTCTTTGGAAAAAGGTTTAGCAATTCCCTAAAAATTAAGCATACATCTACCATATGACCCATCAATTCCATTCCTAAGAATTTATGAAAAACAACTAGAAATATGTGTCCATAAAAAAATACATGTACAAACTCACGCTTCCCTGTGACTTGACCCTGAAAGTAGCATGTCAGGCTCCTTTGCTGTTGCAGTGGGGGACTGTGGCACAAGTTTCAAGTGGCATTTCTAGCACACCCCATAAGAGCAAAAAAAAAAAAGAAAGAAAGAAAGAAAAAGTGTGTAGGCAACCGCACATATAATACAACATCCAAGAGGGAACATGGGAGTTAAACAGAGAAAATAAAGGAAATGTTAAAATCTACAAAGAAGAAGAAAATCAGGCAGCCTGTATAGCCAGGATGAGCAAGGAACTCTGAGCAAATCCCTAATACAGGAGAGGGTGAGTGAGTAAGTTTCTGCAGTCCACTTTCACAATAAGGAATTGTATAGTTCCATGGAGTATTCCATGCCCTTCCTGAGACCTAAACAGCTACAGTAAGATGCCATTGTTGATCCTAGCTCTTAATGAAACTGTGCAAAGTTCTCCAAAACAGAGGTACCAATCCTAGGCACTAGGGAAACTTGGGCTGTGACTTGCAGAACTAGGGCTTGAGCAGGGGATGGGTTACTACAACCAGGACTGAGAAGCAAGCATAGCTGCCATAGCTGTAACTGGGCACCCCATCCCCCAGGGCCTGGCCAGGACACAAAGAAAGCCACAGAGGCTTGGTCTTGAGCGAGGGATTAGTCCCCACAGCCCAGGACTGAGTTTCAAGCTAAGTGTAAACTGCAAGGACTGACCAAAAACCTGGGTCAGTTGAACAGCCCAGATGTGGGAGGGAGCCCTGCGAGACTGGGATGTGAGAAGGATGTAAGTCCGCTACCTACGGACCCAGACTGTGGCCACTGGGACTGCCACCTCACCTACCTGTGGCAAGACCTCCGCACAACAGCTGTCACCCCTCACCTAGGCATTTTGCCAGGGGCCTGAGGACTGCCTCACACTCCCGTCACAGTTAGTACGTGCATTTATCAATGGAGGGCCTGAGCACAAGCTTGCTTGGTCTGGTTCTGCCCAATTTTGCCTCCTAACAGACAAAGTGTAAGAGGGCTCCTGGGTGTTCACTAACCCAATCCACCATTTGGGAGACCTGAGTATTTCTCCCAGGGGACAAAAATGGGACATAAGCACTCTACCATTACCACCACAGCTGGTTCCTACCTGAAAGTGCCACCTACTGGCCTGGAAGCCAGCTCACACAGCCCATTGCCACTACTGCCAACATAAGAGCACAGGGCTTGGGAACTAGAGGAGCATCTCACTGTCACTGCTACTGTCATTTCCCATTCCACCCCAGCTGTCCAGGAGATCAGGAGCCCACAGACCTTCCCAGTATACTGCTACTAAGAAAGAAACCAGCAACCAAGAAAGCCACTGAGAGGCACAAGAATCAGCATGCCTGGAATTATCAACATAGGTGCTGGCATACATTGCCCCAGGTCAAAAGGACAGACACACTTAGCCCAGCACCACTACCTGCCATTACAATTCCCAGCACAACTTTACCATAACCTCCAGCAATAACTGCACCCTAACATATTGAGGAAATCACACTTACCACTAACACTATTTGTAGCCAAAGAAATAATACAGAATCTGCACAATACTACACAGCCAGAAAGAAAACCAAAAGCCCTATCCAACCAACATCACAGTCACATCTTCAAGATAAAAATCCCCCCACAATAGAAGTAAATTCAAAAATAAAATAAGATGCTATTGCTATGCCAGATGTGCAAAAATCAACATAAAGACACAGAAAACATAATATAACATGGTAATATGACATCCCAAAGGAGCATAATTCTCCAGCAATAATTCTCCTAACCATAAAAATACCATATAAAGAGTTCAAAATACTGATATACCATATAAAGAGTTCAAAATACTGATATACCACATAAAGAGTTCAAAATACTGATTTTTAAGAAACTCAGAGACACAAGATAAATCTGAAAACCAATACAAAAAAACTTAGATAATCAATTCAGAATATGAATGAGAAATTTACCAAGGAGATAAATACCTTGAAAAAAAATCTGTAACTCAGAAATTCATTGAAGGAGCACAAAATACATTAGAAATCTTTAACAATAGATGAGCTTAAGCAAAGGAAAGAATTTCAAAACTTGCAGACATGTCCTTTAAAATAATCCAGTCAGATAAAAATTAAGATATAAAAATTTTTAATAATGAACAAACCTACAACACATTTGGCACTGCAAAAAGTGACCAAAAGTATGAATTATCAGTATTCTTATTGGTGAAGAGTGATTCAAAGCCTTGGAAAATCTATTTAACAAAAGAGTAGATGGAAACTTCCCAAGTTTAGCAAGAAATTTAGACATCAAGACAGAGGAGGCTCAGCAGTCTCCATGTAAATACAATGCAAAAAGTAATTTGCCATAGTATATTATAACCAAACAGTCTAAAGAAAGAATTCTAGTGTCAGCAAGAGCAAAGTATCTAATCACCTAAAGAGGAAACTCCCTCAGACTAACCCAGGACTTCTCAGCAGAAACTTTACAGGTCAGAATAGAATATAAAAAATTTGACAAAACAAAAAAGTTGATTCTTTGAAAAGATATACAAGTTGATGAACCATGAACTAGGCTAATAAAAAAAAAGGAGAGAGAAGACCCAAATAAGCCACCTCAGAAATGAAAAGGGAGACATTACAACTGATATGATGGAAATACAAAACATCATCAGATATACTGTTAGGAATAAGTACATGTTCAAAAACTAGAAAATCTAGAGGAAAGTGATAACTTATTGTAAATAAACAACCTCCCAAAATGGAACTATGAAGAAACAGAAAACTTGAACAGGCTATAATGAGTAGTGAAATTGAATCAGTAATAATAATTTTCAAAACCTCACAACAAAAACAAGCCCTGAATGAATTCACAACCAAATTCTTCAAAATATACACAGAATAACTCATATCAGTCTTCCTGAAACTTTTCCCAAAAATTGAAGGAGAGGGAATTCTCTCTATCTCATTCTATTAGTCCAGTATCACCCTGACACATAAAACCAGACAAATACACAACCAAAGAAGAAATCTACAGACCAACAGCCCTGATGAATATAGACACAAAAATTTTCAACAAAATACTAGCAAATAGTATCCAAGAGCACATAAAAGAGATAGATCATCATGATCAAGTCACTGTTAGTCTGATGGGCTTCCCTTTGTGGACAGCCTGACCTTTCTCTCTGGCTGCCCTTAACATTTTTTCCTTCATTTTAACCTTGGTGAATCTGATAATTATGTGTCTTGGGGTTGCTCTTCTCAAGGAGTATCTTTGTGGTTTTCTCTGTATTTCCTGAATTTGAATGTTGGCCTGTCTTGCTAGGTTGGGGAAGTTCTCCTGGATAATATTGTGAAGTGTGTTTTCCAACTTGGTTCCATTTTCCGCATTACTTTCAGGTACACCAGTCAAATGTAGGTTTGGTCTTTTCACATAGTCCCATTTTTCTTGGAGGCTTTGTTCATTCCTTTTCATTCTTTTTTCTCTAATCTTGTCTTCATGGTTGTTTTATTAAGTTGATCTTCAATCTCCGATATCCTTTCTTCTGCTCGATCAGTTTGGCTATTGATACTTGTGTATGCTTCACGGAGTTCTCATGCTGTGTTTTTCAGCTCCATCAAGTCATTTATTTTCTTCTCTAAACTGTTTATTCTAGTTAACAATTCCTGTAACCTTTTATCAAGCTTCTTAGCTTCCTTGCATTGGGTTAGAACATATTCCTTTAGTTCAGAGGAATTTGCTATTACTCGCCTTCTGAAGCTGATTTCTGTCAACTCATCAAACTCATTTTCCATCCAGTTTTGTTTCCTTGCTGACAAGGAGTTGTGATCCTTTAGAGGAGAAGAGGCATTCTGGTTTTTGGAATTTTCAGCCTTTTTGCGCTGTTTTTTTTTTTTTTTCCTCTCATCTTCATTGATTTATCTACCTTTGGTCTTTGCTATTAGTGGCCTTCAGATGGAGTTTTTGTGTGGTCATCCTTTTTGTTGATGTTGATGTTATTGCTTTCTGTTAGTTTTCCTTCTAACAGTCAGGCCTCTCTTCTGCAGGTCTGCTGGAGTTTTCTGGAGGTCCATTCCAGACCCTGTTTGCTTGGGTATCACCAGCGGAGGCTACAGAACAGCAAAGATTGCTGCCTCCTCCTTCCTCTGGAAGCTTCATCCCAGAGGGACACCTGCCAGATGCCAGCTGGCGTTCT